>NC_133663.1:196894681-197494681 GCF_037893015.1 Macrotis lagotis
TTAAATGGAGATAGAAAGGAATATACCTTTTTTAGTGGTACATGACCTACATAAAAATCGAACATGGAATTAGAATGTAAAAACCTCAAAATCAAATGTAGAAGAGCAGAAATATTAAATGCATTCTTTTCAGTTCATGAAGCAATATATATTATACATAATAAAGAGCCAAGCAAAGACAAAATAAAAATAAATTGGAAGCTAAATTACATAATTTTAAAGAATGAGTTGATCAAACAGCAATTCATAGAAATAATCAGTAACAGGCAATAACAATAATGAGACAACATACCAAAACTTGTGGGATACAGACAAAGCAGTCATTAAGGGGAATTTTATAACTCTAAATACATAACAAAATAGAAAAAAGAGGAGATCATTGTATTGGGAATATAATGAAAAAACAAATTTAAAATCAACAATTAAATCTTAGAAATTTCTAGCTGTATGGCCTTGGGCAAGCCACTTAACCCCATTTGCCTTACAAAAACCTAAACACCCCCCCCCCCAAATCTTAGAAATTAGAAATCTTGAAAATAAAAAGAGAAATTAATAAACTTTAAAGGAAGAAAACTATTGAACTAATTATCAAAATTAAAAGTTGGTAAAGCTAGTAAAATAGTTAAATCTTTGACTATTTGATTAAAAAAGAACATTAAATTACTCCTTTAAAAATTAAAAGGGTTAACTCATCACCAGTAAAAAGGAAATTAGTATAATAATTCAAAGCTATTTTGTCCAATTATATGTCAATCTAAGTGAAATGAATGAATATCTACAAAAATATAAATTTCACAGATAAACAGAAGAGGATATAAAATTCTTGAATAATCTCATTTCAGAAAGAGAAATGGAACAAGCCATCAGTGAACTCCCTGCAAAAAAATTTCCAGGGCCAGATGGATTCACAAGTGAATTCTAGCAAACATTTAAAGAACAATTAATTCCAAACCTATAAAAACTATTTTAAAAATAGGTGAAGAAGTTTTGCCAAATTCTTCTTATGACACCAATATGATGCTGATACCTAAACCAGGAAGAGTCAAAAACAGAAAGAACATTATAGACCAGTTCCCCTAATGAATATAGTTGCAATTTTTTTTAAATTACAGCAATTTATCACTAGAATAATACACAAGTATCAAATAGGAATTATATTAGGAATGCAGGGATGGTTCAGTATTAGGAAAACAATCAGCATAACAGACCATAGCAGAAATCATAAAATCATAGCAATAGAAGGCGAAAAAGCTTTTGACAAAATACAGCACCCATTCCTACTAAAAACACTAGAGGAACTAGAACTGTTCCTTAGAATAATAAGCAGTATCTATCTGAAACTATCAACAAGCATTATATTCCATGGGGAGAGGCTAGAGGCATTCCCAGTAAGATCAGAGGTGAAACAAGGATGCCCATTATCACCACTATTATTCAATATTATATTAGAAATGTTAGCTTCAGTAATAAGAGAAGAAAAAGAAATTGAAGGAATTAGAATTGGGAAGAAAGATACAAAACTCTCACTCTTTGCAGATAACATGATGGTATACCTGGAGAATCCCAAGAAATCATCCCCCATACTACTAGCAACTTTAGCAAAATTGCAGGATATAAAATAAACCCTCATAAATCCTCAACTTTTCTATATATGACTAGCAAGATAGTAAGAGCTAGAAAGGAAGAGCAAGAAATAGAAATCCCATTCAAAGTAACTTCAGACAATATAAAATACCTGGGAGTCTATTTGCCAAGGCAGACTCAGAAACTTTTTGAAAACAGTTACAAAACACTTCTCACAAATAAAATCAGATTTAAATAACTGGGCAAACATCAACTGCTCATGGATAGGTCGAACTAATATAATAAAAATGACAATTCTACAAAAACTAAACTACCTGTTTAGTGCCCTACCAATCAAAATTCCAAAAAAATTACTTTAATGAGTTAGAAAAGTGGTAAGTAAATTCATATGGAGAATAAAAAGTCAAGAATTTCCAGGGATTCAATGAAAAAAAAGTGCAAAAGAAGGGGGCTTAGCCCTACCTGATCTAAAATTATATTATAAAGCATCAGTCATCAAAATTGTCTGATATGGGCCAAGAAATAAAGTGGTGGACCAGTGGAATGGAGTAGGTGCAATAGCAGGAAATGATTATAGTAATCTGCTGTTTGATAAACCCAAAGAGTCCAGTTAATGGGATAAAAATTCTCTCTTTGATAAAAACTTCTGGGAAAATTAGAAGTTAGTGTGGAAGAAACTTAGATTAGACCAACACCTCACACTATATACCAAGATAAAATCAAAATTTAGACATAAGAAACAATATTATAAGCAAACTTGAAGATCAAGGAGTAGTTTATCTGTCAGATCTATGGAAAGGGAAGCAGTTTATGACTAAGCAAGAGAAGGAGAACATCGCTAAAAGCAAGCTAGATTATTTTTTTAAAATTTTTTTTAGGTTTTTTGCAAGGCAAATTGGGTTAAGTGGCTTGCCCAAGGCCACACAGCTAGGTAATTATTAATTGTCTGAAACAGGATTTGAACCCAGGTACTCCTGACTCCAGGGCAGGTGCTTTATCCATGGCACTACCTAGCCACCCCTAAACTAGATTATTTTGATTACATTAAATTAAAAAAGCTTTTGCACAGACAAAACCACTGTAACCAAGATCAAAAGAAATGTAGTAAACTGGGAAGCAATCTTTACAACTAATGTTTCTGACAAAGGCCTCATTTCTAAATTATACAAAGAACTGAGTCAATTGTTTTTATAAAAAATCCATTCCCCATTTGACAAATGGACAAAGGATATACAAAGGCAATTACAGATGAGCAGATCAAAGCAATCCATAGGCATATGAAAAATTGCTCTAAATCATTAATTGTTAGAGAAATGCAGATTAAAGCTTCTATGAGGTACTATCTCACACCTCTCAGATTTGCCAATATGACCAGAAAGGACAATGATCATTGTTGGAAGAGTTGTGGGAAATCTGGGGCACTAATACATTGTTGGTGGAGCTGTGAACTCATCAAACCTTTCTGGAGAGCAATTTGGAACTTCACCCAAAGGGCAACAAAAATATCCTTTGATCCAGCAATGCCACTACTGGGTCTATAACCCAAAGAGATGATGAAAAAGGGTAAAAACATCACAAAAATATTCATAGCAGCCCTGTTTGTGGAGGCAAAGAATTGGAAATCAGGTAAATATCCTTCAATTGGGGAATTGGAATACTATTGTTCTATTAAAAACCAGGAGAGATGGGAATTCAGGGAAGCCTGGAGGGATTTGCATAAACTGATGCTGAGTGAGATGAGCAGAACCAGAAAAACACTGTATACCTTAACAGCAACATGGGGACAATGATAACCTTGATGGACTCACTCATTCCATCAGTGCAACAATCGGGGACAATTTGGGGCTGTCTGCGATGGAGATTACTATCTGTATACAGAGAAAGAACTTCAGAGTTTGATCAAAGACTAAGGACTATTAACTTTAATTTGAAAAAATACGCTGATATCTCATTGTCTAATCTTGCTATCTCTTATACTTTATGTTTCTTCATTAAGGATATGATTTCTCTCTCATCACATTCAATTTGGATCAATGTATATCATGGAAACAATGTAAAAACAGGCAAATTGCCTTCTGTGGGATGTGGGGGAGGGAAGTAAGATTAGGGGAAAAACTGTAAAACTCAAAATACTTACAATCTTTATAATTAAAAAAAATACTAGAGAGTATAGGAATAGAGTTTCCCTTAAAATAATAAGTTGTATCTATTTAAAATCACCTAAAAGAATTATTTGTAATGTGGATAAGCTCAAAGTATTCCCAATAAGATCAAGATTGAAACAAGAATGCTCATTAACCTCACCTAATGTTAGAAATGTTAGCTTTAGCAATGAGAAGAAAAAGAAATTGAAAACATTAGGATAGGTAATGAGGAAACAAAGCTCTCACTTTTTGCAGATGATATTATGGCATGTTTTAGAAAATTTTAAGAAACTATTTGAAGCAATTAACAACTTTGGCAAAGTTGCAGGATATAAAATAAACCCATAAAACATCAATATTCAGGGCAGCTAGGTGGCACAGTGAATAGAGTACCAGATCTGGAGTCAGGAGGACCCGTGCTCAACTCTGGCTTCAGACACCTATGTGATCTTGGACAAGTCACTTAACCTCACTACCCTGCCAAAAAAAACCCAAAGAAACAAAAATCATCAACATTTTTTGATATTACTAACAAAATCCAGCAGCAAGAGATAGAAACAGAAATTCCATTTAAAGTACTTGTAGGCAGCATAAAATACTTGGGAGTCTACCTGCCAAGACAAACCCAGAAATCATATGAATACAATTGTAAACACTTTTCACACAAATGAAGTCAGATTTACACTATTGGGAAAATATCAATTGTTCAAAAAATATTTATAGCTACTTTAAGTATTTGTAGTGGCAAAGAATTGGAAATTGAGGGGATGCATATCAAATGAGGAATGGTTTAATAAATTATGGCATATGAATATGATGAAATACTATTTTTCTCTAAGAAATCATGAGCAGGAAGACTTCAAAGGAATACTGAAAGACTTACATGAACTGATGCTGATTGAAGTGAGAAGAACAAGGAGAACATTTTACACATTGATGATAACATTTGTGATGGCTAATTGTGATGGTCTTAGTTCCTCTCAGCAGTTCAATGACCAAAGACAATTCTAAGGAACTTGTGATGGAAAATGCATCCACATCCTAAGAAAGAACTATGGAGTTTGAAGGCAAACGAAGGCATATTATTTTCATTTTTTTAGGTTTTTGCAAGGCAAACAGGGTTAAGTGGCTTGCTCAAGGCCACACAGCTAGGTAATTATTAAGTGTCTGAGAGTGGATTTGAACCCAGGTACTCCTGACTCCAGGGCCAGTGCTTTATCCGCTATGCCACCTAGCCGCCCCAATTATTTTCATTTTGTAGAAATTGTTTTATGTTTTTCTTATGATTCTTTTCCTTTTGTTCTGATTCTTCTTTAGTATTTCTAAAATGGAAATATGTTAAACATGATTTTGGACATATGACCTATATCAGATTACTCACTGTCATGGGGAGGGAACAAGAAAAGGAGAAAGACAGAAAATTGTGGCACTCAAAATCATACAGAAATGTAATTTACATGTAATTGAAACAAAAGAAATGAAAAGAACAGGTAAAAAATTATAGCAAAGATCATCCAAAGGAGCAAAGATTTAAGAATCTCAAGGAAAAGAATGAAAGAAAAACAGAAATGAAGGTGGCTTATATGTGGTAAATACACCTACATGCACACCTATACATATGAATGTATGTATAAATATATGTATATATATATTTCATATATATGTGCATGTGTACTATATAGCAGGAATCTCAAAATTTGAATTTCAAATTTCATTAGAAATATTTGAAACATTAAAAATAAAAAATTATCAATTTAATAGTTTAAATTCAATGAAATTAGGATAAATTTGATAAATTCAAGGACTGCAATTACTGTAGTATTCTTGTCAACAACATTTTACACCTTATACCACAATATGTTCCAAATAGAAACTTGACCTGAATTCAAAAGGTCATATCACCAAAAAGAAAGAATAAAAAAGGAAAAAGAAAGAGAGGGAAAAAAGAAGACATTTCACATATATGACTAGAGGGAAAATTCTTAAGCAAAAAAGGAAAGATGTGATCATGTAAGATAAAATGGATCATTTTGGCTACAAAATATTGAAAATCTTGTTCATAAAATCAAAGTAGTTAGAATAAGAAAAGAAAGCTAATTGAGGAAAACTTTATAGTAAAAATCATTGATAAATATTTAACATCAAAGATAAATATTTAACTGATACAAGCATTTAAGGACAAAAACAATTCACAATGGAGAGGTAGTCAAAAAGATATAAAAAGACATTTTTTCAAAAGAAGAAATGCAAGTTATCAGCAAACTTATGAAAGAATGATCCAATTACTATTAATAAGGTAAATACAAGTTAAAACAATTCTGATGTATCACTTCATATAAGATTGGAAAAGGTGAAAAAATTCAAATGACAAATGTTGAAGGGACTATGGGAAGACAGGAATGGTGGAAATGTAAATCGATCTAACTATTCTGATAAACAACTTATACTTACTCCAAAAATCATTTGACTCAGAAATAACATTATTGGGCATATGTCTTAAAGAAATAAATGTCTCTGGGAATAGAGAAATATACTTGAAAAAGAAGTGGTTTTTTTTTTTTTGTTATAGTAAAGAACTATAAGCAATAGGGGTGAATTCTGGATCAAGTGAGCAATCGAATGATAGATTAGACATTATATCCAGTACCTATATGCTCTCATACTGTACCAAAGTTAAAGCACTTTCAATTGTTTCCATGGTCTAGAACATCAAGAATTCAAAAGAAGGTTTAAAATTTTTAAAAAAGGAAAGAAATTGACTTTCACTGACTGAATTCATTTTGCACTCCTGCCCCATCTCCCATTTTACCAGCAGGAAGGATGCACTAGCAGACCCCAAGACATAACCTGGGCTTACATCAAAACCTTTTCCTACACTCTGGTCCCCTTTCCTTTTTTCCAATGCCATAGAGACCCCAGATCCCGATTGCCAAAGTTTTCTTGGACTTCAACATCTGACTTGCCCTTAGCCCTTCAGGAGAAAAAACCTTCTGGAAATTGCAACTAGAAGCACCAGTATTGCAAAACTCTCAACTCCTGACAGTTCTGAACTTGGAGAAAGCAGACTGAATTGCTTGTGCCAGCAAACTTTAACAGACAGTTCTGGGCTAAAGAACCAGAGGGAATATAACAAGTACTAAGGACCTGTAACACTGCGGGGTTTTATGTATGGGAGAGCTGTGCAACACTCCACCATGCCTGAAGTAAGAGTACAACATCTAGCTAGGGCCAGTTCTAACACTAAAATCAATTGGTGTAGAGATATAGGTTGATGTTCTGTGAATTGCCCAGTGTAGGAAGAAACTGGAGGGGGGGGAGATGGAGGGAGGGAGGGAGACAGAGACAGAGATACAGAGACAGACAGAACAGAGACAGAGAGACACAGAGACAGAGAGAGATAGAGAGACAGAAACAGAGACAGAGAGACAGAGAGACAGAGAGACAGAGAGAGACAGAGAGACAGAAAGACAGAGAGACAGAGAGAGAGAGACAGAGAGACAGAGAGAGAGAGAGAGAGAGAGAGAGAGAGAGAGAGAGAGAGAGAGAGAGAGAGAGAGAGAGATTTCTAGTACCAAAAATTTCAGGAAGAAGAAATCTCAAAGATCTTGATCACAAGCAGAAAAGCAATAGGAAAAACAAAAGGAAAAGGAAATCTGGCTTCCACAGTTGTAAGAATTCAGACACCTGTGAATAAATACTGAAAAAAAAAGGAAAATGATTCAACATTTGATGAGTCAGTGAACCCTGTGGGAGTTGAGGAGAATATGAAACCACACCTTACTGTTACTGAATGATTAAAAAGACAAATGTGAATTAGGAGAGCAAAATTTATGACCTGAATAGCAAACATTAATAAGTTGAATAGAAAAATTTGAATCTGCAGTGGCAAGCCTCACTAAGAAAACCAAAGAGAACAAAATAGATTGAAAACACAAATATATAGAGAGGTGAAAGAAAATCCAAAAGAAGAGGAGCAAAAACCAAGAATATTAAAGGAAAATCTCCTCACTATACAACAAAACATTCAGGTCTTGAATACAGGATATGTAGGAACAACACAAGGTTCAGGGCCAGCTAGGGCCAGTTCTAACTCCAGAAGAATGTGAAGGAATAAAAATCCTTGGTAAATTGTTGTCCCTCATTCTAGAAGAGTACCAAAATGGCATCACTATGTCACGGTCAAGTTGAAGTGTGTCTAACAATGGTAGATCAATATAAGCTCCAAAGATTCTACTACAGGTAAAGCATATCTATATGAACATTTGAAATGAAATCTTTCAATTTGAACGTCTCATGTGTCTTTTTTTTTAGGTTTTTGCAAGGCAAACGGGGTTAAGTGGCTTGCCCAAGACCACACAGCTAGGCAATTATTAAGTGTCTGAGACCGGATTTGAACCAGGTACTCCTGACTCCAGGGTCGATGCCCTATCCACTGCACCACCCAGCTGCCCCTAGAACATCTCATGTGTCTTTTGAGCAACTCAATTCTGCTTAGCTTATGGAGCACAGCATCTTCTTGGATGTGGGCATACCATATTAGGTGGTCCTGTGCCAGTGACTTCCAAGTCTCACAATAAAATCCAAAGTTCTTCAGAAAGAGTGTAAGAATGACCTAGGATCATTTCTTCTGACCACCAAGTGAATGCTTGCCTTGTGAGTTTTCTGTAAAAAAAGTCTTTTAAGGGGCGGCTAGGTGGCGTAGTGGATAAAGCACCGGCCCTGGAGGGCCGGTCTCAGACACTTAATAATTGCCTAGCTGTGTGGCCTTGGGCAAGCCACTTAATCCCGTTTGCCTTGCAAAAACCTAAAATAAAAAGTCTTTTAAGCAAAGGTATGTTTGGCATTTGAACAATTTGGCCAGTCCACTGAAGTTATGCTCTCTGTAGTTGAGTCTGAGTGCTTGACCTCAAAACTACAATAGAAGAAAATTGTTCAGAACTTCTGAGCATAAAAAATGAAATTTTGATGGAAAAAAATCCATGGATAGCATCCAGAAAATAACTTCAGGCTATAAATTCCAAGACATAGAAGAGTTAAATATGACACAAATTCAGAAGCAAGTTCTCTAAGTCATCAGGAGAAAGACTTTCAAATACAAAGTAAACTACTCATTTAGGTCCTCACCTAGAAAGTGGAAAACCCATGGGGCAGTGGATGCACAGAGGAGAGGGAGAGTTTTGGCCTTGGGAGATTCCCAGGCAAATAGAGGAAAAAAAGTTAACAAGAAAGTATATTGATCAATGGGGGAGGGAGGTATCCTCTCTGTCACCTGCAATAAGCACAAGCATAAAGGAAAAAGGGAAATCATAGGGTAAGACTTACATGGCAGTGGCACAAAGCAACTAGAGGGCAAAATTTAGAATGGATACCTTGAAAGTTTTGAATGTATTTTTATTCAGAGGAAAATGAGAGACTATATGATTATAGTTGAATAGTTGTTGTCTTTTCTTTTATTTCTTTCTTTATTTTCATCCATATACACATGTACATTTTTAAGTTACTAAATTTCCTTCCACCCTCCCTTCCCACCCCCCTCCCCAGGTTAGAATTGTACATACATATTTTTAGTAAATGTTTACAGATTAGTTATTTTTGACATGAGGAATTAGGATTATGGGAAAGAGTTACATAAGAGATAATTTTTATGAAGTGTTCATCAGATTCTGAAGGATTTTTGTTTGATGTGTGTGTGTGTGTGTGTGTGTGTGTGTGTATGTGTGTGTGTGTGTGTGTGTTTTATTTTGTTTTGTTTTTCTTCCTCTGTTTGGATACAATATGGTCCATAGCCAGTCTAATACAGTTGTCCTAACTCTCTGGATGGTTGTTCATCTTACAATGTTCTTTTTAACGTGTACATTGTTCTTTTGGTTCTACTCCTTTCGCTCAACATCAGATCCTGTAAGTCATTCCATGCTTCTCTAGAGTCCAATCATTTATGGCTTCTTATAGAACAATAATTTTCCTGTTGTCTTTCATTTTCAAAGAGGACAAAATGATATCACTGCTGGTGACAAGATTCATTGTGTCTAACTGATTAAACCAATATGAGCTCAGAAGACTTGGCCACAGGTCAGGTACATGTAGTTCATAAGAACATTTGTACTGAAGTTGTGCTTCTCACATTTCTTTTGAACTTCTGCAATTCTGCTTAGTGTATAGAGCATAGTGTCTTCTTTGCTGTGGGCACACCATGCTGGGTGGTCTTTTGTCAGTGTTTCCCATGTCTCACAATCAGTCCCAAAGTTCTTCAAAGAAACTTTGTGTCCTTGTATCACTTCTTCTGACTTCCATATGAGTATTTGCCATGTGTGAATTCTCTGTAAACTAGTCTTTTAGACGAACATACATTTAGCATTCAAATAATATGTCCAGTCCATAAGACTTGTGCTTTCTCTAGTAGAGTTTGAATGCCTAGTAGTTCAGTTCAACAAAGGACCTCAGTATTTGGTACCTTATCTTGCCAGATTATCTTCAAAATCTTCCTAAGACATTTCAAATGGAAATGATTTCATTTCCTGTCATGTCACTGGTATACTGACCAGGTTTCACATAGAACAATGAGGTCAGCTCAACAACTTTTATAGACTTCCACTTTGGTAGACAGTCTACTACCTCTTCTATCTTGCACTTTTTTTTGTTCTTTCCACTCATATTATTGAAGTTATTGCATATATTATTGTCCTATTGTTCCTATTCCTACTTCTCTCTTTATCAGTTCATATAAGTTTTCTGATGTTCTCTGAATTCTTTCCATTTTTTATTATGACTGATATTTATTCAACTGCATTCAAGTGCCAGGTTTCACTTAGCTAGTTCTCTAACAAAGGGTAAGTGACTTTGCTTCTTTTTCTTCAATCTGAAAAGAATATGCTGAAAAGAATATTTTTAAAAATATTTGGGACATTTTTCAGTCTTTCAGATTTTCATGGAATTGACTGTTTCTTTTGTCATCAATTTGCTTGATTTGAGATGCTTTGATTACAATGCATTGTATCTTTTGTGATGTGAAGCATTCTTTCATTTATTTGTTAATTATTTGCAATTCTTTTCTTGAGAATTTTTTGTTCCTATTTGCTAAATATCTATCCAATGGTAAATGACTTTGGTTTTAAGTGTTTATGAAACTCTCTACATACTTTAGATATTAGAACTTTATCAGAGAGAATTTATAATTTTTTTCTAATTCAAATTTTTTCTTTATCCAATCACATTATGTTTTTCAATTTTTAATGCAATCAAAATGATCTATTTTTTTATGATCTCTTACCTCCCAATCTAATTAATAATTTTTTCCCTATTGAATTTGAATTCGTTTTTCTTTAGAAAGATTTTATTTTGAATTTTACAATTTTCCCCCCCAATCTTGCTTCCTCCCCCCCCACCACACCCCCAGAAGACAATCGGTTAGTCTTTACATTATTTACATGGTATACATTGATTCAAGTTGAATGTAATGAGAAAGAAATCATATCCTCAAGGAAGTAAAATTAAGTATAAAAGATAGCAAAATTACATAATAAGATAACTTTTTTAAAATTAAAGTTAATAGTCTTTGTTCAAACTCCACAATTCTTTCTCTGGATACAGATGATATTCTCCATCAAAGATGCCCCCAAATTATGCCTGATTGTTGCACTGATGGAATGAACAAGTCCATTAAGGTTGATCATCACAGAGAACATCACTAAAAACAAACTAGATGATTATGATTACATTAAATTAAAAAGTTTTGCACAGACAAAATCACTGTAACCAAAAAGAATGTAGTAAACTGGGAAAAAATCTTTACAACTAATGTTTCTGACAAAGGACTCATTTCTAAAACATACAGAAAACTGAGTCAAAAGTTTTTAAAAGAAAAAAGTCATTTCCCAATTGACAAATGGTCAAAGGATATGCAAACAAAATTTACAGATGAGGAGATCAAAGCAACCCATAGTCATATGAAAAATTGCTCTAAATCATTACTTGTTAGAGAAATGCAAATTAAAGCTTCTCTGAGGTACCACCTCACACCTCTCAGACTTGTCAATGTTGGAAGGTTTGTGGGAAATCTGGGACATTATTATATTTTTGGTGGAGCTATGAATTCATCCAACCTTTCTGGAGAGCAATTTGGGACTACACCAAAGGGCAACAAAAATGTGCATACCCTTTGATTCAGCAATACCACAACTGGGTCTATACCCTGAAGAGATGTTGAAAATGGGTAAAAACATTACTTGCACAAAAATATTCATAGTAGCCCTGTTTGTGGTGGCAAAGAATTAGAAATCAAGTAAATTTCCTTCAATTGGGGAATGGATTAACAAACTGTTGCATATGTATGTCATGGAACACTATTGTTCTATTAGAAACCAGGAGGGAAGGGAATTCAGGGAAACCTGGAGAGATTTGCATGAACTGATGCTGAGCGAGATGAGCAGAACCAGAAAAACACTGTACATCCTAACAGCAACATGAGGGTGACTATCAATCTTGATGGACTCACTCATTCCATCAGTGCAACAATCAGGGACAATTTGGGACTGTCTGCAATTAAGAATACCATCTATATCCAGAGAAAGAACTGCAGAGTTTGAACAAAAATCAAGGACTATTAACTTTAATTTAAGAGGAAAAAACTGATATCTTATTGTCCCGATTTTGCTACCTCTTATACTTTGTTTCTTCCTTAAGGATATGATTTCTCTCTCATCACATTCAATTTCGATCATTGTATACCATGGAAACAATGTAAAGACTGGCAAATTGCCTTCTGTGGGGAGTGGGGGGTGGGAAGTAAGATTAGGGAAAAATTGTGAAACTCAAAAATAAATAAAATCTTCAAGTTAAAAAAAAACGTTGATCATCACTCCTATGTTGCTGTTTGGGTGTACAATGTTCTTCTGGTTCTGCTCATTTTGCTCAACATCAGTTCATGCAAATTCTTCCAGGTTTCCCTGAATTCCCTTCCTTCCTGGTTTATAATGGACCAATAGCATTCCATCACATACATTTATCACAGTTTGTTAAGCCATTCCCCAATTGAAGGACATTCACTCAATTTCCAATTCTTTGCCATCACAAACAGGACTGCTATGAATATTTTTGTACAAGTGATATTTTTACCCTTTTTCATAATCTCTTCAGAGTGTAGAACCAGTAGTGGTATTGCTGGATCAAAAGGTATGCATATTTTTGTTGCCCTTTGAGAGTAATTCCAAATAGCTCTACAGAAAGGTTGGATGAGTTCACAACTCCACCAACAATGTATTAGTGTCCCAGATTTCCCACAACCCTTCCAAGAATGATCATTGTCCTTTTTGGTCATATTGGCAAATCTGAGAGGCTTGAGGTGCTTTAATTTGCATTTCTCTAATAAGTAGTGATTTAGACAAATTCTTCACATGGGTTGCTTTGATTTCCTCATCTATAAATTGCTTTTGCATATCATTTGACCATTTGTCAATATGGGAAATGGATTGATTTTTTAAAAATTTGACTCAGTTCTCTGTATATTTTAGAAATGGATCCTTTGTCAGAAATACTAGTTGAAAAAATTGTTTCCCAGTTTACGACATTTCTTTTGATCTTGGTTATAGTAGTTTTGTCTGTGCAAAAAATTTTTAATTTAATGTAATAAAAATTGTCTTGTTTGTTTTAAAGATTTTTGCATCTCTTCCTTGGTCATAAACTGCTTCCTTTTCCATAGATCTGACAGGTATACTACTCCTTGATCTTCAAGCTTGCTTAGAATATTGTTTTTTATGTTCAAATCCTGCATCCATTTTGATCTTATCTTGGTATAGGGTGTGAAGTGTTGGTCTAATCCAAATTTCTTCCATACTAACTTCCAATTTTCTGAACAGTTTTTATCTAAGAGAGAGTTTTTATCCCAATAGCTGGACTCTTTGGTTTTATCAAACAGCAGATTACTATAATCATTTCCTGCTATTGCACCTAGTCTATTCCACTGATCCACCACTCTATTTCTTTTTTTTTTGAATCATAAAGATTTTATTTATTTTGAGTTTTACAATTTCCCCCCTAATCTTACTTCCTTCCCCCCACCCCCACCCCCACTGAAGGCAATTTGCTTGTCTTTACATTGTTTCCATGGTATACATTGATCCAAGTTGAATGTGATGAGAGAGAAATCATATCCTTAAGGAAGAAACATAAAGTATAAGAGACAGCAAGATCAGACAATAAGATATCAGTTTTTTTCCCCTAAATTAAAGGTAATAGTTCCTGGTCTTTGTTCAAACTCCACAGTTCCTTCTCTGGATACAGATGGTATTCTCCATTGCAGATAGCCCCAAATTGCCCCTGATTGTCGCACTAATGGAAAAGTGAGTCCATCAAGGTTGATCATCACCCCCATGTTGCTGTTAGGGTGTACAATATTTTTCTGGTTCTGCTCATCTCACTCAGCATCAGATCATGCATATCCCTCCTCCAGGTTTCCCTGAATTCACATCCCTCCTGGTTTCTTATAGAACAATAGTGTTCCATGACATACATACATATACCACAGTTTGTTAATCCATTCCCCAGTTGAAGGACATTCACTTAATTTCCAATTCTTTGCCACCACAAACAGGGCTGCTATGAATATTTTTGTACAAGTGATATTTTTACCCTTTTTCATCATCTCTTCTGGGTATAGACCTAGTAGTGGTATTGCTGGATCAAAGGTTATGCACATTTTTGTTGCCTTTTGGGCTTAGTTCCAAATTGCTCTCCAAGCAGGTTAAATGAGTTCACAGCTCCCCCAACAGTGTAATAGCGTCCCAGATTTCCTACAACCTTTCCAACAATAATCATTGTCCTTTCTGGCACCATTCTATTTCTTAGCCAATACCAGATAGTTTTGATGACATGCTTTCTAATATAATTTTAGATCTGATAGGGCTAAGCTACCTTCTTTTCACTTTTTTTTTCATTAAATCCCTAGAAATTCTTAACTTTTTATTTTTCCATATGAATTTACTTACAATTTTTTCTAACTCATTAAAGTAAATTTTTGTAATTTTGATTGGTAGGGAACTAAACAAGTAGCTTAGTTTTGGTAGAATTGATATTTTACATTTGCTTGGCCTATCCATGAGTGTTTGATATTTGCCAAGTTATTTAAATCTGATTTTATTTATATGAGAATTGTTTTATAATTGTTTTCAAAAAGTTTCTGAGTTTGTCTTGGCAGTTAGAATTCCAGATATTTTATGTTGTCTGAAGTTACTTTGAATAGGATTTCTCTTTCTAGCTCTTTCTCCTGCATCTTGCTAGTCACATATAGAAATGTTCATGATTTATGAGGATTTATTTTATATCCTGTGACTTTGCTAAAGTTACTAATTATTTTTAGTAGTTTTTTAGATTTTTTTTTTAGGTTTTTGCAAGGCAAATGGGGTTAAGTGGCTTGCCCAAGGTCACACAGCTAGGTAATTATTAAGTGTCTTAGACCGGATTTGAACCCAGGTACTCCTGACTCCAAGGCCGGTGCTTTATCCACTACACCACCTAGCCGCCCCTTAGATGACTTTTTTTTGATTCACTAGCTATACCATCATGTCACCTGCAAAGAGTGAGTTTTTTTCTTCCTTCCCAATTCTAATTCCTTCAATTTCTTTTTTCATCTCTTATTGTTGAAGCTTACTAACATTTCTAACATAATATTGAATAGTAGTAAGGATAATGGGCATCCTTGTTTCACCCCTGTTCTTGGGATACCCCTGATACTGGGAATGCCTCTAACCTATCCCCATTGCATATAATGCTTGTTGATGGTTTCAGATAGATACTGCTTAATATTCTAAGGAACAATTTATTTATTCCTATGCTCTCTAGTGTTTTTAGTAGAAATGGGTGCTGTATTTTGTCAAAAGTTTTTTCAGCATCTATTGATTTAATCATATGATTGCTAATACATTTGTCATTGATATAATTAATTTACTAATAGTTTTCCTAATATTGAACTAACCCTGCATTCCTGGGATAAACCCTACTTGGTCATAATGTATTATGCTAGTGATGACTTGTTGTAATTGTTTCATTAAGATATTATTTAAAATTTTTGCATCTATATTCATCAGAGAGATAGGTCTATAATTTTCTTTTTCTGTTTTAACTCTTCCTGGCTTAGTTATCAGCACCATATTGGTGTCATAGAAAGAGTTAGGGAGAGTTCCTTCTTCATCTATTTTTCTAAAGAGTTTAAATAGAATTAGAACTAATTGTTCCTTAAATGTTTGAGTGAATTTTTCTTAGGGAGTTCAATAATGACTCATTGAATTTCTTTTTTTCTGAGATAGGGTTATTTATGAATTTAATTTCCTCTTCATTTAACCTGAGCAACTTATATTTTTGTAAATATTCACCCATTTCTCTTAGATTATCAAATTTATTGACATAGAGTTGGGCAAAATAATTCTGAATTATTACTTTAATTTCCTCTTCATTGGTGGTGAGTTTACCTTTTTCATTTATGATACTAGCAATTTGGTTTTCTTCTTTCTTTTTTTTTTTTTATCAAATTGACCAGAGGTTTATCAATTTTATTGGGTTTTTTCGTAAAACCAACTCTTAGTTTTATTTATTAGTTCAGTAGTTTTCTTCCTTTCAATTTTATTAATTTCTCCTTTAATTTTTAGAATTTCTAATTTGGTTTTTAATTGGGTATTTTTAATTTGTTCTTTCTCTAATTTTTTTAGTTGCATATTTAGTTCATTGATTTCCTCTTTCTCTAATTTATTCATGTAAGCATTTAAAGATATAATATAACCCCTGATAGCTGCCTTGAGTGTATCCCATAGGTTTTGGTATGTTGTTTCATTATTGTCATCTAGGATGAAATAATTGATTAGTTCTGTAATGTTGTTTGAGCCACTCATTCTTTAAAATGAAGTTATTTAGTTTCCAGTTAATGTTGAGTCTATATCTCCCTGGCCCAATGTTGCAAGTGATTTTTATTGCATTGTGATCTGAGAAAGATGTATTCACTATTTCTGCCTTGCTACAATTATTAGGTTTTCATGCTCTAGTACATCAATTTTTGTGTAAGTGCCATGTTCTACTTACAGAAAAAAAGTATATTCCTTTCTGTCCCCATTCAATTTCCTCCATAAGTCTATCATGTCTAGGTTTTCTATCAGTCTACCTCCATTGGCTGCATTCATATTTAGTATTGAAATTGCTTTATTGTCTGTGGTACTTTTTAGGAGTATATCATTTACTTCTTTATCTCTTTTAACACTATCTATTTTTGTAGCTACTTTGTCTGAGAGAAGGATCAGCTGAAGCAAAATATATTTTACTCCAACCTTGTACCTTTACTCTATATGTATCTACTTCAAATGAGTTTCTTGTAAACAGTATATTGTAGGATTCTGGTTTTTAATCCACTCTGCTATTTGCTTACATTTTAAGGAAGAGTTCATCCCATTCACATTCAAAGTTATAATTACTTACTCTATATTGCCCTCCATGATATCTTCCCTCTTTTTGTATTTTCCCCTTTTCCCCCTTTATTCACATTTCCCTGTATTGTTTCTGAATACCACCACCTTCAGTGTGTTTGCCCTCCTATATCAACCCCTCCCCTTTCTTTCCTCTTGGCCTTTTCCCCTTCTTCCTTCCCTTCCTTCTGTTAGTTCCCCCTTTTCTCCCTCTCCCCATAACCCCCTCTACTTTTCCTCTTTTAATACTTGAAAGGCAAAATAAGTTTCTTAACTGAGTGTATGTATGTATGTTAACTTAAAGCTAAATCGGATGAGAGTAAGATTCAGGCAGTCCTCTCCCCCTCCCTTCTTCCAACCTCTAATGCAATAGGTACTTTGTACCTCTTAATGTAATATAATGAGATTTGCCCCATTCAATGTCATCCATCCTCCTATCTCCTTACTGACCCCCTTTTTAAGGAGGTATTATTTTTAAATCATTCTGAGTCACATAAAAGTCATGAGTGTCCATCACTTCTGGCTAAGTATATTCTCTCTAATGGAGTTACAGTCTTGCAAGTTATTAGAATCTTTCTCCCAGGTAGGGATATAGCCAGTTTCTATTAGCCAGTTTCTATTATTGGATAGCACGTTTTTTCTTTACCCTTTTAAAAAATATTTTCATGTATCTCTTGAGTCTCCTGTTTGATGTCCAAAATTTCTATTTAGCTCTGGTCTTTTCACCAGGAAATGTTGGAAGTCTTCCATTTTGTTAAATGTCCATCTTTTCCCTGGAAGAAATGACTCAATTTTGCTGGATAGTGGATTTTTGGCTGCATTCCAAGGTCCCTTTTCTCATCAGAATATTTCATTCCAGGCCCTTTGATCCCTTAAAGTTGATGCATTCAGGTCCTGCATAATCCTTGCTGTGGCTCCTTGCTATGTAAATTGTTTCTCTCAGGCTTTTTTTTTTTAGGATTTTTATTTTTATTTGCTAGTTCTGGAATTTTCCTACAATATTCCTTGGTGTTTTCATTTTAGGATCCCTTTCTGGAAGAGATTGATGTGTTCTTTCAGTAACTATTTTGCCCTCTGGTTCCATGATATCAGGGCAGTTTTCCATCCCTAAATCTTATAATATTAAGTCCAGACTTTTTTTCTCTTCAATGTTTTCAGTAAGACTAACAATTCTTAGATTGTCACTTATTGATCTGTTCTTGAGTTCAGTCATTTTGCTGATGGGGTATTTTACATTTTCTTCTATTTTTTTGATCCTTTGGTTTTGTTTAAAAGAATCCTGTTGTCTCATGAAGGCATTAGTTTCCACAGATTCCATTCTTTTTTTTAGAGAAGAATTTTCTTCATTTACCTTTTGCAGCTCTGTTTCCAATTGATCAATTCTGCTTTTGAAGGAGTTTTCCATTTGCCCAAGTATAGGTTTGAGAGAATTATTTTCTTTTTACATTTTCCCAATTGAGGATTTGAAAGAATTGTTTTCTGTTTGAATTTTCTCAATTGAGGATCTGAAAGAATTACTTTCATTTTTATTTGTCCAATTGTATTTTCCAAGAATTTGTTTTTCTTGTTGCAAGGTGTTAATTCTCTCTTGAGTTTCTTTTCCAGAGTTTTCCAATTGATTTTTAAATTCCTTCCTGATATTTTTCAAGTGAAATTGAATTAAATCACCTGAAATTGAAGGGCTTTTGCATTAAAACATTAATGCAAATAAGTTAAGAAGGGAAGCAGTCAAGTGAGAAAAATTAATCTAGTATCTTGGGTAGGGATCTGATATCTAATATGTACATATATATATATATAATATATATATATATATGTAAACAATAATAAAAATATATGACCCAGAGGTTGTTTCTTTCAGAGCCTCCCAAACACTGAGCTAACTCTGGCAACACATATATCAACCTCATCATCTACAGGTACAGCCCTAGAAAATATCCCAAGATAAGTGAACTTATCCACAACATTCAATATTTCTCCCGATGCTATAACTGATGGTTCCACTTATGAATAGTGTGGTGCTGGCTGCTGGAGAACCCGTTTTTTTCTTGGTGTTTATTGTTAGGCCAAAATTGGCTCAAGCAGCAGAAAAATTTTCATCTGGCCATAGAAGCAGTGACACCTCCCTCCCATTGTTTTAAAACCAAATGTCGGGTGTATAGTCTGGGATTCTTCAAAGAACTGTCAAAACAGAGTTGAAATTACTTAGGGTATACTTTCTTTTTGCTTCACTTTACAGTCTTATTTTATTTTACAAAATTAAATTTTTTTTAGTTTAAGGCAATAAAGTTAAGTGACTTGCCTAAGGTCACACAGCTAGGCAATTATTAAGTGTCTGAGGTCGGATTTGACTCCAGGGCCAGTGCTCTATTCACTGTGCCACCTAGATGCCCCTTACAGTCATATTTTCTGGATCTTCCCCCATTCTTCTGATTACAATCAGTTTTCCTGCTATCATTTAATTAAGTTACTATTGAGCCCATTGTTCTTAAGATGTATTCCAATTTTGGATCTATACAACTGGGTCTCATATGAGATTGCAGCACGACCCATGTGTTAAAATTATATTTAGTCTAGTTCCCCTGACCACCTCCCTCCATCTTCTGGTCAGTATAGCAAGTTTATTAGTAGTCAGTATAAAGGAGCAATAGTAGAAGAGAAGATTGCAAAGCAAAACAGGGAAATCACATACAACCCATCCCAAAGATTGAAGTAGCATAATTTACAAATTGTATCACATCTTAACCAAAACTCACATTATGGTAACAGACTGAATCAGAGGAAACCATCTAAGTTCTGCTTGTCAGTTTACTGATCCTACAAAATATAAAGTTCAGACAAAATCTGGATTATCACAAGTCCAAACTAAAAATATATCAAAAAGATGCTGATAACTTTAAGATATAACTTCATACTTTTTTCAGTAATTTAGAGATAAGGTGGTATAAATAGGAATTGGTCTATTCTGCCCCCCCAAAAAAAACCCTATAAAAATGAGATTTTAAACTCATGGCCACATAGCACTCTTCCATCTTCATTGAGTCTATGTTGCATAGTGCTCTCTCAACTCTAATCCTTGGTTACAAGAATGTTATTCTCTGCCTCTCTCCCCCATCCCCATCTTTTTCCTTAAGCCACTTTCCTTTACCATCCCATTTCCCCCTTTTCTGAGACATGCTGACTCTGTATTCTTCCCCATTTTTTGTTGCCTTTTCTATTTCTTCTTTTTTTTTTTTGCAAGGCAATTGGGGTTAAGTGACTTGTCCAAGGTCCCACAGCTAGGTAATTATTAAGTGCCTGAGGCTGAATTTAAAATTAGGTCCTCCTGACTCCAGGGTTAGGGCTTTATCCACTATGCCACCTAGTTGCCCTACTTTGTGTCTTCTTAAAGTGTGATTGCCACCCCCATTACCTACATCCAATTAGATCTTTCCTATCAAGTAGTCCCTTATCATAATTTCATGTGTTAATTATCAACTCAGCCCACAATTATAAATATGGTTTATGAGAGAATCTTTGACACAGATATCTATGTAAAGCAAGGATTTTAACCTCAAGTCTATGAATTTTTAAATATATATATATATATTTATAATTATTCAGTGAATAAGCATATATTAAGTACCCACTATTTTCCAGACTCTTTGCTAAATGCTAAGGTTACAAAGAAAGACAAAAAGAGTCCATAGCAATGAGGAAAACACCATGTGAGCAACTATATATATATATATATATATATATATATATATATATATATATATATAGTAAGCTCTGTGAAGACAGGTATCTTAACTTTGGACCTGCCTAATCCTTAAAAGACTTTATTCTATGTAGAGTGACTGATGTAATCACATGTATTTCAATTTTTGTTTTTAAAAATATTATTCTACAGAATCCACAGATTTTGCCACATTGCCATGGATATCTAATATATGTATATGTAAACAACTTATAAAAATGACAGAACAAGACACATCATCAACTCAGGCACCAAAACTGGTCATTATTCAGTAAAGACCATTGACATGCCATTGGTTCCTGTAATACAGGACTAATATTGTTGTTGTTCAGTCACTTTAGTCATATCCTACTCTTCATGATCCCATTGGGATTTCTTGGCAAAGATACTGTAGTAATTTGCCAGTTCATTCTCTAGCTCATTTTATACATGAGGAATCTGAAACAGACTAGGTTAAATGATTTTCCTAGAGTCACACAGCTAGTTTGTGTTTGAATTTGTTATTTTGACTCCAGCTTCAGCATTGTATCCATTGTACTATGTAGCTGTCCTCATAGTCATGTACCATTCAATGAAATCAGTAGATTCCTATCAGGACAGCCCACCCACTCTGGTTGATGAAGAGTAGAACAGGACTTCCCTATACCATCAGGAGAAGCTTTAACCAAGATTCTGAGTAGTGTACTGTGAATAACTCCCTTAGTATGTTGATTTCAGGAAGGTGGGAAATAGTAATTTCTTTCTAGGTTAAGATGAAAAATCATCTTGAGTTATCATCAAAACGACTGAGGTAGCTATTCTAACAGTAAACTGTGACCTGGAAATAAACTGAAAAAAATATTTTTTAGAGCCTCAGTATATTTAGTTCTATGGCTAATGATTTTTACTTTACAATTTACATTGTCTAAGGTTAACACCTAGTATTGTCATTTAGAAGGAAGGATAAAGGGAGAGAAAGATAAAATTTAAAAATGGCCACAAAATGTTTTAAATGTTTTAACAAGAATGGGAAATAAATGTTAAAATTCCTTCAGTTTTTTCCAGTTCCTTTTCAACTTCAGCAAAAGCTGGTCTGTCTTTCCAAGAAGTGAAAGGATGTGGTCATCTAATCTAAACCAGAGGCCAAACACCACTGGTACTGATAAAATAACCATCTAGAGAGTCAGGCACAGGAAGAAGAGTAGTTCCTCAAGTTTTCAAGAGTTTTCTTCTATTTTTTTTTAATCTCCACCTATCTTTTTTGCATTCCTTTGTGTAGCAACATGTTATCTTCTCACATTACTCAAAAAGAAGAGGGAGGGAAGGGGAAGGGGAAGGAGAATCTTGTAGAATTTATGATCTTCACCTAATGGAACTGGAGGTATGATTGTGGACAAATGCTATCTAAAAACATTCAGAAAGATAAATTAAGCTAAATAGCCTACTCCCTGTAATAGTGTGAGGCAAAGTTTGCCATCATTCCAAAGCCAACTTTAGAATTGTTTGTTCTTATATGTACTCTTCTCCTCTATTCAAAATATCCAGTGATTTCACATGACTATTCAACCAAAGTAAACTTGGACTTTTCTTTCAAGTCTTATCCCATGTTCTAGACCTTTTAATTATTAGTGTAGTCCAAAACATGAAAAATATGGTATCAGATTGGAGATGATGTGGGAAAGAATGTTGAGTGGAAAAATATCCTCTGGATCATATGGAGGCAGCTACTGGTCATAGCAGACATTTCAACACAAAGAAAGAAATGAACTCTGTGACCATGGAATCTAATAGCACCAAGATGACACTGTATCCATTGGATTAGAAAAGGTACATTGCAAAATATAGGGACAATACTACTTAGAGTTAGAAGGAGAAATGAGAGTTTTAAGTTGCCCTGTAGTTGCTTGGTAGAATATTTAGCCACATATTTCACGGAACTGGACATATGAGCAATCATGTTATGGTTGGGACCACCAAAAGTCCTAGAAGAATGTAAGCGTTTGAATGAAAGTTTCCCTCCCCCCACACACACATACATGCACATCATCAAAACTAGCACCATGTATTATCACCAGGTTTCTGGAGTAAAGAAAGGGATAATTAAGCATTACCAGGAAGAATATATGGTGACAGGAAAGACAACAAAATTATATTCCTTCAGATGGTTATCTTGTACTTTCTTGAAGGTCTAGAGATATTGGCTCATAAGAAAATTAGAGTTTTCAGTATACCATCTCTGCCTACAAATTGCAATTTGTGTGAATGTAAATAATGATAAATCAAACATATTAAAAAATCTGAAATTGATTCATCTCCCAGTTACTCTAGATTTTTATGATTGGTATAGGTGATAAAGGGTCCTTCCAAATGCCTTAGAACTTTATGAGAAAAACCACTAAGATGTTCATCCTTTTTTACCCAGTAATCCCATCCCAAGGAAGTCAGACAGAAAGATTAAATATATATTAAAATATTTAAGCAGCACTTTTTGTGGTGCTACAGACTGGATGACAGACAATATGGTTTAGTGTAGGAGTGTCATGTAGCCCACAACATTCCTGAGTAAACCTGCCCCAGATTAAAATGTAAATGTAAATTATTTAACAAAATAAATAAAAATAAAACATAGTGTTCATTTGTGATTTTCTGTCAATATGTAACCTGTGGGAATCCTTATACATATTTTAGTGGTCCCCATTTCTTTATGAGTTTAACACTATTGATGGGTTGTATAATGAACTACTCTTGAATTACTGTCTCCAAGGTTACCAATGACCCCATGTTGTATCTTGATCCAGATTGGGTGTTATGAGAGAGAAATCATATGCTTAGAGAAGAGACAAGAATTCTAAGAGGTAACAAGATCAGACAATAAGATATCTGTTTTTTTCTAAATTAAAGGGAATAGTCCTTGAACTTTGTTCAAACTCCACAGCTCCTTAACTGGATACAGATGGCACTCTCCTTTGCAGACAGCCAAAAATTGCTCCTTATTATTGCACTGATGGAATGAGCAAGTCCTTCAAGGTTGATCATCACTCCCATGTTGCTGTTAGGGTATACAGTGTTTTTCTGGTTCTGCTCATCTCACTCAGCATCAGTTCATGCAAATCCCTCCAGGCTTCCCTGAAATCCTGTCCCTCCTGGTTTCTAACAGAACAATAGTATTCCATGACATACATATACCACAGTTTGCTAAGCCATTCCCCAACTGAAGAACATTTACTTAATTTCCAATTCTTTGCCACCACAAACAGGGCTGCTATAAATATTTTTGTACAAGTAATGTTTTTACCCTTTTTCTTCATCTCTTCAGGATATATACCCAGTAGTGGTATTGCTGGGTCAAAGGGTATGCACATTTTTGTTGCCCTTTGGGCATAGTTCCAAATAGCTCTTCAGAAGGGTTGGATGAGTTCACAGCTCCACCAACAGTGTAATAGTGTCCCAGATTTCCCACAACCCTTCCAACAATGATCATTATCCTTTCTGGTCATATTGGCCAATCTGAGAGGTGTGAGGTGGTACCTCAGAGAAGCTTTAATTTGCATTTCTCTAATAATTAATGATTTAGAGCATTTTTCATATGGCTATGAATTGCTTTGATCTTCTCATATGTAAATTGCCTTTGCATATCCTTTGACCATTTGTCAATTGGGGAATGGCTTTTTGTTTTAAAAATATGATTCAGTTCTCTGTATATTTTAGAAATGAGTCCTTTGTCACCAATGACCTCTTAATTATCAAATGTATTTTTTCTCAATTATCATTCTCCTTGATATTTCTGCAGTCTTTGACACTTTTGATTACCTTCTCCTTGATAATCTCTTCTCTTTAATTTTTTTTCAATGACTTTTCAGGAAACCACTTCCTTCTTTTCTGCCTGTTTCTTTGCTGCATCTTCATCCAGATCAAGCCTTCTAATCATCAATGTCCTCAAGGCTCTTTCCTGCAATCTTCCCTGTTTTCCCTTTCAAATATTTTGGTTGCTGATCTCATCCATTCCTATGAATTTTTTTTTTGCAAGGCAGTGGAGTTAAGTGACTTGCCCAAGGTTGTACATCTAGTAATTATTAAGTGTCTGAGGCCAGATTTGAATTCAATTCCTCCTCTCTCCACTGTGCCACCTTGTTGCCCCAATTCCTACGAATTTGATGGTCATCTTTATGCAGATGATTCTCATGTTTGCTCTCCTGACCTTCAGTCTTGCATCTCTAATTGCTTTTTGAACATCTTGAACTGGTTATCTTGTAGGCATCTTAAAATTATCATTTCCTATACAGAACTCATTATCCCTGCCACTCCTCATCCCCAACACATAAGCCCTCTTCTCTTCATGCCTTTCCTGTTACTGTCAAGGAAGTCATCATTCTTCAGATCACCCAGGCTCACAACTCTTGATTCATCTTTCCCTCCCCCGACCCCATATCCAATCAGTTGCTAAGCCTTGTTGATTCAGGCTTTGTTATATCTCTCATATATTCCCTCTTTTTACCTCTGACATTTCCACTGTGGTGATAGAGACACTTATCACCTCATGCCTAGACTATTACAATAGTCTTCTGATTGATCTCACCATCTCAAATCTAATCCCACCCCAGTCCATTTTTTCGCTTAGTTCCATTTAGTTAAACTGATCTTCTTAGAGCATGTCTGACCTATGTGTTCAATAAATTCCAATGACTTCATCTTTAGGATGAAATATAAAATCCTGTTTGTTATTCAAAGCCCTGTATAATTTGGCCCCATACTTCATTTTCCATCTTCTTAAATCTTATTCTTTTCCATATAATCTATGAACCAGGGACATTGACTCTTCTCTTTGTTATTTCTTGAATAAGATATCCCATCACAGGGCAGCTAGGTGGTGCAGTGGATAGAACACTGGCCCTGGAGTCAGGAGGACCTGAGCTCAAATCTGGCCTCAGACACTTAATAATTACTTTAGCTGGGTGACTTAACCCCATTGCCTTACAAAAAGAAAAAAAAAGATACTCCATCTCCTAACTGCATTTCATCGATTGTTCCAGATACCTAGGATTCTTTCCTTCCTCATTTACATCGCATAATTTTATGACTTCTTTTAAATTCCAGCTAATATAATACCTTTTATAAGAATACTTTCCTGAGTCACTTTAATGCTAGTGCCTTCACTGTGATCATTTCCAATTTATTTTGTACGTAACTTTTTTGTATGTAATTATTTACACAGTGTCTACCTCCATTAGACTTGAGAACAAGGAATTGTTTTTTGTTTGTTTTTCCTTTCTTTTATTCCCAGCTCATAGCAATTCATGGCACAAAGCAGTCATGTCATAAATGTTTGTTGACTTGACTAGACTTAAATGACAACCTGTGTTGTCCTCTGAATCAAGGCACTAATTTCTTGGTGCCCCCAGATATTCTCTATGATTGCTGATCTCTAAGATCATACATTAGATTGGATCTCAGAGATAATGTATAGGTCAGAGATAGGATTCAAACTCAGATTGCTGTGATTCAAAATCTAACACTATCCACCATATCAAATAGATGTATACAAAGCAAAGTGAAATAATCTAAGCATTGTCTATTGGGCGGAGGCTATCTTTTTTATGCTTTCCATGCTTTATAGAAGAAAATCATATACTTTGTTTTATTAAAAAAACTGATGAAGTGATAAAGACCTTATATTTAGAAATTTATCTATTCTAAACTTATTGTGACCTACCGTCCAAGATGCTTATCCAACACTTTTCTGTCAAACTGATTTTCAACTTTCTCAGAGGTCTTATAAAACAAAGTTACTCACCCAAGAAGTCTGTGTTCTTGGGTTTAACATGCTATTACAGTTGCTTCTAGATTTGCTTCTTTAATCTGTTCTACTTATTTTTTTTTCTGCCATGACACAAATAAATAACTTTGAGAAATAAAGAAAACATATACTAAATGATGAAAATTTTGAATAGTAAACTTCATAAATATATATATACATATACATATATAATACATATAGAAAACCTCATATATATTATAAATATGACTGTGTAGAGACAGAAATAGACAGAGACAGAGACAGAGATGGAGAGACACTTCTTAATCTTATCTGATTAAGGAGAAGAAAGGAAGGAAAAATAGGTATTTTGAGATGAGGAGTAAATGAGGAAATTCACACTTCCTTTTTTCCTCAGAAAAATAGAAGAAAATGTCCTCTACTCTCAGCCACAGTTTCCTCAACTAAAAATAAAGAGACTGAATTAGATGACACTGAAGTCCCTTTCAACCATAACACTTTTGTGACTGATTTTTATGAGAAAATAAAAGATCCTAGACTTCAAAAATTTAAAATACTTGAAATCCAGTAGTTCATTTTATTTTTAAAAATCCATATAACAAAAGAAAAAGGTAACAGATCATCATGTAACAGAATGAATCCATTGTAATCTATTGTCTCAAGAATGAATGAACTTGGAGAACACCATCTGTATCCAGAGAAAGAATTGTGGAGTTTGAACAAAGACCAAAGACTATTACTTTTAATTTAAAAAAAACTGTTATCTTATTATGTAATTTTGCTATCTCTTGTACTTTATTTCTTCCTGAAGGATATGATTTCTCTCTCATCACATTCAACTTAGATTAATATATACCATGGAAACAATGTAAAGAATAATAGACTGCCTTCTGTGGGGGTGGGTGGAGGGAAGCAAGATGGGGGAAAATTGTAGAATTCAAAATAATAAAATCTTTAAAAAAAAAGAATGAATGAACTTGGTTAGTGCTTTGCTTAAGGATCACATCCAAATATATGACAAGAAAAGCTCAGATAGAACTTCTAGATTTCAGTTCAAACATATCTAACTTCCAAACTTTCTGCATCATAAATACAAAAGGGAAAACCTTTCTTTGCAAATATTTAAGCACTTTATATTTCCCTCATTAAAAACAATTTCAATCTGAAATCATTAACTGCTTCTATGAAAATGCACCATCATCATTATATCATAGATCTAGAGCAGGGAAGTGACTAGAGATCTTTTTAAATTTTATTTACAGTTTCAAATTTTGTCCCTCCTTCCTCTCCTACTCATTAGGAAGACAAGAAATATTGTACTTATAATACATATGGAATTATACAAAACATTTCCACTAGAGTTATGTTGTGGTGAGGGAGCAATGTAAATGAAGTAGAAAATAAATGCTTTAATCTGCCCTCAAAATTAATCAATTATCTCTCTAGGGATGGAGAGTATTTTTCATCATTTGTTCTTTGAAAATATTGTGGCTTATTGTCTTGATCAGAATATCTCAGTCTTTCATAGTTGATTATCATTCCAAAATTGTTGTGATTGTGTACTTGGTTTTGCTCACTTCACCTTGTAATAGTTCATTTAAATCCTTCCAGTTTTTGGAAAGAAACTATTTTTGGGGTGACTAGGTGGTGCAGTGCATAGAACACTGATCCTGGAGTCAGGAAGACCTGAGTTCAAATCCAGCCCCAGACATTTAAGTTACCTAGCTGGGTGACCTTGGGCAAGTCACTTAATGCCATCGCCTTGCAAAAAAACAAACCAAAAAAAATCTGAAAAGAACCTCTTTGTCATTTCTGGTTTTGGCAAGGCAATGGCGTTAAGTGACTTGTCCAAGGTCACCCAGCTAGGTAATTATTAAATGTCTGGGCTTGGATTTGAATTCAGGTCCTCCTGACTCCAGGGCTGCTGCTCTATCCACTGCACCACCTAGCTGCCCCTTTTTGTCATTACTTATACTACAATATTGTTCCATTATAATCAACTTGTTCATCCATTCCTCAATTGATAAATAACCAGTTAGTTTTCATTTCTTTCCTACTACAAAAAGAGTAACTATAAATATTTTGTACATGTGGGTCCTCCCACCCCATCCCCCATTTTCAAATTATTTTTTGGCTATTCACTTAGTAATAATATTGTTGTATGAAGGGATACATCTCTTTTGGTATAGTTCCAAGTTTTTTTTCCAGAATTTTTTTTTAATTTTTATTAAAGATATTATTTGAGTTTTACAATTTTCCCCCAATCTTGCTTCCCTCCCCCACCCCCATCCCACAGATAGCACTCTGTCAGTCTTTACTTTGTTTCCATGTTGTACCTTGATCCAAATTGGGTGTGATGAGGAGAAATCATATCCTTAAAGAGAACAGAATTCTCAGAGGTAATCAGATCAGATAAAAAGACATCTGGGTTTTTTTTTTCCGAATTAAAGGGAATAGTCCTTGTACTTTGTTCAAACTCCACAGCTCCTTATCTGGATACAGATGGTACTCTCCTTTGCAAGCCAAAAATTGTTCCCAATTGTTGTGCTGATGGAATGAGCAAGTCCTTCAAGGTTGAACATCACTCCCATGTTGCTGTTAGGGTATACAGTGTTTTTCTGGTTCTGCTCATCTCACTCAGCATCAGTTCATGCAAATCCCTCCAGGTTTCCCTGAAATCCCGTCCCTCCTGGTTTCTAATAGAACAATAGTGTTCCATGACATACATATACCACAGTTTGCTAAACCATTCCCCAATTGAAGGACACTTACTGGATTTCCAATTCTTTGCCACCACAAACAGGGCTGCTATAAATATTTTTGTACAAGTAATGTTTTTACCCTTTTTCCTCATCTCTTCAGGGTATAGACCCAGTAGTGGTATTGCTGGGTCAAAAGGTACGCACATTTTTGTTGCCCTTTGGGCATAGTTCCAAATAGCTCTACAGAAGGGTTGGATGAGTTCAGAGCTCCAACAACAGTGTAATAGTGTCCCAGATTTCCCACATCCCTTCCAACAATGATCATTATCCTTCCTGGTCATACTGGCCACTCTGAGAGGTGTGAGGTGGTAAAGATTGTTTCCCAAATTACTACTTTTCTTTTGATCTTGATTACATTGGTTTTATCTGTGCAAAAGCCTTTTAATTTAATGTAATCGAAATCATCTAATTGGTTTTTAGTGATGTTCTCCAACTCTTCCTTAGTCATAAACTGTTCCCCTTTCCATAGATCTGACAGGTAGACTAGTCCTTGATCTTCTAATTTGCTTATAGTATTGTTTTTTATGTCTGTGTCCTGTAACCATTTGGATCTTATCTTGGTAAAGGGTGTGAGGTGTTGGTCTAATCTAAGTTTCTTCCATACAGCAGTTTTTATCAAAGAGGGAGTTTTTATCCCAGTGGCCAGACTCTTTGGGTTTATCAAACAGCAGATTACTATAATCCTCTCCTGCTTTTACACCTAGTCTATTCCACTGGTCCACCACTCTATTTCTTAGCCAATAACAAACAGTTTTGATGACTGATGCTTTATAATATAATTTTAGATCGGGTAGTGCTAAGACACCTTTGTTTGCATTTTTTTCATTAAGCTCCTGGCAATTCTTGACTTTTTATTTCTCCATATGAATTTCCTTACAATGTTTTCTAATGCATTAAAGTAATTTTTTGGAATTTTGATTGGTAGGGCACTAAACTGATAGTTTAGTTTTGGTAGAATTGTCATTTTTATTATATTAGCTCTCCCTATCCATGAGCTGTTAATATTTGCCCAGTTATTTAAATCTGATTTAATTTGTGTGAGAAGTGTTTTATAATTGTTTTCAAAAAGATTCTGAGTCTGTCTTGGCAAATAGACTCCCAAGTATTTTACACTGTCTGAGGTTACTTTGAATGGGATTTCTCTTTCTAGCTCTTCCTGCTGTTTCTTGCTAGACATATATAGGAAAGTTGAGGATTTATGGGGGTTTATTTTATAACCTGCAACTTTGCTAAAATTGCTAATTGTTTCCAGTAGTTTTTTAGATGATTTCTTGGGATTCTCTAGGTAGACCATCATGTCATCTGTGAATAGTGAAAGTTTTGTCTCTTCCTTCCCAATTCTAATTCCTTTAATTTCTTTTTCTTCTCTAATTGCTGATGCTAACATTTCTAATACAATATTGAATAGTAGTGGTGATAATGGGCACCCTTGTTTAACCCCTGACCTTATAGGGAATGCCTCTAGCCTCTCCCCATTGGATATAATGCTTGTTGATGGTTTCAGATAGATACTGCGAATTATTTTAAGGAACAGTCCATTTATTCCTACACTCTCTAGTGTTTTTAATAGGAATGGATGCTGTATTTTGTCAAAAGCTTTTTCAGCATCTATTGATATGATCATATGGTTTCTGATAGGTTTGTTAATGATATAATTGAGTATACTAACAGTTTTCCTAATATTGAACCAACACTGCATTCCTGGAATAAATCCTACTTGATCATAATGTATTATCCTAGTGATGACTTGTTGTAGTCGTTTTGCTAAGATTTTATTTAGGATTTTTGCATCTATATTCATCAGGGAAATAGGTCTATAATTTTCTTTCTCTGTTTTAACTCTTCCTGGTTTAGGTAACAGTACCATATTGGTTTCATAGAAAGAGTTAGGCAGAGTTCCATCTTTCCCTATTTTTTCCAAAGAGTTTATATAGGATTGGAACCAATTGTTCCTTAAATGTTTGGTAGAATTCACTTGTGAATCCATCAGGCCCTGGAGATTTTTTTTAGGGAGTTCAATAATGGCTTGTTGAATTTCTTTTTCTGAGATAGGGTTGTTCAGGTATTTAATCTCTTCTTCATTTAACCTGGGTAAGTTATATTTTTGTAAAATTTCATCCATTTCACTTAGATTATCAAATTTATTGTCATAAAGTTGGGCAAAATAATTTCAAATTATTACTTTAATTTCCTCCTCATTGGTGGTGAGTTCGCCTTTTTCATTTATAATACTAGCAATTTGGTTTTTTCTTTTTTTTTTAATCAAATTGATGAGAGGTTTATGAATTGTATTGGTTTTTTCATAATACCAACTTTTGGTTTTATTTATTAATTCAATAGTTTTTTTGCTTTCAATTTTATTAATTTCTCCTTTAATTCTTAAAATTTCTAATTTGGTATTTTATTGGGGATTTTTGATTTGTTCTTTCTCTAATTTTTTTAGTTGCATGTTTAGTTCATTGATTTCTTCTTTCTCCAATTTATTCATATAAGCATTTAGAGCCATAATACATCCCCTGAGAGTTGCTTTGAATGAATCCCATAGGTTTTGGTATGTTGTTTCATTATTATCATTATCTAGGATAAAATGGTTAATTCTTTCTATAATTTGTTTTTTGGTCCACTCATTTATTAAGATGAGGTTATTCAATTTCCAATTTGCTCTGGGTCTATTATCTCCTTGGCCCAGTATTGCATATGACTTTTATTGCATTGTGATCTGAGAAAGATGTATTCACTATTTCTGCCTTTCTGCAGTTGATCATTAGGTTTTTATGTCCTAGTACATGGTCAATTTTTGTATAAGTTCCATGTACTGCAGAGAAAAAGGTATATTCCTTTCTATCCCCATTCAGTTTCCTCCATAAGTCTACCATATCTAATTTTTCTAACAATCTATTTACCTCCCTAATTTCTTTCTTGTTTGTTTTATGATTTGATTTATCTAGATCTGATAGTGGGAGGTTGAGGTCTCCTACTAGTAGAGTTTTGCTGTCTATGTCTTTCTGTAATTCTTTCAGCTTCTCCTCTAAGAATTTGGGTGCTGTCCCACTGGGTGCATATATATTCAATATTGAAATGACTTTATTGTCTATGGTACCTTTTAGGAGGATAAAGTTTCCTTCCTTATCTCTTTTAAGGCTATCTATTTTTGCTGCTGCTTTGTCTGAGATAAGCACTGCTACCCCTGCTTTTTTTTACTTCAGCTGAAGCAAAATATATTTTGCTCCAACCTTTTACCTTTACTCTATATGTATCTCTCTGCTCAAATGAATTTCTTGTAAGCAGCATATTGTAGGATTCTGGTTTTTAATCCACTCTGCTATTTGCTTACATTTTAAGGGAGAGTTCATCCCATTCACATTCAAGGTTATGATTACTAATTCTTTATTACCCTCTGTGCTATCTTCCCTCTGTTTGTATTTTTCCCCCTTTCCTCCCCTTTTATTCATATTCCCCAGCATTTTGTTTTTGAATACCACCGCCTTCAGTGTGTTTGCCCTCCTATATCACACCCTCCCCTTTTGTTCCCCTTTCCCTGTTCCCTTCCCTTCCTTTTGTTATTTCCCCTCCACTCCCCTTCCCTTTCTCTGTCCCCCCTCCCCTTTTCCCCTTTTAATACTTGAAAGGTTAGATGTTTTATAAGTTAACTGAGGATGTGTAGGTTGACTTTAAGCCAAGTCTGATGAGAAGAAGATTCAGGTGTTTCTCCTCTACTCCCTTCTTCCCCTCTATTACCATAGGCATGTGATAGATGGGGAAGAGATCAGGAGACTTTAGAACTGTGCCTGTCTTCTCTTCGCCATCTTGGCTGGAAGTCCAGAATTGTTGAACCAGTTCACAGCTCCAGGAGTGGATTGTGTTAATATACTTATTTTTCTATATTTCCTTTGGGATGTCATTTTCTTTTTCTGTTATGTTAGCCAATAAAGGCAAGATCATGCCTCAGAGCTGTTCTGATTTACAATTCTCTAATTATTAGTGACTTAGAGATTTTGAAAGTTTTGACTTTTTTCCTTTGAAAAATGCCTGTTCATATCTTCTGAGGGGCAATGGCTCTTATTTTTATAAATTTGACTCAGTTCCCTGTATAGTTCAGAAATGAAACCTTTATCAGAAAAGCTTGCTGTGAAAAAGTTTCCCTAATTTCCCAATTTTGATTGCATTGGTCTTATTTGTTCAATAGCTTTTTGACTTAATGTAATTAAAATTATACATGTTACCTCACATGAACCCCTTTATCACTTGTTTAGTCATGAATTCTTCCCTTATCCATAGATCTGATAGGGAATGTTTTTCATGCTTTCCTAATTTGCTTATATTATTACTCTTCATGGCCAAATCATGTTCCCATTTCAAGCTTATCTTGGTATTTGATGTGAGCTGCCTAGTTTAAGCCATAAGGCTTTTCAGCTTTTCCAGTAGGTTTTTTTTGAAAAGCAAATTATAGCCCCAAATACTTGGATTTTTGAGTTTATCAGTTACTGTGGTCATTTGCTTCTGTATATTGGGTATCTTATTTTTGCCATTGATCAACCACTTTATTTCTTATCTGACACTAAATTGTTTTAATTAAAGTGGTTAACACTTTAGAGTAGTTTGGTATCTGGTATTTATGCAGCCTTCCTTTACTTTTATTTTCATTAATTCCTTTGATATTCTTGTCCTTTTGTTCCTCCAAAACAATTTTGCTAGTATTTTTTCTAGTTCTATGAAAAGAATCTTTGATAATTTGATTAGTTTAAAAATGAATGGGTAAATTAATTTAAGTGGAATTGTAATTTTTTGTTATATTGGCTTAGTCTACCTTCTAGCACCTAATGTTTCTCTAATTGTTTAGTAGTCTTTATTTGTATGAAGAGTGTTTTGAAAGTGTATTCATATAGGTATTCCTGTATAAATCTTGAAAGGTAGAATCCCAGATATTTTGTCCTATCTACAGTTAATATCAAATGAAATTTCCCTTACTATCCCTTCCTGATAAATTTTATTGACAAGATATGGAAATACTGATGATTAATATGGGCTTATTTTATATTCTGCAACTATGCTAAAGTTGTTGATTATTTCAACTAGTTTTATATTGGTGATTTTCTAGGGGTCCTCTAAGTATAACATAATATAATCATAAAAAGTAAATTTTTTATTGTTTTATATATATATATATATATTAATTCTTTGATTTCTTTGTCTTATCTTTCCATTACAGCTAGCATTTTTGCTATAATATTGAATACTAATGATGATAATGGATATCTTTGCTTCTCCCCTGATATCACAGGAAAGACTTCTAGTTTATCTCCATTACAGATGTTTATTTTTTTTTTGTTTAGATAAATTTACTTATAGATTTACTTATTTTTAAGAAAAGTTCTATTTGTTCCTAAGATTTCATGTGTTTTTAATAGGAAAAGGCATTATATCTTGTTAAAATATATTCATGTTTTTGCTAATTTTATTATTGATACAATAAATTATTACTAAAATTTTCCCAATGTTACCTGCATTTCTAATATAAGTCTCATCTGGTAAGATCCTTATGAAATAAATATTGCTGTAATATCCTTGCTATTATTTTATTTAAAATTTTTGCTTCAATATTAATTAGAAAAATTGGACTATGGCTTTCTTTCTGTTTTTACTTTCCCTGGTTTAGTTGTCAAAATCATATTTATGTCATATGAGGGATTTGGAAGGATTTATATGTATGTATATATATATATGTGTATATATATATATATATATATATATATATATATATATATATATATTTCCTAATAGTTTATATAACATTTCCCAAAAGAGTTCCTTAAGGCTTGCTCAATTTTCTTTTCTAAGAAAGGATAGTACTCTGTTCCTCTTCAGTTGATCTGGGCAATTTATATTTTTATAAATATTTATCACTTCATTTAGATTGTCATTTTTATTGGCATATATAGTTGAGCAAAATATCTCCTAATAATTGTTTTAATTTCTAAAATTATTTCAACCTTTTTAAACTTTAAGTTTCATTAATATCTCCTTTGATTTTTCAAGATTTGGAGTTTGATTTTTTTTTTAGGGGGAGGATTTTTTTGGGGGGTTCAAAGTGCACATTCTGTTGAATTGTCTTCTCTTTGTTTTATTTTTTTAATTGGTTCTTTTTATAGTTTTTTTAGTTGCATTCCCAAATCATTGACATACTCTTTGTTTTATTGAGGTAAAGTATTTATAAATATAAATTGTCCCTCAAGTTTTAAAAATTTTTTCTAATCTAATCCTTTCATTTCTAGACAGAGATAATAAGGCCCACAGAACTTAAGTGAGCTGCTCAAGTCACAATGTTCATAAGTAACAGTCAAGATTTGAGCTTAGGTCAATTGATTCCAAATTCCCTCACTAAATTTTCCTAGATTTTTGTCATAGTTACATTTGGCAGATAAATTGATAGGGTGTGACTGATTCAGTTTTTGAACATATATTTAAGCCTGAGAATGGTAGTGAAGTATAGTATTTGAATTTGAAGTGAGAAGATCTCAGTTCTACTTACTAGACATGTGACTTTTTCCTTAAGGCAATTCCAATCTCTAAACCTTGGTTTCCTTACATATGAAGAATATATACATATAAAAATGGATAAATAAATAATATAACATCAATATACATTGCCTAATAAGTTTGTTAAGATAAAAGTGCTTTATAAAATACTAAATAAATGTGAACTATTCTTTATTACATAAAATGAATGTGTATAGACTTTGCTCAGAATTCTCAGAATCCTGCTGATAAGAGTTTTATTGTGGCATTATTAATGTCTCTTAAAACAAGGTATAAAATATCTTAATAAGGTTAACTTTTAATACTTTGTTAATTCTCTGACCTCTCCTAGGTGGCACCATTCGTACCACACTAAGGATGATTGATTTATTTTCATTTCATAGATCTGGGACATCACAACTCAGATTTGGGCCTTTAAATGGAAAGACAGTTAAGAGAATGATGATTAGGAGGTTAGAAAGAAATCTGTTCAGACAAAAATAGGTTCTCTTCCCTTGGGAGAAGGCTACCACACATGTGCTATTCCAGAAAACCATGTATTCTAGGAAAAGAAATTCTTGGACAAAGTAGAATCTAAAAACCAAGAGTCAGCAAGAGAAGGATAAACAACACAGAGTAGTAAACCTGGACTTTGTCCTTCACAGGTAGGAATTAGAAACTGTTTAATTTCAGCTAGGGCTCAGTTCTTAGAAAAGGGGACTATTCTTTAGTGACTAAGTTCTTTTCCTTACTTGGGGAGAGGGTATCTTAAGTGTAATACTATATGTATGGAAGATTGCATAGGTGCCATAGAGGTTAATTGTTCAGCTCTTTAGCACCACTAAATTCATTCCTTTGTATCGTATCCTTCCATCCTCCATGCCCTAACACCTGAATCCAGGAAGTTCTACTGAAGAATTAGGACCTTTTGGAGAGTTTGATGATTTGCCTGTCTCAATACTTACATAGAAGCTGAGGATCCTTTCCCCTTTATCAGATCTAGCCAAAATAAAACAATGTTCTCAAGGGAAAAACCTTGGGTGGAGCCATGAGACAAAGAAATACTTAAGATTTCTCAATGTTTAGAACAAATTAATATGAACCCAGAATTTCAATTATAGGCCATAGGACTGAATCAAAAGGATAGTGTTATTTAATAAGTAAGTCTCCTGCAATGTTCCTATAGGTTCTACTATATTTTGGTTATTTCATTTACCTAGTCAATACCCTACTCATTCTTTTAGTGTCAAAAAGTATTCTTTTGAGAAATGCTCACATTCCTCCCAGAGCAAATTTCCACAACCCACCCTGAAGATCAATACTCTTTACTTTAATTCACATATTCTTAACTATGGATACCTTTTAGAGGCTCCATGAATTTGGATGGGGAAAAAGTTCCATCTTTATTTTCACTGTCCCCATAAGGAAATTAATCATTTTCTTCAATTAAAAAGAAGAAGCTTATTCTAGAAGGGTTCACAAACTTCTAAAGAATGCCCAAAGAAAGGTCCATGACACTAAAAAAGATTAAGAACCCCAGTTGTAGTCTATTACTAAGGACCTGATGTTAAGTATTGTCAGAAGGTGAAGATTAATCTTACTTTTTTTAGAATTACATGCATCTTCCTTAAAAACAAAAGAAACATGCAAAAAAAATCCCAAGTGAATCCAATTGACTTTTAACCTATTCCTAAATATAATGGAAATTAATATAGTCCAGCAAGTCTCATACTTCTTTATATTAGAATACCTTTAACTTCTTAAAAATTATTGAAGACCCCAAAGAGATTTTGTTTATTGAACTAGATATAGCTCAATTGATATTTATGATACAAATTAAAACATCAAATTTTAAATTATTCATTTTAAAATAACAATTAAACATTTGATGTTTTAAATTACATAATAATAGAAATATTGTTTTTATGAAAAATGTAGAAAAGAGGATAATCACATTGTTTTATATTTTTTTGTAAATCTCTTTAATGTGTGACTTAAAGGAAGGGTAGATTTTCATATCTGCTTCTATATTCAGTCTGCTATAATATATTGCTTTGATTGAAGTCCAGGAAGAAAGTTTGGTCTCACACAGCTATATAGTTGGAAAAAGGAGGTGTATTTCAAATAGGTAAAGAGTACTTTAATATTATTATGAAAATAATTTTGACCTCACAGACTACATGAAAGGGATTTGAGGATTTCAGGGATCTTTGAAGACCACAATTGGAGAACCATTGATATAGAGTAAACAAGTTTTTAATTTATAACAAATGATAAAAAACATAATTCTTTATGCTTTCCATATAAACATATGACAAGGTTATTAAAGACATCTTTAAAAAGGTTTTAAAGAATATTGCTATTGTACAGTTGTTTTGAATTATATCCAACTATTTGTGACCTCATTTTCTTCACAGAGATACTGAAGTGGTTTGTCATTTTCTTCTCCGGATCATTTTATAGTTGAAAAATTGAGGCAAACAGTGTTAAGTGACTTGCCTCATCACACAGCTGGTAAATGACTGAGTTCAGATTTGACGTCTTTCTGATTAAAGACCTGGTCTCTATCCACAACACCACCCTGATTATTCAGTTTTTAGAGATAGACTTAATTCAATAGATACTTTGTAATGTCTCACTGTAATAATGGAAACCGCATAATATAAGATGAATTAGTGATAGACCAAATATTTGACCAACTAGATAAGTATTCTGAAGACTGAAGCTTTCCTTAACTTTACAGTCATTTTTGTCATTTCCCCCTTCCTTCTTGCCTAAGATATTTCACATAAGAACTTTTGAGAAGTAGACCATTATTGAGAAAGAGTGAAGGCACCTACCTCAATCTACAAGAAATGTTCTTGTATCTTTTTTTAATAGTAAGCATAGTTTTATAGAATTAATAATAATCCAATGGGATTATTAGTATTCAAAACTAAAGATCTACACTCAAGCAAGTACAGCACACTTCAAAGTACATGCATCCCTCTCTGGAGACTGTAAATAATATATAAGTCAGGGCAAAACAAAAGGAGGGAGAAGAAACAGGAATTCATTTAGGTCACTTTCAATATGATGGACAGGCAGAGGTTTGTGCCAATTCCAAAATAAGGTTTAAGTTAAATGAACTTTTCATTTTGCTGGAATGAAGTATGGTAACTTTCATTTAAGTCTTTCTTGTCACAGCTTCATGATGTCTTTATAAACAGTCACTTGAATTGGTCATCTTGAAGATTAAACCTTTGAAAAAACAGGCAATTATTCATTTCCCAAAGGATCTGAAGAAAAAAAAATCATTTGGCAGTTTTAGCCGGCATCAAATAGCGAAGATTCTTCCAAAACCTTGAATTGTAAGGAAGAGATTTATCCGCCTTCCACTTTAAAATCCTGTGAGATTTCAGAAGCTCCAAGGATTGTGGTAAGAATGTAAAGTCATTAATAGGTGTAAATTCGATTAAGATTATTTTAATTTTTCTTTCCACCAGGGCTTCATGGAGTCCACTTTCAAGTTCATAACTGACTTTATCAGCCATGTAATTTTCACTCAGGACAATAATTAGTCTTCTGCTTTTTTTAATCAATGAATGGATGTCATCAAAAATAGCTGTTAATTAAAAATGTGCATTCAGTTAAAACAGCTAAAAGGATAGATGGGAAAGTATAATTGCCAAAAATAACCCTTTCAAATAGGAGTATTATAGCTTACTTTATTTTATTTCTGGGCATATAGCATAACACTATTCTCAAATAGAAAATTAGACCAAAATTCTTTTTTGTTGGCTATATGGGCCTATTTATAAAGACCTCTTCTATACTATAAATTCAAACATAAATAGTATTTGAATATATAAAATGATTTCCCACAAAATCAACCCAAAGAGATTTCTCTCTCATCACTTTTACTTGAGATCAGTGTATACCATGGAAACAATGTAAAGTCTAATAGAATGCCTTCTGTGGGGTGGGGAGCAAGAATAGGGGGAAAAGTGTACGACTCAAAATAAACAAAATCTTTCCAAAGTAAAAAAAAAATCACCCCATAGAGGAGATAGTATAAGTATTATCCCAATTTTACAGAGAAAGAAAGTGAGTTTAGAAAAATAATATGACTTGGCCAAGTTAATACAATATGTGTTTGAGTCAGATTACAAACTCAGAATCTCAATTTTAAATCCAGGGATCTTATTCCACAAAGATAGGATTGGACCCAAAATTTGATATAGAGAACTCTCACCTAAGTGAAACTACTTCTACCAATACAGATAGGTAATTTCTCTGCATAGTTTTCTTTTTTTTTGTTGGGCAAGTGACTTGCACAAGGTCACAGAATTAGTAATTATCAAGTGTCTGAGAATGGATTTCAATTCAGGTCCTCCTGACTCTAAGACCAATTACTTAATCTACTAAGTCACCTACCTGCCCAATGTATAATCTTAAAGAGTTGCTTAGACAGTAGTCTAAGAGGTTTAAGTAATTTTGCTCAGGGTCATAGTGCCAATATATGGCAGAGGAAGGATTTGAACTCAGGTCTTCCCAACTCTTAGAACAACTAGCTGTCTACCCACTAAGTCAGGGTGCCTCACAGAATGTCACTCCACAAATAAAATAAATATGTGGAGAAGATGGTGATTTTGTTGATGACAAGAATGTAGAACAAATAGGTTTATATAGGACATTTGATCCTTCCTCACTTAGCCCCTCTGATGTGCATGGACCACGTTTGGCATCATCAGATTGGTAAGAAGTTGAAAAGAATTTTCTTAACTCTAAATCAAATACAATTTCACTAAGAAAGAAACCACAAGTAAGAGCAGGGGAAGCAGTTCAAAAGAGAGCATTGAATACCTGATGGCTTTTCTAGATAGTTGGCTAGGGACAGTTAGTTGTTGTGGGTTGCCATCTCTGGAAATCATCTAAGTTTTGTAGAATTAAGACATTGTATCTGTGGTGTAGCAAAGAAGCCACATCCCAGCTGAAGACCAGAGCTGAGAGGAAAATGTAACCACCAAGCACTCAATCAGAAGCCACTTGCTCAGAGTGGCAGAGAATAGCATTGTGACATCACGAGAGATCAGCAGCTCTGGAGTAACCCCCTGTCCTACATGTTCCTTTGGCACCTCTTTCACTAGTAACATGAGGTAACCAGTAGGAAGGTGTTCAAGGATATGTATGGGGTACAATCTTTCTTATTTTTTTGTTATGTGGTTTTATTAAATAGACTTGATTTTTTTTTCAATTTCCAAAAACCTTTTACTGATGAAATGCTCTATTTAGAAGTGTCCCTCCCATAGAACGGACTTTTACACCACAGTCCCATGTTTCTCATCCCTTCTTAAGTATAGTGCTCAAAAATCCCAAAGCATAGGTCTGGAAGGTAAGGTAATGGTACTTTCTTCCCCACCAGTTATCATGTGGGATCCTTGAATAGCTAGAGAAAATCTCCAACACTGCTCAGAAATAGTATATTTTATTTTTAAATGACTTATTTTCTGATTGCTTAAGTAAAAATAAATAAACAGACTGATGAATAAATGAATGAATAAACCAACACATGGTAATGGGAGATTGGACTATTTTAGTTCTCATGAGAGGCAGAGCTTAAAATCATGTGTTTTTAGAATTGCTTACCTCCTCCTCCTACTAATATAGAGTTCTTTCATTCTTTCCAACAATTCATTTTTAATGCCTTTCCACTCCCTAATGCCAATTAAGGTCTATGCAAGTCAGAGGAACTGGGCAAAGAATGAAAGAGGCTGAAGATCTTTGTCCAAACTTTCATTTTGTTCTGTATTCTTGGCAGCAAAAAAACTAACATTCTCCTTAAGGGCATGCACACAGACACACACTTCCACACACTCGTACACAGACACACACTTGTGTATACAAATACACAGACACACACAAACACATACACACACACAAACACACACACATACACCGGTATTTCAAGAATCTATGATTTCATTGATGTAGATACTCCTACTAACACAGATCACAATCATTCTGTAGCATCTATGTCTGAAAAATTCATCACATTGTAGTCAATTGGATGTGGGGATGTGGGCCCTCTCCAGAACTTCATGGATAAAGAGATAATCATTAAACCTTGTATTTATCTATTATCAACTCACTGGTTTTCTTTATTTTGGACATCTGAGACATTATCTTTGTAAAAACTAATAAATACTTTATGGAAAGATATCACTTTACTTAGATGCATAGTAGTGAGTTTATTAATAGTGGGAACTGCTTTTGTTCCATAAAATCAAAATAGTTATAAGATTCTGGCTTTCTGAAAGGTTCTCTAAATCAAAGGAATTTGATTAGGTTAATATGAAAATTGATCTTAAAAACTTTACAATTTCTAAGAATTATGTGAAGCACAGCAAATACACATTCCTAGAAAGGAAGTTATCACGTGTATTAACATGCGTAGATGCTGGATAAACCTAAAATAAAAGCACAGATACCAAAAGTTTCTGTGTTGATCCCCCTTTTTTAGAAAGGACAAGAAAAGCTGGTTAAAATATTGACATAACTACTTTTGTCCCCTTTATCTTCTAGATAGAAAACAATGATTTTCCACCCTACATTCTCTTTACTTACCTCCTCCAGGAATTATATCTCTTTCAAATATGCACAATTTATAGCCAAAATGTTTTTCTAAGGCTCCAGGTAAAATCTCTAGAGCAAATTTGAGCTCATCTCCATTATTTGATTGAGAGTCTTTCAGGTAAGACACAAATGCATCATACTCTTTTCCATCTGGTGAAAAAATGTTTCCTATTAATTTACTGGATATATAAATCAAATTTGATTAAAACCATAATTAGAAGAAAGAGCTCAAATATTGATAATTACATTAGAAATGCATTTTAAGGAAATTTGACTGGAAATATACTTTAGGAGGCTTTAAATGAACTAGATGACTAAAATTTTTTTCTGAACTTCTGAACTCTATTAGATAAAAATCACCAAAAGATTATAATCATGGGGAGATAAATATTTGGTTTAACCTACACCTCACCCCAAGATTTATTTGCTGTATTTCAGTAACAAAGTTTAATTGTAATCGTCTATTGAGTACAATATCCAGTATAGATCAATCAACAAATATTTACTGATCATGTATTAAGGGTCTACCATGAATCTAGCATTGTGCTAGACAGTGTAGGGGATGAAATCTGGGGCTTGAAGACCTTAAAATCTAACTACAGGGATGTCACATATACAAGAAAAAAGTCAAATCATAGCAAATGTCTGACAAGTTAATTAAAATTCAGATAAGTTGATAATGAAGGAAGGTAACTAATCACTTCTTTGTTACATGGTAGCAGGAATGTCTGACCTTGGATCTAAATAACAGTTTAAAGAGATGGAGGTACTCAGGAAAAGGAAAAATAGAGAAAAAGAATGAGGAGTCTATACTAGAAAGGGATATTGGTATAACATATTCCTTGATTTCTCATTACCTTTTAATTGGAAAGCTTCTTCTGGCATAGAAAAAAACATTACTCACTGACAATAACAACTGCCCCTGTTGGGTCCACAAGGATGTAATTGTATGCTGCTCAAGGAGAAAACTGAGGAGGTGTTAGTTTAAAAAAAAAGCACTTATGGCAAATTATTATAAAGGAGGCCCCTCCAAATTATAAGATGCTCCAAGGATCTCCCAATCTAGTTGAGAAGACAAAACATACAACAATAAAGTAATAAAAATCAATTACAAAACAACATAACAGCATGTGCAAAGCAACAATACATAAAAGCCATGATTATTAAGGAGACACAGAAAGAAAATGTGCTCAGAGTGGGAGGTCTATCCATTAAGGAATGTTTCTTAGAAGCTTAGAAGATCCAAGTTGTAAGCCTTTAAGCACATGATGGGTGAGAATATGAGAATGGTGTAATTTCAGTGACTAAAAGGACATATAACTGGCACAAATAGACTTGTAGGAAAGAATTCAATATTCTTTTAAGAGTTACACTCACTAATCCATTAGTATTAATTCATTCATCAAGTGACACCTGAAAGTTATGTTTGTTGGTTAAATTTCATAATGTAATATATTCTGAAAGCATAATTCATCATTTAAATTAGCTATGCCTGGATTCATAAAATGTTGGAATTGGAAAGGACCTTTCCATTTTATAGATAAGAAACTTTTCAGCATGCATATTTTCTCTCCAACTAAATCCCATTACTACTCTTAAATATCTTTCAGTCTCATCATCTTCAGAATGAATTTTTTCTATTTTACCTTTATAATTTTTATTGCTGAAGACACAGAAAAAATTCCTTAATCTAGTATCCTACTTTTCTTTTAATTTATTTTTTTTTAGTTTTTTTTGCAAGGCAATGGTGTTAAGTGACTTGCCCAAGGCCACACAGCTAGGTAATTATAAAGTGTCTGAGGTTGGATTTGAACTCAGGTCCTCCTGATTCCGGGGCTGGTGCTCTATCCACTGTGCCACCTAGCTGACCCTAGTATCCTACTTTTCTTATTTTAATCAGTTTTACATCTGTAAAACCCTCTCTCCTGATGGACCAACTATTCTTAAACTTATTACACCATAAAAAAATCAAATGGACCAATGTATTTTACTGGTCCTACTAGCAAAAAAATCCCTAAAAAACAAAAGTAATACAATTTTAAAATGTGCAAACATTCCACAATGTAGTTTGATCATTTAAAATCAACACGTAAGCTTACATTTCAAATCAAATCCAATATCAAAATCAAAACCTGATCAAAAAACCAAAATAAAAACCTAAGTATACATTTCTATGAATTGCTCAGTTTGAGAAAATTGAGTTAAGAACATATAACAGTTGAGAATAACTCTAAGTCAGGTCAAACATAGCTAGAAAATATTTGTTTGAAAAACAGAAGAGGTTGTTTAAATTGCTGTACTTTAAATATAATAGATTCTTCATGGTTTGCTACAGCAAACATGTATCACAGAAAATAAACTTATGAGTTTTTTGTTTCTCACAGTGTTATTTTTTATCTCCAAAATCCAATAGATGATAATTACCTTATCTTACACTAATTTTGGGAACATTGAATCAGACACTAGCAGTTAAGTGACACAGTGGACTGAAGTCAAGAATACTGAGTTTAAATATAGCCAGGAATGAATAAATAGCTGTATGACACTGGGCAAGTCACTTAACTTTGCCTCAATTTCTTCTGAGAGAAGGAAATAGAAAACCCCTCCAGTTGTCTTTGCCAGGAAAACCCCAAAAGGGTCACAAAGAGTTAAACAGCATAAATATAGTACTTCAAAATTTACAAATGCTCTTACAAAAAACCCTGAGCCAAGATTATCCCTGTTTTACAGATGAGGAAACTGGAGCAGACAGTCTAAGTGACTTGACCAGGGTCACATAAGATTTTAAGTGTCTGAGTCTTCTGGACTTCTAGATCCAGCATTCTAGCCTCTTTTCCACCCAAGTCATTTAGTGCTCAACCTTCATATTGCAAATGAGTAAACTTGGGCTCAGATTGGTACATGATTCACCCAATGTAATACACTAGGGAGGGAAAGAGCTAGAAATAACCCTGGTTTTGTGAATCTGTTTACACAATGTTCCTCCCATTACCCAATGTTGCTCCCCTTGCTGTGCCAAAAACAATAGCAGTTCAGCTTAATTCAACAAAAATTTATTAAAAATATAACACTGCATAGCACACACAAAAGAAAAATTCTTATTCTTGAGAAGCTTTTAACATCTTTGAAGGAGACAAGACAGGCAGACATTAAAATATGAAACAGTCCAAGTAGAATTCCTAAATTTAAAATTTAGACAATTGGAAGAACATGTACAGTAAAAACTCACTGAATACTAAGGAAATCAAAGTGTCACCACAGATAATAGTATGTATTGTTTAATCCCTAAAATGCTCACTATAATTATAACCTAACCACAAATATTATATCATACCAATGCAATACAATTAAATGCATACTAACTCCTCATTTAAGAACGGAGTATATATATGAGACAAGAAAAGAAAGTCCAGTAAAGCGATAAATTTTACCTGTTAAAGTCTCATCTCGTCTAATTAGGTCCCTGTAACATAACATTATATCAACTCTATAAATGACACACATAATCACTAGAAAGATTACTGCAGCTGATGATACAAGGACAATAATGAAAATGTGTCTGGAAACATCAGTAGGACCTTCTGGAAAAAAACAAAAAGAAAAAATATTATTTTTTAAATTAGGGAAAAAAATTAATTAAAGAGCCCATTTAGTGCCATTGACTCCCATCATAGATTTACAAACATGGATTTACAATGTCCTACCTGGCTGTCCTTAAGCCTGGTCCAATGCACTCAATTATCTACATAACCTTTGCCTGGAATTATTATCAAAAAAAAGGAACATCTTCCCTGATGCTCCTGTCCTTTATGGCAAATTTCTACAATCATGTCAGATGATCAGTATAACACAATATTAAAGCATTATCTTATAGGCTAATTACTGAAGTAAGATGCAGGTTTGACATTTGAGCCATTTGGCCTAAAATTTTCTAAACAACTAATCAAGTTTTTAGCTTTTGCATCTACTATTAACTACATATTCCCATGTTAATTACGATTCTTTAATTTTTCACAGTGTCAAAGGGATAATTAGACGAATGATAAAGATGTTGAAACCAGGGTATGATCCTGTTATTTAGAGAATATCATAACTGTCTCAGTTCTGTTGTTTTTACCCCTTTGACTCAGTAGAATGTTCTGCCTCAAAGACAAATTGTACTATGTCACTATTTTCAATTATTCCAGTGCCAAAGTGCCCTTAAAGTGGGGAAAAGTCCAGTTCTCTAGCATGATTCTTAAGTAAAGCCTTTCACTTAATAGTTCACTTTAATATAATTGACCAGTGACAATTATCACCTTCTGACAACGTGATGACAGTCTCAGGATGCATATTGAAACAAATAGTTTTTGTATATGACCAATGTGGAAATTTGTTTTGTAAATTTGTTATTAAAGTTTTTCCTTCCCCCTACCCCTACTTTTTTTTTATTCCTCAATGAGTGTGGGGAGGTATGAGAAAAATAATTTTTTGCTAATTGAAAAAAAGTAATTTTTTAAAAATGAAAGGTTTTTAAAGATAAAAGTGATATAAAAATAAGAAATCAATTAAAATAAGATTTTAAAGATGAAATTAAAAACCACGGATTTTCTAATGCAATTAATTATTAAAACAATATGTAAATAATAACTGTGGTTGTTAAGTAAGGGACTTATCTAGTTAAGACCTGCCCACCCCACCAGCATCTAGGTTCTTTCCTTGTAGCAGAAGGGGTTTCCCCTATTGCTTTTCCTCCACAGTATGTGACCTTGCACAGAAGGGGTCCAAACAGAAGGAAAACTAGTGGTGGCAAAAGCACCATGGATAGTGGAGAGTGGGAGACTGGGAGCAAGAGAAAAGGCAGAAAAAGAATTGAGGAAAAGCAATACTTGTAGCAGCATGTCTGTGGGCTGACTTTTTAGCTCCCCTTTTCTCCTAGCACCTCATCTAGGGCACTATACATTTATGAGTCAAGCAAAGTCAAGCAGAGTCAAAGCAACTGAACACAAAATAATAAAGGATTTTAAGGTCTCCAGCTGGGAAGCAAATATGTATATAAATGTTTGTGAATGATTTACTTGATGCACATGCAATCTCATGAAGAAAAATAATTGTGGTTAAAAGTTCCATAATTCATTTAGTATTCCTTTGGTTTAGAGTGATGTACTTTCAAGTATTGTGGATTTGCAATTAAATTCCCCCGAGAGTTCTGGACCATGAAAAACACTACCTCCTCCTTTCCTAGGTCCTCTCAAAATCCCATCCATCCTCTCCTTTCTAACAAATTTACCTTTACTCTAATCATGATTTCCTTTGCATCTTCCTTCTGGAGAAGTTGACAAGACCCCTTCTGCTCTGTCAGATCAACCCCTGGCACTTTGGCCTGACTGCAGGTTTCTTTACTATTATTATTATTATTATTATTATTATTATTATTATTATTATTATTATTATTATTTATTGATAGAGCATTGAAGCAGGGTATGAGGGTTATGGTAGTCTTCTGAGTTAGTGGAAATATAGTTGCTCATGCACTTAACAGTGCATGGATATTGGAAGGAAGGAAGGAAGGAAAGAAGGAAGGAAGGAAGGAAGGAAGGAAGGAAGGAAGGAAGGAAGGAAGGAAGGAAGGAAGGGAGGAAGGAAGGGAGGAAGGAAGGAAGGAAGGAAGGAAAAGAGAGTGGGAAGGAGGATGGGAGGAAGGAGGAAAGAATATATATGTCTAAGGATTCTAAACCTGAGTATTAATGAAAAGAGAAATTATCTCTAATTTTTAATTTTCATGCCTCACCACTTGGCCCCAAATCTAACTTTATTAGTCTAAAAGTAAAGAGGAGCTGAGGAAGACAGAGAAAAGAAAAGGTTCCTCAATTCCCATGCAAACAGATTTCAGTCACCTCCAAAGCCTACAACACTAAACTCTTAATTCTTAGCTCTGGTCACTCATTTCTATATCAGATATAGAAAACAGAGTAAAATGAAATACATAATCCTTTCTATTTCTTCATCTGATATAGTGAATTATTTTCTTATTATAATGAAAAGCAATGAGACCTGGATTCTAGTACTAACTTTGGTATTAATTAATTATGTGGAAAATGACTATCTTTTCTGATCATAGCTTCTCCATTGGTAAAATAAGGTAGATGACACTATGATTTACATACACCCTTTGAGAACTAAGATGCTATCAAATCTCCAAAGTAAAATTAGGCTAACAAACCTTTCTTCTTCAGGAAAAATCCTATAGTTTCTAAGATTCCAGGAGATGCCAAGGTACAATTATACCAAACATTTAAATTCTCTTCTTTGACAAAGTTTATCTTCAATAGACTGGAAACATATAACTCGCCATTTGAACCACTATAAGAGAAGTTCAAATTTAGTTAAAATATTTGCTTAACATTATCAAAATATAGCCTTCATAAAATAATATGTTATATGGGCAATTCTTCAACCATAATTATTATATTTACCTGTTTAATTTCCCCTCATTAATAACTCTTTTAAAAGGAGAGATAGTGAAGGAATATCTCATATCTTTATATCATAATCTTTATAATGGAATATCACATATTTCTTGGATCAATATTAAAAGAGTGATTCAGAACTAAAATTCTTGAGAGGTAATGGCAATAGGATGAAAAAAGTAAAAGGAAAATGTATATATATGTATACACATATGTATGTATGTATGTATGTATGTATGTGTGTCATTCATTGTTACCCACTCTCCCAAAATAAGGTGTACTGCATGTAGGAATAGAATTTGAAACTACTTAGATCAGACCAACATGGACTTGCAAGAACTGTTAAAAAGTATACACCTTCTTTTCCTGAATTTGGAATTATTTCAGAAAATCTTAAATCTAGAGCATCTTATTTACACATACACACACACACACACACACACACATACACACACACACGGTACATCCATAACTTGGGCACCTGAAAATCTTATACCACTATGATAATGTCCACATATGGAGATGCTTCTGATGAATTTTTCATAATGCAGAGAAGTAAATATAAGGTTTAATGAGAGAAAACAGACCAAATCTTAGGCAACATATATACATACAATGAAAGCTTGCATAACAACGAACTCTAGCTGATAATCTTTTATAATTTTTTGTAAGACCTGGGATTTGATGTTATCAGTAACTTCCAATGAGGAAATTCCCTGTACAAAGACTGAAAAAAAGAGGTACTTTCTGTAAAGCTCAAAGTCTTAAATTTATTAGATGCATTACCCAGGGACACTGAAGTCAGTGTGAGTCATAAGATCTGGAATTTAAGTTTCTGATTCTCCTCTATCCCAGGACCTACACTGAGGCCTCAGATAACTGCAACATTGGTGCAATAATATGCCAATTTATCTAAAAAGAAAATGTCCTGTCCTTGGGCAATTACAAGACATAGTGGATTCTGTGCTGGACCTAGTGTCAGGTTCAAGTTCAAAATATGCTCAAGTTCAAATATGACTTAAACCAGTTACTAGTTGTGTGCTTTGAACAAGTCACTTAACTTTGTTTACCTTAGTTTCCTCACCTGTGAAATGGCAAGTTCTTTCAACATCTTTGCCAAGAAAACTGAAAATGGGCTAACAAAGAGTTGAAAAATGAATGAACAACAATTACAAGATTTGGAGTTATTTGCAATAGGATTTGTCTCCCATTGTGTGAACTTATTTAAAAGTCACTTTCATTTGGGTCAAATATGAAAAGTAATAAACATTTATCTAGTAATTACTATGAGCCAGGTAGTGGTTAAGTTCTTTTTTCCAAATATTATCTCATTTGAACCTGACAACAATCCTAAAATGTAGGAGTTAAGGAATTAGAAAGAAGTTAAATGACTTGCCCCAAATCATACAGTTACTAAGCTGTCTGAGGCTGGATTTAAACTTAGGTCTTTTTGACTCCAGACCATATTCTATCCATGATTCTACCGGATGTTGTAAACTACATGCTAAAATAACCTTGTAAAGATTTGGAATAATGAATATCTTTTATGAATTGCTTTCAGCAATTTGTGACTCTCTTTTTCCTGGACCCAGAACCCAGGAAGAGCAGTAGTCACTGATGACACCTTGTACCTCCTGTGGCCTCTGATAAACAATCCTTCCACTGAGGCTCCTGGCTCTTTCCAGGGTATTTAAAGGCACTGGAAGACAGATGGCATAAGGAGAGAATGCTAAACTTGGAGTGGAATTCCCTGAAAACCAATTCTAGCTCAGATTTGAAATAACTGTGGAACCTGGGCAAGTCATTTAACCTCACTAGCCTCAAAGTTTACTCCTTTGTAAAATGAAGATAATAATGGCACCTACCTCATAGTGTTGCTGTTAGTTAGCATCTATAAAATGAATCCTAAATATTCTAAGTGCTGAACGTTTATACAACTTATTTTTCAACTAAGTAGAGATGCTGATTGACCTATTTAATAGATCTTATTTTTTCCTTTTTAATTTGAAAAAGTGAACTGAAAAACCCATTTTATTGCCATTCTCACATATTGGCTTAGCAACTGGAATCATTTTCAATATTCCTTTATCAAAAATATAGATTAAACTTTGAAATAGGATGGTGAATTAAAGGTTCAAAAAACCAATGTATTTAAATCTTGAATTTTTTTTAGGTTTTTTTGCAAGGCAAATGGGGTTAAGTGGCTTGCCCAAGGCCACACAGCTAGGTAACTATTAAGTGTCTGAGACGGATTTGAACCCAGGTACTCCTGACTCCAAGGCTGGTGCTTTATCCACTGCGCCATCTAGCTGCCCCTAAATCTTGAATTTAAAGTATTTTAGGAATGTATTTTTTATCACTGCAGCTATATATATATATATATATATATATATATATACATATATATACACACATATATATACACACTATATATATATATATGTATTGCTAAGTAGATTCAGGAAACAGTTGACATCTAATTGTACAGAATAGTTTTTAGGAAATGGATTGTAATCTCATTCCATTTTAAAAGATATGATTTGAGGGAGAGTGGTTGTTGATACATCATTTTCTTTGCAACTGGGGAGTTAGCAAATACAGGCTTTGGAAATATGAAATACAGTAAATGAATCTGCTGTTTGAATAATGTGCTGTCACCAGCAGTGAAATAAAAATATCAATTAGCAAATTCACATAAAACTTTTAGTGAAAGAAAGCAGTCAGATTTCCCATAAACTAGGAATATTAGTGTTAGTGGGAAAATTTGTAGGCACCTAGATGAAATTAAAGCAGGTTTTAAATTCTCTGAGGTTTTAGGTTTAAATCACATGATGTTAAGTAAAATGTTTCCACAATAGATGTTTGAAAAGTCCAAATTCTGTGTCTAGGTTTCTTTATCTCTAAGATGAGGGAGTGTCCTCTGAGGACTCTTCCATCTCAAGATCTATGATTCTATTAACTGAAATCTGCTAAATAGAAATCAAAGATTTACAATTGTAAGAATTGACTTCACTAGATAAAACTTTTTACAGATGAGGAAACTAAAGCAAATAGAGATTAAGTGACCTGCCCAATGTCACCCAGCTAATAAGCATCTGAAGGAGCATCTGAATTCAGGTCTTCCAGACTTCCAGTTCAGCACTCTAGCCATAACATAATATAATTAGGGAACTTTGAACAATTTATTTAAGCTTCCTTGGTCTCAGGTTCCTCACTTATAAATGGATAATCATGAAACCGGCATGCTATAACTCTTACAATTCTAGTAGGAAAAGTCAAGAACTTAATAAGCCAAATACTTTAGAGAGTTGCTTATCTTTTTGCTCACTTTCCCAAAATGTCCAAAGACCCTTAAATTTCCAACAACTACTCTATAATAATAATAATAATAATAATAATAATAATAATAATAATAAATTACCATTATATAATAGTTTTTATGTAAAACACTATTCTCAAAACTTACCCTGGGAGGAAAGAATAGTATAAATATTATTATCCCTATTCTCCATAAAAGAAAACTGGTGCTTAAGATCAAAATTATTATCCTGAATGAGCGGGTAGCTGGGAAACCCTATTTACCTTTTCCATTTTTTCCACAAGGAACACAACTCTATGTATGGTCAAGTTTTTGTGCTCAATATTCTACCTGCTTTTTCTGATTTAAAAGGCTGTAGTAATTTTCTGCACAATCATTAAGCCTAGTCAAGAACTTAATCTGATTTGATGGGTAAAATGGCATGTTACAAATCATAATGTCACATAAAAATTAATTTAACATATTATAAGGTACACTTATATACCACCTTCTGTTAAACTTCTCTTTATGGATATTAGTATCATTATCATGCTCATCATTCCAGTAAATTATAGCAGTAGGATCCCTCAATAAAGCAGTACAGTTGAGTGTTTTTTCTTTCCCTAGGATATAAAAATATACAACCTTAAATAAAAAAGATTTCTTGTTAGCAAAACTCCAAAGCTTTAGATTTCTCCCAAACAACATTAACAGATTTATACTAGTCAAATGGTCCAGCATTACCAAGATATATGGAGTATTTTTTTATATAATACAGAACTAGACTCTTAAAGGGTATAAATATTCAAGAGAATATTGTTTTGAGAAATCTGATTTACAAAAATCTAAATACAGGAAATAAACAAATCAGTTGGTTATTTGTAATCGATAGTTTAAAAGGTAGAAAAACAGTATCCGACAGTACCATCAAGGGTGGTTTAGGTTCCCAGGATAGGATGTAAAAGGCTAGTATATAGAAACATAGAATATCAGAATGAGAAGGGATCTCAGAGGTCAATCAATATAACACATTAAATAAAGAATAGTGGAGGAGGAAGAATAGGCCTCAGAGTCTAAAGTTCCTGGATTCAAGTATCAACTCTAATATAAAGTGGCTGCTGGGTAATCTGACCATCAAATAACTTAATCTGTCTCCGCAATTCTCTTAAAACTATAAATTACAGCTGTCCCGTGTCAAACTACATTGATTGAGATAGTTGTTCAGAGAGAGTAAAATCAGTTCAAAGAATCACGGACCCCCAAATTTTGGAGGTGGAACGGACCTTTCAGATAATCTAACGTATTAGATTGGGAAACTGAGACCCTGAGAATAAAAACTTTGCTCAGATCACAGAGCATTTATGTAATACTGTGAGTGTTTATTTAACACTTTAATATTCAAAAAGTATTTTCTAATATCTTAGCCTCACTACCACTCTATAAAGTTATTAACATCATTTTACAAATGAGGTAACTAGAAATAGACAAGTGGCTTGCTCATAGTTCAATAAGTAGAGTCAGAAGATTCAAAGCCAAATATTTCTAGCACCAAGTCCAACATTCTCACCACTCCCCTCATACTATGAATGTGCTTTCCTTTGATTCAGAATCCAGAAATCAACTAACTTTCCATATTCAAGTAGCAAGAAAAATGGATTAATTTTTATAGTGGTTTTTCCTAACTTTATAAAAAAATGGTCTGATTGTAATGGCACCACAAAGTAGTCTTCAAAAACATTGGAATATTATGTTCAATTCCAAACCCCACAGTTAAAGGTCATTGATGGGCTTCAGCATCTACAGAGAAGGGTAACCAAGATTGTGAAGGGTCAGTTTGTCTTCAAAATATCCACAGAAATGACCTGCAGAATTGGGACCTTGTTATGTTTCACTCCAGAGATGAAAACTACAATGGGTAGAAATTGTGGAAAGACAAATTTAGGTTTGATATTAGGGAAAAACTCCTCAATAATTACAGTTGTTCAAAACTAAGAGAAAGATTTGAGAGATGGTGATTTCCCTATCATTGGAAGCCACTGAATGGTCACTTTCATATACATTAGTGATAGGGGATTCCTTTTAGATATAGGTTAGACTGGATAATAGCTGAGATCCTTCCAACTCTCAATTTCTAAGAAGATAAGAAATTTTAACTCCCCCCCCCAAGAGGAAAGCATTCTCAGAACAATGACTAATAGGTTATTAATCTAGAATTTGACCCCTTTGTTGGCCTGTAGTTAATCTATTCTAATCCATTTAGCCAAAAGTTGGTTTATTACTATTTTAAATTATTTGCCCCAATTTCCTCATCTGTAAAATGAGCTGGAGAAGGAAATGGCAAACCACTTCAGTTTCTTTGACAAGAAAACCCCAAATAAGGTCACAAAATGTTAGGTATGACTGAAACAACTGAACAAGAATAACTTAAAAAATTTTTATTCTATTCTCCACCTTCATATAAACTTACCACTTTCATATTAACATAGGAAATATGGAAATTATAAATATACCTAATTCAGCTTCGACATAATTAATGCTGTTTCCATATAGGGTTGGCATTGTATCTGTGTTATCTGTTTTTTTAAGAGAGAAGAGAAAAAGAGAAGAAATATATTATTCCTGTACAGAGCTTTTCTAAGGCATATATAAAAACATATTGAATACACCAGAAATTCATATGTTTACCAATTTATATTTAGCAACTATTTCATTCTTTCCCAAAATGAGTAGACAATGCATAAGTTATATGCAACTTAAATTACCAAGAAAAACTTAAAACTCTTTAAAGAAATGTCTTTTAAAAAAAACAGACTGGCAGATTATTTGTTGCACATCACTGGGTCCTATACATATAATAAAATTTATGATACTAACTAAATTAATTTATATATTAATCAATCCACCAAAGCGTCACTTTACAAAACTAAAGTAACAAAATTTTATTCGAATGAAGAAAATGTACAGAATCTCAAAGGAAATAATATATGAGTATCTATGAAGTGGATTTCAAACTGTATCATAAAACAGTAATCATCAAATTCATTTAGTACAAGTTAAAAAATAGAAAGTTAGATCAGTGGTAAAGACTAGATGAACAAGAATCAGAAACAAACTCAATAGCCTGGTACTAAAAAAATGCAAAAACATAAACTGTTTTAGAAAGGATTCCCTACTGAACAAGAAAAAACTACAAAAATATGGGGGAAATGGGAAAGCTAGAAAGTAATTTTGCCAAAGAAAAAAATAAAAAGTTTAATTTAGGATCTTATTCCATATATCACAGATAATTCCAAAAGGATAGTTCACCAAAATATGAAACTTTTTTAAAATTTGGAATAGACAGAAGAACTAATCAAAACTTTGCTTAGAAAAATTCTTTCCAATTCATGGATAGGAGTGGTCACAGAGGATAAACTATTTCAATTATATAAAATCAAAAATCTTTTGCAAAGACAAAATCATTATAGTGAAGAAAAAAAGGGGAAACTATTGAAAAGGCAAAAGTATCAAGTATCCTTGATAAGTGTATGAAATAAATAAGTACATGAAATAAAAAGAGGGAACTCACATGTACAGTAGGCATATACATACACACACATATTATGTGTATATCATTTAAAATACTATGTGGACATAAATATATGAGATCAAGAGTCATTACCCAATGGCTAACTGGGCACTAGATATAGCAATCATCAATAGAATTGAAACATACAAAAGAATTTCCCTAATCACTTGTAATCAGATATAAATAATTCTGAGGTTTCATCTCACACCTTACAAATTGTCAGAGATGACAGTGTTTAGTCAATGTGATAGAGGTTGATGAATGACAGGCATATCAATAATTGATGGAATTGTAAGTAATTTCAACCATTCTGGAAAACAATTTGGAATTACCATAAGTAGAAAAAAAGAGACTAAATTTTATACACTTTTCAACCCAGAGATGCTACTGTCAGGCATATATTTCAAAAATTCAAAGACAGAAAGAAAGGTATCTTTTGCTGTCAACAAAAACTAGAAATAAAATAGATTATTCATTAATTAGGAAATAGTTAAATGAATTCTAATATAAATAAGAATAATACTGAAAGATTTCATTAGCTCATAAAGTGTTTAAGTGTAAATTGTATCTAAGGCTCTTTTTCAAATTCATAAAAGGATAATGAATGAAAACATTTTCATCACACAGTCAACATTAACTCATAAAAATGTTTATTTACTCCTGAAGATTTACTCATTTCTTCCTAGAATTAAGAGCTGAAAATAGGGTTTGTTTCTGGTATGGATTCCCTGTGCTCAAAGCCTCTGGGGTCTGACTACCTATGTGTGTATGTTCAGAGTATTTAAAACCATCAAATATAAAACAAGCTTGTTGTTGAAAAGCTCTTCAGGATTTTATATTTTTTCAGAATTATTCTTACCTTTTATTTTTACATTGAACGTTTTAGTGACATTAAATGATCTTTTATTTTTATAAAGAAAAAATATACAGGTATAATTTCCTGCATCATTCAATACAGCATTCTTCCGAATATTTGCTTTGTGATTCCCTGGAATCGGAGAACAGTCCTGTATGTTTATAAAACAAAGAATTTTAAATATTCTACATAAGCAATAATAATATCAGGCTCATGTATAATCTCAGGCAGTTATTTGGCAGAGTGGATAGAGCACTGGGCTTAGAATCTGGAAAACTCATCATGAGTTCCAATCTCACATGCTTACTAGCTATGTGACTTAATTGTATGATTTTAGCAAGTCACTTTACTCTGTTTGCCTCCATTTCCTCTTCTACAAAAAGAACTGGAAAGGGAAATGGCAAACCACTCCAGTATCTTGCTAAGAAAACTCCAAATGAGGCCACAAATGATGAAAGATATTTTTGTCTTTTAAAAATTAAACAAAAGTAAAAAGCAGTAAATCATGAATCAAAATGTTCTAGTAGTCTATGATTATTTCTAGGGGCATAAGATTATTGGATCTCTAAAATAGCAATAACTGGTATTATCATTAATATTAGGAGATAGTGATTTCTTCATTGCCAATAGTTTTGAATATTTTGTTTTGATTAATAGTTAACCTCCTTAGAGATTTTGCAAATATAGTCTTTGTCATGACAGTGTTAAGAATGGTGCAGCTGAAAGAAAATACTATGGGACAACTAGGTGGTTGTGCAGTGAATAGAGCAATGGTCCTAGAGTCAGGAGGACCTGAGTTCAAATCTGGTATCAGATATTTAATAATTACCTAGTTGTATGACCTTGGTCAAGTCATTTAACCCCATTACCTTGCAAACTTCCCCAACCCAAAAAAGCCCACCATTTTTATTAGCCATGAACCAAAACTGAATCATCAAAATTAAATTATGCTATTGTCAGAATTTTACAGGATAGTAGCCTGTAAAATCACTAGCAGTAACTAGGTGGTGTAGCAGAGAGAATACTGTGCCTGGAGTCAAGAAGACCTGAGTTCAAATCCATGTTCAGAAACTAGCTGTATGATCTTAGGTGAGTCACTTAAGTTTATCTTGACCTGCCTCAATTTCCTCATCAGCAAAAAGGGATAATAATAGCAGCTATTTCACAGACTTGTTGTGAGCATCAATTGAGATAAAATTTGTAAAATTGGTAAAGTACATTGTGATGCTTGATAAATGTTTGTCTCCCTCCACCCCCTTTTTTTCAACATATTCATCTCTAATAATCTTTTAGTAATATTCAAACTGCATTGATGTTCAACTGTACATCATTTTAAAGTTGTGGGAAATGAAATTCATATTTCTGTTGCATGAATTTTTCTGTGCCCCCTCCACCTTGCCCTTGTTCAGCAATGACTGATGTTGAAATGGCAATTGTTGAAGCCATCAAAACTGAGTTTCTAATCACAACTCATCAAGGATCCTTCTTTCATTTCTTCCAGTGAATGGATAGAAGTCTACAAGCCAACTTACTAAAACACTGCTAGGGTAAAGATGACAACTCTACTTTGAAGCTTTGTCTACCTCAGTGTTCTGGCACTCAACCCTCCTACAGGTGATTGGGGTTTTTTAAAACATTTTTTTGAATGCCACACAAAAAAATGCCACAAAAAATGTACATCTTTACAGGCTTCTGAACTATTTGACAAGTATGGTATAGTAGGTTGAGAGCTTGGATTAATAAGGATGATAAGGACAACAACTAAAATTTATATAGTGTCCCATAAATACTTTAATATTATTAGATCATTTGTTCCTCACAACAATCCTGAGGTAGATGCTATTATTGTCCCCATTTTACAGATGAGGAAACTGAGGCAAACAGCTATAAAGCTACTTCCTTCAGATTAGAGTCTGAAGGTAAGCAAGTATCTGAGGCCAGTTGTAACTCTGGTCTTCCTTATTCTAGGTTCAATACACTGCTAGGTCCAATTCACCTAGCTGTACCCAAAGACATTAGGAAAATGTAGACTTGAATCCCACACCACATATTTCATTACTATATGACCCTGGCATATCACTTAGATTCTCTAAGCCTCAATTTCCTTAACTGTAAAATGATAATGACAAAAAAAACACTTACCTCTCAGAATTTTTGCAGAGCTATGGCAGATAATATATGCTATAACTGTTGCAGATAATATGTTAAGTGGTTTGTACAAGGTTTAAATAATAACATAAATGAAAACATGACCATGGACAAGACAAAAATGGTCATTACATCAATTTGTATTTAGTGGCCATTTAAGCTTAAGAAGTTTACTGATTAAACAATATCTGAATAAAGTATGCAAGATTCAAAGAATAAGCAGAAAGCAGTTATCCCTATTTCAAAACCTAGTACAGAAAGGCTGACAATGACTGGAGCCTTAATGGAAATATTTGAAACTAATTTCATGCAGCTGTTCATAACCCTAGTGATACTCTTTGTGTAACTATTTTATGATGCAGTATCATGCTATGATAATAACTTTATGAAAAATAAAACACAGTGCAGTTTACTCTCCAGTAGATGATATTTTATTAGTGAGAATGACCAGTTGGTTTGTCCTAATAAGTTTATTAATAATAATAGCTTATTGATATTGTGTTTATGGTTTATAAAATTTCTGAACAACATCCATGGTAGGTAGTTTATACAAGTAATCTCTTCTTCACTGACTTGATGAGGAAACTGAGTTCAAAGATAGCTACTGCTCTCACATTCATTAAGTGACCATATGAAGTCAGAAACTGACATTTCAATCAATAAACTGCTCAAGTTCACAAAGCTGGATGATAGGGAAAAAAATTAAAATGGGGGACAACATTTTTAAAAGGATCAAAATCATCACTACTATATGTTAAATGTTCATTTTCATAAATGCTTAAGTTTTTAGTTGCAACCCAGGTTAAATGTTCTTAGATACATTAAATTAAAATACCTTTAATGTTCAAAAGCAAACAAAATTAAAAGTTAAAAAACTCATTCCCTATGAGATTCAAAACTGTTTAGCAGGATCTAAAACTATGGAAGCAATTAAAAAAAAATTCTTCCAGGTGGGAAAAATTAAAATTAAAAGTTAAAAATGCTGATCATTAAGCAAATTAGCTTAAAAAACTGACTTTTATCCAATCAAATCAGAAAATTGACATGAACTGAAATCTCAGTTTCCATTGAGAATAATCATAGGTAAATGATGACTATTCTTCATTATTCCTTCAGCCTGCTGAAGAAACAGGGACATCCAGTTCTATCAGGCAATTTTCAGGAGATGATGCTCTAATCAGAAAATTATCACAGGTATCTGCACCCATCCACACAAATGATATTGTTTCCATGAGAAATTTCTCTTACCTTGAATCAACTATCTGAGTCATAGAAAAAAGTGCTTCCTTTTCCAAAATGAGTCTCAGTAAAGAATAGTTGCAGTACAAGAGGATTCATGTCCACAACAAAAGTTTTGCTACTGTCTTTCATATAGGTCAATTTATGGCAACAATGTGGTTTCAATACTTGTTTTGAGTATGTTATTCCCCATTTCTCCAACTACCTAACCCACTGCCCAGGACTCACCTACCTATAATAAAGCAAGAATGAACTAGTGGTAGCAGAAACTAATACCTGAAAGGAATCTGGGATTCTAGGATCTGTACAACTTTATATGTAGGGTTGCCTTTTTCCAGTGTAAGCGAATTGGGTTTCCATCAAGCAAATTAAATTGTCCATTTAACTTAATTTTATTTTTTTTTTTGGGTGGATCACACTCTTTATGGTAAGTCAATCACAAAAGTTACTCCCATATTTTTCCAACATTGCCATTGCTGATCGCAACTCCCTCCTTTCTTATTTCTCCACTACCATGTACTATATTTTCTCTCTCCTTTCACTCTGACTCTGCTGTAGGGTAGCTGAGTGGCACAGCAGACAGATCCCTGGTCCTGGGGCCAAGAGGCCCTAAGCCCCCATACCACCCCTTAGGTCCAACATATACCCGGCCCTATGGTCCTGGGCAGGCCTTCCAATCCCAGCCCCTTGCAAGAAGTAAAAAAGAAAATGTGTTATATCTGACCACTCTTCCTCCCATGGTCCCTCCTCTCCTCCTTTATTCACATCCCCACCCCTTCCCCCTACTGCCCCCCTTCTTACTCCAGATGTCTATACCCCATTGAATATATATGCTGTTTCCTCTCCTAGCCGCCTCTGATGGGACCAAAGGTTCCCTCATTACCTCTTGCCTCTCCCCTTCCATATCATTGCAATAGCTCATTGTAATAAAGAAAAATCTTATATGAAATATCTTGGCCTATTCCCCCTCTCCTTTTCTTTCTCCCATTACATTTCCCTTTTTTCTATTGACTCCATTTTTACACCATATTTTATCTTCAAATTCAGCTTTCTTCTGTGCTTCAAGTATAAAAGCTCCCTCCACCTCCTCTATTAACTGAGAAGGTTCATATGAGTGTTATCAGTGTCATTTTTCTATGCAGGAATACATGCAGTTCATCATCATTAAGTCCTTCATATTTTCCTCCTTTCCTCCTATCTCTATACTTCACCTGAGTCCTGTATCTGAAGATCAAACCTTCTGTTCAGCTCTGGCCATTCCAAAAGGAACATTTGAAATTCCCCTGGTTCATTGAAAGTCCATCTTTTTCCCTGGAAGAGGACATTCAGCCTTGCTGGGTAGTTCATTCTTGGCTGCATTCTAAGCTCTTTTGCCTTCCAGTATATTGTATTCCAAGCCCTACAGGCTTCCAATGTAGCTGCTGCTAAGTCTTGTGTGATCCTGACTGCAGCTCCACGATATTTGAACTGTGTCCTTCTGGCTGCTTGTAATATTTTCTCTTTGACTTGGGAGTTCTGGAACTTGGCTATAATATTCCTAGGGGTTGGTTTTTTGGGATCTCTTTCTCTGGGGGATCTGTGGATTCTCTCCATTTCTATTTTGCCCTCTGCTTCTAGAATATCAGGGCAATTTTCCTGTAGTAATTCTTTGAAAATGATGTCAAGGCTCTTTTCCTGATCATGACTTTCAGGTATTCCAATAATTTTTAAATTATCTTTCCTAAGTCTGTTTTCCATATCAGTTGTTTTTTCAATGAGATATTTCACATTTTCTTCTAATTTTTCATTTTTTTTGGTTTTGAAGTATTGATTCCTGATTTCTGGTAAATTCATCAATCTCCCTGAATTTTATTCTTTGTCTGAAGGATTTATTCTCCTCAGAGAGTTTTCTTATCTCTTTTTCCATCTGGCCAATTTTGCTTTTTAAAAGCATTCTTCTCCTCAATAACTTTTTGAACTGTTTTATCCATTTGACCTAAGCTGGTTTTTAGCATGCTATTTTCTTCAGCATTTTTTTGGATTTCCTTGACTAGGCTGCTGACTTCATTTTCATGTTTTTCCTGCATCTCTCTCATTTCTTTTCCCAGTTTTTCTTCCAATTCCCTCATTTGATTTTCAAAGTCGTTTTTGAGCTCTGTCATAGCCTGAGCCCAATTTCTGTTTTTCTTGGAGTCTTTAGATGCAGGAGCTTGTGCTTCCTCATCTTCAGACTGAGTGTTTTGATCCTTCTTGGGCTCATTTGAAAAATATTTCTCAATGTTTCTCTGCTTGCTCATTTTCCCAGCCTGAGCCTGGTTTTGGGGTGCTTCCTGAGCTTTTGGGACACTCCCACAAGGGTCTCAGTGTGTGAGGTTCTGTCCTCCCTCCTGGTCTGTGCATGATCATATGCGCCCCCCTCTGCCATGGGCCTCAGGTGGGGGTGGGCCCTGCTGTTCTACTGGGGGGACCTAGACTGTGATCAGGATCTGAATGTGGTCAGAGCCCCAGAGTCCTGTTCCTGAGGCAGAGGACAGAGCTCAGCAGTCTCTCTCTCTCTCTCTTCACTCCCCTCCCTAGGTTCAATGGGCTCATATCCTGGGGGCTCCTGCTTAAGGGCTCCACCTGCTTCTGTTTCCAGATCTGGGCTGCTGAAAGACTAAGCTGCTTGCTGTGTGCCCTGAGGGCTGGGCTCCATGTGCTCACTCTGGCAGAGGTTCCCCACTGTTCCCCCACTTTGTGCCTGGTGCTCCCTGGGAGACTCCCCCACTGCTGTGAGCTGGGGCTCCCAGGGCCCTGGGGCTGCCTCCTGGAGGCTGAAGTTCTTTCACTCTGGCGGGCCACCCCTCTGGCGGGCTGCCCCTCTGACCCCGGGGAGCAGAGCCTTTCTGCTCTTTTCCAGATTACCTTGAGTAGGAGAATTGCCTCGTTGGGTCCCTTTGTGGGTTCTGTCTCTCGAAAGTTTAGTTAGAGTCTTTAGCTTATGAGTTTTATCAGAGAGCTCCTAAGACTCAATCCTTATTTGTTGCCATCTTGGCTCCACCCCTAGCTTAATTTTATTTTAAGGACTCTATCTTCATTTTTGATTAGTTTCTAGTTAGCAGTGGCATCTAGCATCAATTCATTGCTAAAAGACTATTTTATGTTTAATTTCTAATTGACATAAAGCAAAACCATAATTTTCTGGCAAATTTCATTTCCACATTTAAATTGTCTTAGAGTTTAATATTCAGATCAATCCTTCTCACAACTACATAAGACTTCTAAGACAGATTCAAAGTAAAGTTTTCTACTCCAATTAAAATAAAATCCCAAGGAGATTAAGAATTTACTGTGAAAGAAAAGAACAAAAGGTCCTTGAACTAATAACCCTAGTTTTTGTTTCTTTGTTTGTTTAGTTTTTTGCAAGGCAATGGGTTTGAGTGGCTTGCCTGAGGCCACACAGCTAGGCAATTATTAAGTGCCTGAGGTTGTATTTGAACTCAGGTACTCTGGACTCCAGGGCTAGTGCTCTATCCACTGTGACACCTAGCTGCCCCTATTACCCTAGCTTTTAATGAACTTTACAGATAAACAGAACTGAAGCACTACATCAGAGGCAAATTTTATTGAAATTTGTGTCTTCCCCCGTCTTTAAAAGAATTTTTCATTGATTGTTACCTTAAATAAAGATATTTCATAGGCTTCTGTCTGGTATAAATCATGGGTACAATTTATGATTAAGGATTTCCCAACTTCTACTTCTTTGGTGATTAAATATTTTGGGTGAAAACAACCATGCTCACTTCTTTTAGTGACAGTTATATTCCAGTGACTTTCTTTGTTTCTGTAAGGGGAAAAAAATTTAAGGAAAATTTAAAGCATTTTAATACATTGAAATCTTTTATGTGATTTAAATATGTATGTATGTGTGTGTGTGTGTGTGTGTGTGTGTGTGTGTCACTACCAACTACTTTTTCACCCTGTTCCTTTAGCTCTATACTGAGATAATATTTTTATTTTTTTGAGAAAACAAAGGAAATGGAAAAAAAATTCTCATAGAATTATACCCACTTTCACACATACAGATCCATTCTTTCTGCTTTGTTGCAGATTCAGCAGTAGTGATTTTATCAACATGTAACTGACTTTACTAAAGATGAAAAAATATTCACAGAATCTCAAAACTGGAAACGTCTTAAAAACTCAGATACTTTTATCTTTCATTGTAGGTAGACAATTTAAATTTCTATGCCATTTATACATTATGCTTAATATTTGGTTTCACATAAGAAACAACTTCCTAACAATGAATACTATCCATAACTGGAAATGGGTTGTCTCAGAAATCATACCATCCCTAGAACAATGTCAAGGACTTTGGTGGCATGTTGAATTATCTTACAGATATTATTTTATATTCGAAGCAAAGAAAGTCCAAAAGGGTCAAATTGTTCACAGAATGAAGAAATGGTAAACCTGGGATGCAAACCTTGGGCTCTTGACTTTCTATCATATCACAGAGTCACTCTACTACAGTAGCTTTAGGGGTAATCATCTTTTCCTTAGAGTCTCTTTGCCAATGAATAAACTATTGAAGATAATGGCAAGACTCGGTTAGGTTCATCTTATTTATGCTGGTGTATATGCCTACTCAAGGAACTGGAATACAAATTTATCTTATTTGTTAAGGATGACACAAAACTGGAAGAATTCTAAAATATAACTAATAGCAGAATTGGGATCCCAAAACATTCTAAAGAAGCTGGAACTATGCCGAATAAACTGAAATTTACTAACAATAAGTAGACAATCCTGTTCTGAAGTAATTTGTACAAATATGTACATATGTGTGTATGTGTGTGTGTTCATAAGTATTAAAGATGGGAATATTAGAGTATGTATTTTCCAAATAGAAAAGACTTGGAGGATTTTGTAAACCTAAAGTTCATTATAACACAATATTGTGCCTAATATGTAAATATGTTAATCATGAATGTACACAAACAACTTTTACCAGACTTCACTGCCATGGGGAGGAGGGTGGGAAGGAAGGGTGGTAGAAAAATGTGGTACTCAGGAATGTGAATGGATGAATGTTGAAAAGCTACCATTGTATGTAATTGGAAAAATAAAATAAAATTTCAATTGAAAAAATAATAGCACAATATTGTTATATAAAAATTTTAAAACCTTAATAACCTTTTACAGAAATATACTATTTTGAATAAGAGATGTATAATTTCACTGCATCCTGCTTTGATGAGACCATATCCAAAGTATTGTGTCCAGTTTTGGATACTACATTTTAGGAAGGACATCGAGTTGAACATTTATCCAGTGGAAGATGAAAATGGTAATAAAACTCCAAGAATTAATTAAAATAGTAGTTCTCTTACTTTTGTTGTCTCTGGACTTCTTTTTACTCTTAGAAATTATTCAGGACCCCCAAAGAGTTTCATTTATATGAATTCTAGCTAGAAATATTTACATGTTAATATTAAAACTTATTATTATGAAAATAGTTTTGACCTTGCGTTCCGTCAGGAGTCCTTGTACCACACTTTGAGAGGTAATGATTTAAAGGAATGAGCCTAGGAGAAAAAACTTTAGCTGAGACAGGATAGGAAGAAGAAATAAAAAAGGTCTTGTAGTTGACTTCAAATCTCTGAAGGTTTGTTAGGTAGAAGATTAATTAAAATTGATCCATTTGATGTTTGTCCTTCATTCTCAAAGAAAATCATGACATCAAGGAGGTGATGCCATGATAAGCACATGAATTGGATTTGAGTGAGGAGGTGCTGTGCTAAGTCACTAGCTTCACTTTCTTCTCCAGAGACATCTGGATCCAGTGAGCAGATATGAGTCAGGATGACTGGAGATGGCCCTGGATGCAAAGCATTCAGGTTCAAGGTCTAGTAAGTGTCAAGTGTCTGAAGCTGGATTCAAGCTTCCATCCTCCCTACTCCAAGGTCTTTGCTCTATTCACTGTGCCATCTAGCTTCCCTTGTTCCATTCACTCCCAAGAGCAAAACTTGAAAGACTATATATACATTATTTATTGTTGTTCAATACATTTCAATTGAATGTGATTCTTTGTGATTCTTTTTGTGATCTTATTTGCCTTTCTTGGCAAACATATTGGAATGGTTTGTCATTTCTTTCTCCAGCTCATTTTACGGATGAGGAAACTGAGACAAAGAAGGTTAAGTGCCTCACCCAGGTCACAAAACTGGTAAGTATCTGAAGCTAAATTTTAACTCAGGAAGATGGGTCTTATTGACTCTAGGTGCTATACTCTATCCACTCTTAGTATTCCAAATCTCAGTATTAATCAGTTTCATATTCTACATGAATCCTATAGAGATAGATAGGCTCTTATAGTGGGCCTCACACTTTAATGTAATGTTCACTACTCGTTTACCAAGCTGAGACTCACTTGTACAACCACAAGAATGCTGATAAAGATATCTCTATTCTGTTTTAATCAGATTCCATGTTTAAATCCAGGATGGGTGGGAAGCCTTGATCCTTTGAAAAATTGCCCAATTTTTTTTTTTTGTACCTTGGACTATTCCCTCTTGTCCAACATGAGCAGGTAACCATCCTAAGACCACTTAATCAGAGGAGCTCCCTATGCTTCACCCAACTTGGGACCTCCCACCCTGCTATTATGCATTTTTGGCCCTCATGCACAAGCTCCATCACCAATGAAATGCTATATTTTGCCATGTCCCTTTTGCACATTTAAGTATCAACTATGAGTCAGTAATAATCAGTCATAGCATTCTTTCTTAGGAAGCCCAGTCTATTGATTTAGTACCAAAAGGCAACTTTGCTATATGAATATATTTTAACCAATCCTGTTAGGTCTTTCTCTCTCTCACACACACACACACACACACACACACACACATACATATACATATATAGCTAAGGCTAATGAAATTTTTTTAAAAAAATGAATGTACCACTATAGATAACCTTGATTATGAAATTTAAGATTAAATAGATAACTGTTGTCTTTGTAACACCAACATTTTTTTTCACAGGCTGTGATCACTATGTGTGAAATTTCCACCAAAAGACCTGTGATGAAAAGCACACAACTCTTTAAAGACAGCATTATTGGTCTATATCAGTCACTAATACCTTAGTTTATTGAGTCCTTTTTAACTTAATAGTTATCAATGTGTATACACTAATCAATAGTGTATCAGTGTACATTGTGAACTTCATGGGCAACAAAATTCTGTAAGAATTTCAAGTCCATATTCTAATTAAAAAACTCAGGGTATAAAGTTTTTCTAGTTCAGGCTTTGTGGGATCTGAGTTTTTCTTTTTGTTTTTGGTTCTGTTTTAGGCTTATAGCATTTCAGTTAACTCTGTAAAAGGGATAGACTTTAATCTTCCTTTCCATAACTTCTCATATAAAACTTTTAGAAATAGCTTTCTATCTTTCTAGGAAAAATGATTCCTTTTTATATTCTGCCCATCTTTGACAATGCTCTGCCTCTTCCCTTTCATTAACAATGACAAATGAAACATAAAAAGGTCATTTGAAGAATCTTTGAAAGTATTTTCAGCATCTTATATTTAAAGTATGCAATTAGCATATAGGATGTCAGTTATGTCTGGATCTCTGAGACTTTGCATCTAATCTCCCTGTAATGCTCTATTACATGTCCAGTCTGGTCATTCAGCCTCTTCTAGTAATGAGATGATTTCTGAGACCTTTCCCAAATGTAGATAATATTCATTGTTAGGAAGTTGTTTCTTATATGAAGTCAAAATGTTCTTGGATATAATGTATATGGGATACCTAGGCAGTGTTACTGACTCAGAAGTGACTTGACTAAGGTTATATAGTTAGGTGACAAAATCAGGTAGAGGGTACAGTGGATAAACCACCATGCCTGGAGTCAGTTCAAATTTAGCCTCAGATACTACCAGCTGTGTGACCCTGTAAGTCTTTTTAATTCTATTTGCATCAGTTTCTCATATGTAATGGAGAAGATGGAGAAGGAAATGGCAAACAACTCCTGTGTCTTTGCCAAGAAAACCCCAAATGAGGCCATGAAGAGTCAAACACATTTGAAAACCACTGAACAAGAAACAAGATTATGACTGATTCTACTTTTCTTTCTACTAAATCTTACTAGTTCTCTAGAAAAAGGCACAATTCTTTATCAGAAGATAACTGGGTGAGTGATAGGGAGCATGATTTAAATCATCTGAGAGTTTATTTCATTTGTTCTTAGCATTCTTACAATTATAAATGTTCATACCCACTATTTAAACTCCAAATGGGATTTTTTAGTTCATGTTCTAATGTCACTGATTAATTTGTATTCACCCAACCATACTCTTTTCCCCTCCCTTTGACTATTGGACTCTTTTGTGAAAGACAGACCAGAATATTAGAGGTACCATCAGCAGTTCCCATCAGGAGCACCAGCATGTAGCTATTAACAAAAGAAGACTAACTGAACCTTACTGGAAACTATATAGCCTTAAAGGACAAGACAGGGGAGACTTCCAGGGTGGAGTCAAGCTGGCAGTGTGAAGCCAACCCACTCCCAGAACTTTTCCCTACCAAAGATAAATGAAGCTTCTACTCTAATATTCACAATACAGATCCCACCAAGAAAAAGAGAAGATTCAAAGAAGTTTTTAACTGTAGATATCGTGGATGATCTTCCCCCTTTGGGGGTAAAAGGGAAGTAAAGTTCAGGAGGCAGGAAAGCAGGGAAAGCCAGCAGGAGGTTTTTAGCCATGGTGCAATCCAGGTCCCAACAGCTTAATAATAACAGAAGTCCCAGTAGCTAGATAGCAAGCCAGCAGGGAGGATTCCGACTGCAAATAAAGTCTAAACCACAAGAACACCAGGGTAAAATAAAGGACTGGTCAGGGACAATGCTCTGTTAAGTCAGAGTCTAGACATAAAGCAGTAAACAAACCTCTGCAAAGGCAAAGCCTGTATTGCAAAGGCAAAATCTTGGCCAACAACAAGCCAGGGATCAGACCCCAGCCCCAGAAAAACAAAAGCTTGGATCTATACTCCATATACCCCAGGAGTAGAACTACAACAACAAAAATGAACAAAAAAGCTGAAAGAGTGCTCACTATAAAAAAAATACTTAACATATAAAGATGACAGCAATGCTATGTCTGAAGAAGAAAGCTGTGAAAAATTATTCACAGAAGTATCAAACAGTCTACAAATTGGACTCAAATACAAAAGCTAAAAAAAAAGCTTAAAAAAGAATTTAAAAAAACAAAGAAGAGAAGAAGAAGAAGAAAAATGGGAAAAAGAAATGAAAGTCATGCAGGAAAATTGTGACAAATTGACCAAAGAAATCGACTCCATTAAAAGTAAAAATAACCAACTGGAAAAGGAAACACAGGAGATAATTGAAGAAAATAGAATCCAAAAATTAGAATTGAACAGTTAGAAACTAATTAAATCTACAAGACTACAAGATTCAATCAAGCAAAATAAAAAAAATTGAATAAAATGCAAAGTACCTTCTAGGGAAAATGAATGACCTAGAAAACAGATCTAGAAAAGATAATCTATGAATCATTGGAATACTAGAAAGCCTGGACCAACAAATGATAAGGGAAAATTGCCCCAATCTACTAGATCAAGATAACAATATAACAATTGAAAGAATACACAGAACCCCTCCAGAAAAAGACCCCAGATAAAACCTCCAAGGGATGTAATAGCCAAATTCCAGAACCCTCAAATAAAAGGAAGAATACTGCAAACAGCAAAAAATAAAACAATTCAGGAAATTGTATAATTATATGATTATATATTATGTCATATAATATATAATTGTATAAGAATAGGGAATACTATCCGACTGACACAGGACCTATCAGCCTCAACACTGAAGGACTGGAAGAACTGGAATAACATATTTTGGAAAGCTAAGGACCTGAGATTACCACCCAGAATGCACTACTCTGCAAAATTCAGCATATGCTGTCAAGAAAAAAGATAGATGTTCAATGAAATATAAGACTTCCAGTATTTCCTGACACAAAGACCAGAACTGAACAGAGAATTCAATCACCAAATACATGACTGAAGAGTTACATAAAAAAGTAAGTGAAAAAGGGGACTGTAAATACAAAATTCTTTTAAACAAATGTTGGTCCCTAAAAGGGAAGATATAACAATTCTAATTCTTTTGAACTTTATTTCTCTAAGGAAAATTAGAGAGAATGAACCCAAAGGATATGGGAATAATTGGGTCTTGTCTCTCAATTGAAGAGGCTCAAGATCATATCATTATTTTTGAGACAAAAAGCCCTGGGGGAAAAAAGCAGGGGTGTTAACTTTAACTTAAACAAAGTCACACTTTGACTTACTTTAATTGCAACGTACTAAGTACCTTGTCAAATGAGGGCATCATAAACTGTGAGGACCTGAGACAATGTCTCTTTTACTTATAATCATTTGTAAAGTCCTCAGTGAGACCTCCAAAGCCTCCCAGTACTCAGAGATCTTCAAGATTCTTATAGTTAATTAGATCAGCATCTGGTGCTTCACTTAACAAGGGATAAGTACCCTGGGTGGGGAGAAGGGGGAGGTAAAGTGTAAAAGAAAATAGGTCTGGGGGGGCTAGGTGGTGCAGTGCATAAAGCACCGGCCCTGGAGTCAGGAGTACCTGGGTTCAAATCCGGTCTTAGACACTTAATAATTACCTAGCTGTGTGGCCTTGGGCAGGCCACTTAACCCCATTTGCCTTGCAAAAACCAAAAAGAAAAGAAAAAGAAAAAAAAAGAAAATAGGTATGGGGGAAGGGCACAAAGAAATGATATGGCTTTGGAAGTTACTTTGGCATGTAAGGAGGATTATGTGGACTTGAAAGATACTTGAAAAAGGGGTAAGACAAAAAATGATTATAATTATAATTTGATTTGAGTCAATACTACTTATCAAGCAAGCAAACAATCTGTGGTGATATCTTGATAACAATAGGAGTTTATGAAGCAATTAAATAATTGAACTGTGATTGGTAGTATCTGATTAATACCATTTGAGCACCAAGGGAAAAGGCAAAGATTCATAATTTTAGAGGAAAAGAAGGGAGAATGTGAATGCTGAGTAACTTCTACTCAATACATTTTTCTCAGTGAGGGAATAAGATACATTCCCACTTGGGTTTAAAAATCTAACTTAATCTACAGGGAAGGCAGGGACTGAGAATAGTAAAGATAAATGAAGAAGCAACTGTTAAAAGGGAAGGCAAGGTATAAGTGAAAATGAACTGAAAGTTATTTTTTTCTTTTTAGTTTTTTTTTTGCAAGGCAATGGGGTAAAGTGGCTTGCCCAAGACCACACAGCTAGGTAATTATTAAGTGTCTGAGACCACATTTGAACCCAGGTACTCCTGACTCCAGGGCTGGTGCTTTATCCACTAAGCCACCTAGCCACCCCTGAAAGTTAAATTTCTAAAAGAAAACTCAAAGGGGAAAGGGAGTAAAATTTTGGTGAGGAGGAATAAGAGAAAAGGAAAGAGATAAATATAAATGGAGAAAGATAACATGAAGGTAAATACAGTTTACATCTTAACTGTAAACGTGAATGGGATGAATTGTCCCATAAAACAAAGGTAGACAGGAGAATGGATTAAAAACCAGATTCCTACAATGTGTTGTTTCCATGAAAAATATCTGATGCAGAGAAATACACACAGGATAAAGGAAAAAGGTTGGAGCAATATATTATGCCTCAGCTGAATTTAAAAACTCTGGGGTAGTGATCCTAATCTCAGAAAAAGTAAAAGCAAAAAATTAATTTCATTAAAAGGGATAAGGAAGGAAACTACATCTTCTTAAAAGGCACCATTTGTAATGAAGCTACATCATTAGTAAACATGTATGCACCTAGAGGTATAGCATCCAGATTCCTGGAGGAAAAGCTGAGTGAATTAAAAGGAGAAATAGACAGCGAAACTTTAATAATGGGAGACCTCAATCTCCCTCTTTCAGAACTAGATAAATTTAACAATAAAATAAACAAGAAGGAAGTAAAGAAAGTGAATGAAATCTTAGAAAACTTGGATAGGATAACCTCTAGAGAAAACTTAATGGGGATAGAAAAGAATAAAAAAATATACCTTGGCAGTACATAGCACCTTCACCAAAATTGACCATGTACTAGGGCACAAAAACCTTAAAAACAAATGCAGAAAGGCAGAAATAATAAACACATCCTTCTCCAACCATGATGCAATAAAAATTACATGTAATAAAGGGTCAGAGAAAGATAAACCAAGAACTAATTGGAAATTAAATAAATTTATCTTAAATAATGAGTGGAACAAAAAGCAAATAATAGAAATATTCAATAATTATATCTAAGAAAATGATAACAATGAGACATCATACCAAAATTTATGGGATGCAGCCAAGGAAGTTTTGAGGGTAACTTTATATCTTTAAATGTCTACATGAATAAAATCAAGAAAGAGGAGATCAATGAATTGGGTATGCAACAAAAAAGCTAGAAAAATTAAATGCCAAATTAGAAATTCTGAAAATCAAGGGAGTGAGTAATAAAATGAAAAGCAAGAAAACCATTGCTCTCATAACTAAAACTAAGAGTTGGTTTTATGAAAAAAAGTCAATAAAATAGATAAACTTCTGACTAATCTGATTTTAAAAAAAGAAAGAAGATAACCAAATTACCAGTATCAAAAATGAACAAGGTGAACTAGCCACCAATGAGGAGGAAATTAAAGAGATAATTCAGAGCTATTTTACCAAACTATGTGCCAATAAATTGGACAACTTAAATGAAATGGAGGAATATTTACAAAAATACAAACTACTCAGATTGACAGAAAAGGAAATAAATTACTTAAATAACCCCATTTCTGAAAAAGAAATTGAAGAAACCATCAATAAATTCCCTAAGAAAAAGTCTCCAGGTTCAAATGGATTTACAGGTGAATTCTACCAAACATTTAAGAAACAACTATTTCTATTCTACATAAACTATTTTAAAAAATAGGAGAGGAGGGAGTTGTATGAAACTCCTTTTATGACACCAACATGGTGCTGATACCTAAACCAAGAAGAACCAAAACAAAAAGAAAATTATAGGCCAATCTCCCTATAAATATTGATGCAAAAATCTTAAATAAAATTTTTAACAATGAGACTATAGCAAATTATTACTAGGTTAATACACTATGATCAGGTTGGATTTGTACCAGGCAGGCAGGGATGGTTCAACATTAGTAAAACATTCAACATAATTAAACATATCAATACCAACAGAAATCATATGATTATCTCAATAGATGCTGAAAAAGCCTTTGATAAAATATAACATCCATTCCTATTAAAAACACTAGAAAATTTAGGAATAAATGAAGTTTTCCTTAAAATAATAAATATTATCTATCTAAAACCATCAAAATATTATTTTTAATGAGAATAAACTCAGAGAATTTCCAATAAATTCAGGGGTGAAACAAGGGTGCCCATTATCATCATTACTATTCAATATAGTATTGGAAATGCCAGCAGTAGTAATAAGAAAAGAAAAAGAAATTGAAGGAATAAGAACTGGCAATGAGGAAGCAAAACTTTCACCCTTTGCAGATGATAGGATGGTTTACCTAGAGAACCTGAGAAAATCATCTAAAAAATTCCTTGAAACAATCAACAAATTCAGTAAAGAAGCAGGATGTAAAATAAACCCACATAAATCATCAGCATTTCTATATATGAACAACAAAAGCCAAGAAAAAGAGATAGAAATAGAAATTTCATTTAAAATAACTGTAGACAATATTAAATACTTGGGAATTTACCTCCCAAGACAAACCCAGAAACTGTATGAACACAATTATAAAACACTCCTCACCCAAATAAATTCAGAGCTAAATAATTTGAAAAAGGTCAAATGCTCATGGTTAGGTCAAGCTAATATAATAAAATGACAATTCTACCCAAAGTAAATGTGCCATACCAATCAAACTACCAGATAACTACTTTACCAAACTAGAAAAAAAATAGTAACAAAATTCATCTGGAGCAACAAAAGGACAAGAATAGCAAGGGAACTGATGAAAAAAAAATGTAAAGGACCAGATCTAAAACTATACTACAAAGCAGCAGTCATCAAAACTGCCTGGTACTGGTTAAGAAATAGAGTAATGGATCAGTGGATTTGGATAGGTTCAAAAGAAACTGCAGTAAATGACTACAGCAATCTACTATTTGACAAACCCAAAGACATGAGTCTCTGGGATAAAATTGTTGGGAAAAATGGAAAATAGTGTGGCAAAAGCTAGGGATGGCTAGGTGGCACAGTGGATAGAGCACTGCCCTGGAGTCAGGAGCACCTGAGTTCAGATCCAGTCTCAGACACTTAATAATTACCTAGCTGTGAGGCCTTGGGCAAGCCACTTAACCCCATTGCCTTGCCAAAAAAAAAAACCCTAAAAAAAAAAAAAAACTTAGGCATAGATCCATCTCTCACACCCTATACCAAAATAAGGTCAAAATGGGTACAGGATTTAGACATAAAGAGCAATACCATAGATAAATTAATAGTCCAAAAAAAATTCATCTATGTGATCTATGGAAAAGGGATAAATTTATGACCAAACAAGAATTGGAGCATATAATAAACTGAAAAAGAATGATTTTGACTATATATTAAATTAAAAAGTTTTTTATATTACTAAAATCAATGCTGCCAAAATTAGAAGAAAACCAAAAAGCTGGGAAACAATCTTCACAATCCAGGAGTTCTAAAAATGGTCTCATTTCTAAAATACATAGAGAATTGCATTAAATCTATAAGGTCATAAGTCATTCCCAAATTGACAAATGGTCAAAGGATATGAAGACAGTTTTCAAATGAAGAAATTAAAGCTATATATATAATCATATGAAAGAATGTTCCAAATCACTATTGATTAGAGAAATGAAAATTAAAATAACAGTGGGTATCATCTCACCTATTAGATTAGCCCAGATGAGAAAAATGGAAGATGGTCAATGTTGGAGAGGTTATGAGACATTGATGCTTTGTTGGTGAAGCTGTGAACAGATCCAACCTTTCTGGAGAGCAATATTGATCAATGCCCAAAAAGCAATAAAACTGTTCATACCCTTTGACCCAGTAATTCCAATTCTAGGACTATATGTCCAGAAGAAACTGTTAAAAAAAATGGGAAAAATTCTACATGTAATAAAATATTCAAAGTAACTCTTTTTGTAATGGCAAAGAATTGGAAATTGAGGGGATGCCCATTAATTGGGGAATAGCTAAACAAATTATGGTATATGACTAATATGAAATATTATTATTCTAAAAGAAACCATAAATGGTCAGACTATGGAGAAGCATGGAATGACTTGCAGGATCTGATGCTGAGCCAAGAGAACAATGTATACATCAACAATATTATGAGATGAACAATCTTTTTTTTTGTTTCTGTTTTTCTTTACAAGTCAAACAGCGTTATGTGGCTTGCCCAAGGCCACACAGCTAGGTAATTAAGTATCTGAGGCCGGATTTGAACTCAGATACTACTGACTCCAGGGCCGGTGCTCTATCCACTGTGCCACCTAGCCACCCCGAGATGAACAATCTTGATGGAAGCAAAACTCTCAACAGTCTAGAGAGCAAGGACTACTGTATTAGACTGTTAATGGTCTGTTAATTATCCTCAACTAGAGGGACAAAAACAAGACAAAACACACAGAAAAAAAATACCCTTACCAAATCTGAATGAACACTTTCTAAAAATTATTTCTTAAGTATCTCTTTCCTTTAATCCTAATTCCTCATGCCAAAAATTACTAATTTGTATATTTGTTTAATAAAATATGTATGTAAAATGCTAACCTGACTGTTCCCTAATAACGGGAGGGGGATGGGAAGGAAGGGTGAAGGGAAATTTTGTAACTTGAAAATATGCATGTACAAATGGATGAAAATTTTAAAAATTTAAAAAGATAAAACTTCAGGGGCGGCTAGGTGGCTCAGTGGATAGAGCACCAGCCCTGGAGTCAGCATTACCTGGGTTCAAATCTGGTTTCAGTCACTTAATAATTACCTAGCTGTTGGGGCAAGCCACTTAACTCCATTTGCCTTGCAAAAACCTAAAAAAAAAGATGCAAGACAGAGGACTTCTGGGGCAGAACCAAGATGGCAGCATGAAGCTAGAATGCTCCTGGAGCTTTCCCCTACACAATGTTAAATGAAGCCTTTACACAGACATTAAAGCTACAGATTCCACCAAAGAAAAAAGATCAAAAGAAGTTTTCAACTGCTGACATCATGGAGTATCTTCAGTGAAGGAAAACATTTAACGTAATTAAACAAATCAATAGTAAAACCAATAGAAGAAACCAACAATGAAAGTCTGTCACTTCAGGGGAAAAGGGGAAGTAAAGTCCAGCTAGGCAGGAGAGAGGGAAAGCCAGCAAGAGGCTTTTAGGTCTTGGCAGTTACACTGTTGCACAAATCCCCACAGCTAGATGGCAAGCCAGCAGGATGGACACCAGCCCTAGACAAAGTCTGAACCCTGGGAACACTTGGACAAAAGACAGGATTGGGTTAGTAACAAACCACTGCATAGGCAGGAACCTGCACAAAAAGGAAGAAACAAATCTCTGCAATGCCTGGGTTGTATAAGCAACATCTTGGTCAGTGATAAGTCAGGGATCAGACCCCAGGCTCTGCACAGAATGCTTGGGTCTATACTCCCTATATCCCAGGAGCAGAGCTCAAACAACCAAAATAAGCAAAAATACTAAAAGGGTGCTAAGAATAGAAAGCTACTGTGCAGATAGAGATGATAAAAATGTCATCTCAGAAGAAAGCAGTGACAAATTACCTACATGGGAAGTCTCAAAGGACTCTATAAATTGAACTCAAATCCAAAACCTCATAGAAAAACTAAAAAAAAAAAAAAGAATTTAAAATCAGCAAAGAAAGAAGAAAAATGGAAAAAAGAAAAAAAAAACATGCAGGAAAATTATGAAAAATTGACCAAAGAAATCAACTCCTTTAAAAATAAAAATACTAAGGAAAAAGGATATAATCTTCAAAAATAAAATTGTCAACAATTGTAAAATGAATGCAACTCATCTAAAATTCAAATTAACCAACTGAAAAGGGAATACAACTGAACAAAAAGTAAAATTAACCAATTGGAAAAGGAAACACAAAAGCTAACTGAAGAAAATAAATTAGAATTAAACAAATAGAAATTAATGAATCGAAGAGACATCAAGATTTCATCAAAGTTAAAAGGTTGAAAAAATTGGCAAAATCATAAAATACCTTTCAGGAAAAATGAATGACCTGGAAAACAGATCCAAAAAAGGTAATTTAAGAATTATTGATCTACCAGGAAGCTTATATCGGAAAAAGAACCTGGAAAATATCTGTCAGGAAATTATCAGGGAAAACTTCCAAAATACATTAAATGAAGACATAATAACTCTTGAAGGAATACACAGAGCATCTCCAGAAAGAAACCCCAAGGTAAAAACTCCAGGGACTACCATAGCCAAATTCTCAAATAAAGAATTCTCAAATAAAGGAGAAAATACTTCAAGCAACCAAAAATAATATAAAGGAAGCACAATCAGAATTATACAGGACTTAACAGCTTCAACTTTAAAGGACTGGCAGGCCTGGAATATGATATTTCAGAGGGCAAAGAACCTTGGATTACAATCAAGAATTTACTATCCTGCAAAATTCAGCATATTCTGTCAGGGAAAAGATTCAATGAAAGAGAGGACTTCCAAAATTTCATGAAAAAAGACCAGAACTGAACAGAGAATTCAAACTTTGAATACAAGACTCAAATACAAGATGCATAAATAAAGCAGAAAAAAATAGTCAAGAACATTAAATTATATACAACTCTAAAAGGAAGATAACACTTGTAACTCTGGGGAATTGTATTTCTCTTAGGATAGTTAAAGGGTTGAAAATAATTGAAGAAATTGTACTTAGAGGATATGGTTGGTTCTTGTCCTTCATTATCAAAGAAGAACAATATGCCACCACTATATTTGAGACAAATTATAGTGCACCCATCCAACTGTGGCTGATCTGAATGTTTTACCACAGGTTGGGCACAAATAATCCAGTTTAACACCTGGTGTATTTACTCTAAACTTACATATCTCATGTTTCCTTTGAACTACTTTAATTATGCTTTGCTCATATAGCTTAACACATTCTCTGATGACAGCATCCTGTGCTGGATGATCCCCTGCCATATTCTCCCTTACCTTTCAATTAAGAGAGATCTTCAGAATGTCCCAGTATTTAGAATATGAGAGGCTCTATACATAGTTAAATCTGAAGTGACTTTACCTGACTACTTATTTAGGGGTTTATAGTATAATAGAGGCAGAGAGTAGGATCCTACTTAGAAAATTTAGACTAAAGAGTTTAGGAAGTGATCTTATCTTAATCCATATATGACTTAATAAAGGTTTTAGTACCTTGGTCGAGGTACTAAAGGAACAAGGACTGAAGGGCTATAGTTGGAGTACTCTAAAGGTGGAAGGACAGAGTATACCTAAGTGGGACTAGACATGAAAACATCTTGAAGAGATATGCTTTAATTGACACTTTGGTTACAATTGGAGAAAGTATGCTTTGGGGGAGAGAATACAAATGGTTCATGAAATGATTTGGCTTTGCATGATGCTTTGGGTCATGAAGATTGTATGTTCATGGAGGGTACTTGAAAAGGAATCAGGTATAAAGTGATTATAATTTGATGTGATTCATGACTCTTGAGAAGTATATTTCTAATGAGACAAAAGAGGGAAGGTATTTAGTGTCTATGAAGCAAAGCTGCTTATCAATCAATCAAGCAATCAATCAATCAATCAACCTTTGGTTGTACTTTGATTGATAGTACTTGTATCAGGTCAGATAAAAGAGTATATTTTTACAAAGAGGATATAAGTATGAGACAGGGTTAAAATAATAAAGACATAAAAGAAGGACTATACTAGGAGAAGGCTAGGCATTAATGGATAAATAATACCCATGAAAAGGCACAAAGATCTATTAAAGTACAGGGAAAGAAGGGAGGATGTGAACACTGAGTAAATACTAATCAATAGAATTGACTCAGAGTGGGAATAACATACATTCTCAATTGGGTTTAAAAATCTATCCTATCCTAGGGAAATAGCAGGGGGAGGGAAAGAAAACAGAAGAAGGAACTGACAAAAGGAAAGGTGAAGGTAAAAATGAAAGTAAACTTAAAATTTAAATTTAAAAGAAGAATTAAAGGGGAAAGGGAGCAAAACATTGGTGAGGAGGAATAAGAGGAAATGAAAGAGAAAAATACAAATGAAGAAAGATAACAAGGAGGGAAATAAAGACTTGGAAATCTTAATTGTAAATGTGAATGGGATGAACTCTTCCATACAATGGAAATGGATAGCAGAATGGATTAAAAATCAATGTTGTTTACAGGAAATACATTATGCTTCAGTGGAAGTAAAAAAATCAGGGGTAGTGATCCTGATCTCAGACAAAGAAAAAGTAAAAATAGATCCTATAAAATGCAATAAGGGGGTTGGCTAGATGGTGCAGTGGACAGAGCATGGGCCCTGGAGTCAGGAGGACATGAGTTCAAATCCAGCCTCAGACACTTAATAATTATCTAGCTGTGTGGCCTTGGGCAAGTCACTTAACCCCATTTCCTTGCAAGAACCTAAAAAAAATGCAATAAGGAAGGAAACTACTTCCTAAAAGTCACCAGGTATGATATTATATCATTATTAGACACATATGCAGCTAGTGTTATAGCAAGTTCTTAGAGGAAAAGTTGAATAAATTACAAGGAGACATAAATAGAAAAACTATAATAGTGACAATCTCCCTCTCTCAGAACTAGACAAATCGCTGTCTCTCAGAACTAGATAAATCTAACCACAAAATAAACAAGAAGGAAGTTTAAGGTGAATAAAATCTAAAAAACTAAGATATAATAGAAAACTGAATAGGGAAAGAAAAGAATATACTTTTTTCCTCTACTGTACATGGCACCATGTAGGGCATTAAAAATCTTACATTCAAATGCAGAAAGGCAGAAATAATAAAAGTATATATTTTTAAAAGGAACTAATGATTCAAATATCAAATCAAAGAAATGATCAAACATTTCATCCAAGAAAAAGATTACTATGAAATACCATAACAAAATTTATGTGATGCAGCCAAAACAGCTTTTGAGGGAAATTTCATATGTCTAAATGCTTATATGAATGAAATAGAGAAAGAGCAGATCAATGAATTGGGTATGCAACTGAAAAAGTTAGAAAAAGAACAAATCAAAGATCCCCAATTAAATATCAATTTAGAAATTCTGAAAATAGAAGGAGAGATTAATAAAACTGAAAGCAAGAAAACCATTGATCTAATAAAACTAAGAGTAGCTTTCATGAATATATATATTCCTTTGGTTAATCTGATTAAAAAATAAAGAAAAATACCAAATTAATATTATCAAAAATGAAAATGGTGAACTCACCACCAATGAAGAAGAAATTAAAGAGATAATTTGGAGGGTTTTTTGCCCAATTGTATGCCAATAAATTTGATAACCTGAGTAATGTGGATGAATATTTACCAAAATACAAACTATCCAGATTAGCAGAAGAGGAAATAAAACACATAATCCCATTGAAGAAATATCAATAAACTCTCTAAGAAAAAGTCTCCAAGTTCAGATGGATGTGCAAGTTTTACCAAATATTTAGGGAACAATTAATTTCAATTCTACATAAACTATTTTAAAAAATAAGAAAAGGAGTTCTGCCAAATTCCTTTTTGGCACTAATATGGTGCTGATACCTATTCCAGGAAGAGCCAAAACAGAGAAAGAAAATTATAGACCAATCTTCTTCATGAACATTGATGCAAAAATCATAAATAAAACTTTAGCAAAGATACATAGCAAGTTATTATTAGGATAATATACCATGATCAGGCAGGATTTATACCAGATGGGCAGGGATGGTTAAATATTAGGAAAGCATTCAACATAATTGAACATTATCAATAACAAAACCAACAGAAATTATGTTATTACTTAAAAAGAAATTGAAAAAGTTTTTGATAAAATACAACATCCATTCCTATTAAAAAAACACTAGAGAGTATAGGAATAAATTAAGTTTTCTTTAATATAACAAGCAATATCTATCTAAAAACCATCAAATTATATATACTGGAGATAAAACAGGAGTCTTTCCAATAAAATCAGGGGTGAAACAAGGATTAACCATTATCACCATTACTATTCAATATAAGATTAGAAATGTTAATTTTAGCAATAAGAGAAGAAAACAAAATTGAAGGAATTAGATTTGTCAATGAGGAAGCAAAACTTTCACTCTTTACAGATGATATTATGGAGATAAAGAACCCTAGAAAATCATCTAAAAAGCTACTTGAAACAATTAACAAATTAAGCAAACTAATACCATATAAAATAAACCCATAAATCATCAACATGTCTTTATAAACAACAAAACCCAAGAGCAAAAGATAGAAAGAGAAATTCCATTTAAAATAACTGTTGTCAATATAAAATACTTGGGAATCTATATCTCCCAAGACAAACCCAGAAACTATATGAACACAATTACAACACACACACATAAAGTCAGATCTAAATAACTGGGAAAATGTCAATTGCTCATGGTTAGGCCAAGATGATATAATAAAAAATGATTCTACTCAAATTAAATTATTAATTAAATGCCATACCAATTAAACTAACAAATAATTATTTCACTGAGCTAGTAAAAATAGCAACAAAATCTATCTGGAGCAAAAAAAAAAGTCAAGAATACCAAGGAAACTGATGGAAAAAAATGTAAAGGAAGGTAGCCTAGTTTTATCAGATCAAAAACTATACTGTAAAGTAGAAGTTATCAAAACTGCCTAGTTCTGGTTAAGAAATAAGTGTATTGGTGGAGTGGCTAGGTGGCGCAGTGGATAGAGCACCGGCCCTGGAGTCAGGAATACCTGAGTTCAAATCCGGCCTCAGACATTTAATAATTACCCAGCTGTGTGGTCTTGGGCAAGCCACTTAACCCCATTTGCCTTGCAAAAACCTAAAAAAAAAAAATTAAAAGAAAGAAATAAGAATATCAGACCCATGGATTAGAATAGGTACAAAAGAAACAGTAGTAAATGACTATAGTAATCTACTGTTAGACAAACCCAAAGACATTAGCTTTTGGGAAAAGAACTCACTATTTGTCAAAAATTGTTGGGAAACTGAAAAATTGTATGGCAAAAACTAGGCGTAAACCCATATTTCACACCCTATACCAGACAATACCATAGAACAATTAATTAATAGATCAAGAAATATTCTTTCTGTTAAGATCTATGGAAAGGGGAAAATTTATGACCAAATAAGAAATAGAGTACATTATGAATTACAAAATAAATTATTTTAATTATATTAAAAATTACATTAAAATTTTTGCATGAATAAAACCAAAGTTGCCAAGATTAGAAGGAAAACAGAAAGCTGGGAAACAATTTTCATAGCTAGGGTTTCTGATAAAGATCTTACTTCTAAAATATATAGAGAGAATTGAATCAAATTTATAAGGTTATATGTCCTTCCCCAATTGATAAATGTGAAAGGATATGAACATGCAATTTTCAAACAAAGACATTAAAGCTATATATAATCATATGAAAAATGCTCCAAATACTTATTGTTTAGAGATATGCAAATTAAAACAACTATGAGGTAAAACCTCACACCTATCAGATTGGCTAAGATGATAAAAAGGGAAAACATCAATGTTGAGGAGGTTGTGGGAGTACTGGGACATTAATGCATTGTTGGTGGAGTTGTGAACTGGTCCAACAAGTCTGGAGAGCATATGGAACTATACCCAAAGAACAATAACACTGATCATACCCTTTGACCCAGTAATGCAATACTAGGCCTATATCCAGAAGAAATCATAAAAAATGGAATAAGTCTCACATGTTCCAAAATATTCATAGAAACTCTTTTTGTGTGTGGGGGGGGCAGAGCCAAGATGGTGGTGTGAAGGCAGCATTTCCCAGGAACTCCCTCCCCGCAAACTCTAAAAAGACAAATAAATGATGACTCTAGTCAAAATTTAGAGGGGCAGAACCCACAGAAAGACTGAGTGATACATTTTCCCAGTTCAAGATAACTTAGAAGTTCCACAGGAAAGGTGTGTTTAACCAGGACCAGAGGTTGGAAAAAAGCCACCACCACAGCCCAGTCCAGCCCAGAGATCATCGGCAACAGCTTGAAGGGGCAGTGAGAGAACTCTGCTACACCAAAATGAGTGTGGAGTGAGGAGTACAAGCCGCAGAATCTGCAGCGAGAATCTGGAGGAAAGCAGCCTGTACCCCCAGAGATGGTAAGGGAAGTCTGCAGAGATTTCTCTGCTCTCCCTGGGGTAGGATTCTGCTGCTTGCCTACACTCAGCTCCAGGTTGCAGTTTGGGCTTCCATACTAAGACAGCAGGATTCCTACTTATAGCCCCAGGGCAGAGGGAAATGGGGGGGGGGGCATCTGCTTATCAAAGCACAGGCAAGAGAGCATTAAGACCTTGGAGGAATAATGGTCCCAGTGGGGTGTCCCCCCACCAAAAACAAACCCCAAAGCCTTGGAAGTGCTGTAAAATAGTCTAGGGCTGAGGAAATGAAAAAAGAACAGAAAAAGCAGAATCTGACCATAGAGAATTACTTCAGTCCCATGGAAGATCAAAACACATACTCAGATGGTGACAAAATTGAAGCTTCTGTATCTGAAACCTCCAAGAGAAATACAAAATGGGCTCAGACTATGAATGAGCTAAAAAAAAAAAAAAAAACTTTGAAAAGCAATTAAAGGAGATGGAGGAAAAATTGGGAGAAATGAGAGCAATGCAGAAAAATCATGAAAACCAAATCAAAAGCTTGGTGAAACATTACAAAAAAAATTAAAGAAAATAATATGTTAAAAACCAGTTTAGGCCTAATGGAAAAAGCAAAACAAAAGGCAAATTAGAAGAATGCCTTAAAAAAAGCAGAATTGGCCAAATGGAAAAGGAAATAAAAAAGCTTTCTGAAGAGAATTCATTCAAATGCAAAATGGAACTAGAGGAAGCTGATGACTTTGCAAGAAAGCAGGAAGAAATAAAACTCTACTGAAAAAAACAAACAAAAATTAGAAGAAAATGTGAAATATCTCATTGGAAAAACAACCGACCTCGAAAACAGGTCCATAAGAAATAATTTAAAAATTATTGGGCTATCTGAAAGTCATGACCAGGAGAAGAGCCTAGACTTCATTTTTCAAGAAATAATATAGCATAATTACCCTGAGATCCTAGAAGCAGAGGGTAAAATAGAAATCGAGAGAATTCACCAGACACCTCCTGGAAGAGATCCCCAAAGAAAAACTTCCAGGAATATTATAGCCAAATTCCAAAACTCCCAAATGAAAGAGAAAATTCTACTGCCAGAATCAAACAATTCAACTACCAAGGCTCCCATAGTCAGGATTACACAAGATCTGGCAGCATCTACATTAAAGGCTTGTAGGCATTGGAATATGATATTCTGGAAGGAAAAAGACCTTGGTTTACAACCGAGAATCAACTACCCAGCAAAACTGAACATCCTCTTTCAGGGGAAAAGATAGACTTTCAATAAAGCAGGGGACTTTCAACCTTTCCTACCGAGATGACCAGAGCTGAACAAAATGTTTGATTTCCAAGTGCAGCACTCTGGTAAACCATAGAGGGAGTGGACAAGAGGGACTAACTATGAGGAACTTAATGATATTGAACTGTTTGTATTCCTGCATGGGAAGAAGAAATTGATAACTCATATGAATTTTCTCATTTATAAGAGCTGTTAGAAGGAGCATATATAGACAGAACATAGGAAGGAGTGGAAAATAATGGTATACTATAGTAAAAAAGATGGAGTCAATGGGTGATAAAGGAAAGTACTGGGTGGAAGGAAAAGGAGATGAAGAAGAAGCTAAGAAATTTCACATAAGAGTCAAGAAAAAGCTTTTTCAATGGTGTGGAAAGGGGGAAGGCAAGGGGGAATGAGAATTGAACTCATCAGGAATGGCTGAGAGAGGAAATAATATATACACTTAATAGGGTGAGGAAATTAATCTTACCTGAGAGAAAAATAAGAAGAAAGGGACAAGATAAGGGGGAAGGTGGGGTGGGGAATAGGTGATAGAAGAGAGGGAAAATCAAGGGAGAAAGTACTTAGATGCAACACATTTTTGGACAGGGCCAGGATGAAAGGAGAGAGAGAGAATAGAATAAATGAGAGTGGGGGAGAAATAGAGTGGAGGTACAGTTAGCAATAGCAACTATGGGAAAAATATTGAAGCAACTTCTCTGGTGGACTTATGATAAAGAAAACAATTCACCCCAGAGACAGAGCCATTGAAATCTGAACACAGAGTGAAGTAATTTTTTTTATTTCTCTTCTTCTCTCTCTATTTTTGAGGTTTCTCATCTTCTTGGGTGGGGGGCAGATGGTTTATGTTTATGTTTATTCTTATAATTACTCTTGTAGCACATTCAATTTACATCAATGTATGGCGTGAAAACAATGTAGAGACTATCAGACAGCCTTCTGAGCAGAGGGGAGGGGGGAATTGTAGAATTCAGAGCCTTGCAAAAAATGATGGGCACATATTACTATTATATATAATTGGAAAACAAATAAAATGTTAAAAAAAATTTAAAAATCAAGCAAAAAAAAAAAGAAACACTTTTTGTAGTGACAAAGAATGGGAAATGGAGAAGATGCCCATCAATTGGGAAAGGCTGAACAAGATATGGTACATGAATACTATAGAATATTATTGTTCTATAAGAAACCATAAATGGTCAGACTCTAGAGAAGCATGGCATGATTTACAGGATCTGATATTGAATGAAGGGAGCAGAACCAAGAGAACAGTGTACACATTAATAACAACATTGTAAGTTGATCAACTTTGATAAATGAAGCTCCTTTTAGCAATTCAAAGAGCCAGGACAACCCTGAGAGACCTGTTATGGACACTGCTATCCACCTCCAGATGAAGAAAACAAAACAAAACAACAAAAAACTACAGATTCTAAATGTACACTATGTTCACTTTTTAAAATTTTCTCATATGTTTTCCTTTCTATCTCATGGTTTTTCTTTCTTTTCCCTTAGTCCTAATTCATTATAAGGAAAGTAACTAATATGTAAACATGTTAAATAGAATGTATATGTACAAAATTTACTAAACTGCTGCTGAGGGGAGAGGGGGTACAAAGGTAGGGTGGAAGGAAATTATATACCTTATAAATATGCATGTGGATGAATGTTGGAAAATTTTCATAGCATGTATTTGAAAAATAAAATAAAATATCATTTAGAAACAACAACAACAAAAAAGGACAAGATAGAAGACAGAAGAGAAAAAGAAGGCATAGCCTCATTCCTATAAGGTCAAATGGGTCACTCACAGGCAAGGAAGAATGAAGTAATAATACAATGCAGGAAAAGTCTTGAAGGCCACACATAAGAATCTGGAATTAACTTAAAAGACCAAAAACAAACAACAAACATCAAGCTTGTTTAGTTAGAAAATGTTTAGAGTTGTGCTTAAGAATTAATAATAGTTAATATTTAAATAAGACTTTTAAAGTTTGTAATACAACAATTTATATGTATAATCTCATTTAATTTTACCCTGTGAGGTAAGTACCATTATTATTCATTCCCACTTTGCAGCTGAAAAATGACTTCAGTAGAATCATACAGCTCAACCTGAATTGAACAGATGTTTTCTTGAGTCCAAGTTCAGCACACCAACTCCTCTACAAATAAGGTACAGATGAAAAATTGTCCACCCATAATGATGAACAAACCAAATTGGGAAGATGCAATGACTCTCTTGGAGTAAAGGAAGAAGATTCCAGGCTGAGAAGTAATCAAAAGTCACTGAAATCTTGAATAATTTACTTGCATCTACTTCTAAATAACTTTTGAATATTTCATTTGAAAAGCAAATAACAAACCTACCTTTGAAGAGTTAAAGCTGGCATTATTGAGAACATTCACTTTCATTCTGTTTATAACTTATGAATTTCTATTAATATGTTTCCTCTCCCATTATAAAATGAGAGAAGAGATGGTTTTTGCTATTTCTTTTTTTAACCCCAAAAGATTACAAGAACTTCTTGAGTCATTGCTATATTTTTTAACTCTTTCCCTTAATGTCTTTTTTATGTTTTTATGTTTATAGTAGAATGTAAGCTTGGCAAGAGCAAGAATTCTTTTTTATAATTCTAGCACCTGACATAGTGATTTGTGTTTAGTGATGTTTGTCCCTCATTCTCAAAAAAGACATTAGGGTAGTTGATGAGTTGGATTTGGGTGAGGGGATGCTGTGCTAAGTCACCAGTCTCACTTTGCCTTCCAGAGCAGTGGCCAGATATGAATTAGGACAACTAGAGAAGGCCCTGAAAAATGAGGTAATTGTCCAAGGTCACATAACTAGTAAGTGTCCAGTGTCTGAGGTTTGATTTGAACTCTGTTCCTCCTGAATCCAAAGTCAGTGCTCTATTCACTGTACCATTTGGCTTCCTCTTGTGATCTTTGTGCTTAGTAAATAGTAATTGAATAGACATCTATCCCTTGCATCTCAAACTCAACATAATAAATGATGATGATTAATTCATCATTTTTCTCTTTCAACTCGTTCTTCTTTCTAGCATCTGTTTCTGTCAATGGCATCTTAGGATAAGAGAATCATAGATCTAAAGCTGAAAGTAACTTTGGAGACTACCTAGTTCAATTCCAATCGTTTTAGAGATAAGAAAATGAAGGAAAATATTAAGTGACTTACTTACAGTCTCATAGGTACGTAGTGGGCATTATTTACCTAAAATTTTCTCTCCTTCTCCCAAGTACTTCCAATTAGTAAGTTACCAAGTCCTATTAATTCTATCACCAAATTTATTTTTTCAAATTTGTCCACTCCTCACCATTCCCAGGCACCTCCCTAATTCAGACTGTGATTACCTAAATTTTACAAGATAATTAGTTTCACTGCCTTCAGCCTCTCCCCATTCCAATCCTTCCTACACAGAAAAGTAAGATTAACGTTTCTAATGCACAGGTCTAAAATGTATTATTATGTTGCCCAACAAACTCTAGTTTTTCCCCCATTGTCTAATAAATAAGTGAACACTTTAGTCAGATATCAAAGCTCTACATGATCTAATTCTAAACTACCTTTTTAACTTTATATCCTATAATCCTTACTCATATATTATACTAGAGCTTCTGAAGCATCCTGCTTCACTCATGCTTTCCCATCTCTTCATTGGTTCATTCTATTCTTTCCTTATGGGCAGCTAGTTGTACCAGTGGATAGTGTGCCAGATATGAAGTTAAGAAGATTCATCTTCCTAAGTTCAAATCTGACCTCAGACACTTTTTATATGTGTGATATTGGGCAAGTCACTTAACCCTATTTGCCTCAGTTTCCTCAACTGTAAAAATAAACTGAAAAATAAAATGGAAAACCACTCTAGTGTCTCAGTCAAGAAAACTCCAAATGAGATCACAAAAAGTTGGACAAAACTGAAATGACTGAACAATATTCTTTCCTTATACTTGGCTCATGGTTCTATCTTTGTTGAAATCATTCAAGTCTCAGTTACAAAGCATCTCTTTCATTAAGTCTTCTCCGAATCCCCAAACAACTGTGATATCTCCCTCATCTATACATTAGCCCCTTTTAAACCGATTTGTACTATAGATGAGTTTAATGTTGGGAATTTTGAATTTTAGGTACAAACAAGTCACTCAGAGATGTACAGAATGCAAATAGAAATGATAAAATGAACAAAGAGGCTAGACCTAAAGTTAAAATTTTGGGAATCAGGAAAAAAGAGAAAGAGGAGAGTAGATGGCAGAGAAAATCCTTTTAGGGCAGTGACACTGGAAGGTAGCACAATACATTGGAAAAAACTTTGGACCGGGAATCAAGGCACTTGAGCCTCTGCTAACTTCTTAGATGAGTTAGACAACTCATGTATAAAATGAATTGGAGAAGGAAATAGCAAATCACTCTAGTATTTTTGCCAAGACAGTATCCTTTGCCAAACGGAGTTTCAAATAGTCAGAAACAACTAAACAAACAAGCAAAATTCAGTAAAATGGGTTGTTCAATCAATCCTGGTAGCAGCTTTCCCTTATATAAAGAACTGTCCTTTGGAATAGGGATTAACTTTGTTTTGTTTGTCCCCTTCAAACAGAACTGAAAGCAATGGACTGGAAATTAAAAGAAAGAAAAAGAGGCAAATTAAAGCAAACCTGTCCTCAAATAACTTATGTTCCATAGGAAGAGACATGTAGAAACAGCATGGTTTAATGAATAGAGTACTGGCCTAAAGATCTGGACTGAAGGTCAGCAAGAACTGGATTCAAATCCTGATTCAGACAGTTAATAGTTATGTGATCCTATGTAGTCATCACTCAATTGCTCTGTGCCTCAGTTTCCTCATGAATGTAATGAAGGAATTGAATATCTTGACTTTGTGTATATGTATACATGCACAGGCATTATATGCACATACATTTATTTTGTACACATATATGGACATATATTGTGAATAGTGAATTTTGCCCTTTAAAATATATATTTGCATATATATATTCATATATTATATATATATGTATATATGACTTACTTTAATGGACCTTTAAGAACAGAATTGGGCAAAGTCACCTTTTAATCAGATCAAATAAGCAATAACAACAGATGAACTTTGTCTTTAAGAAAACCTCAATTGTAAAAAGAGAACCTAGTCCTTAAGAACAGATACAAAGTTGAATGTTAAAAAAGTCAGCTTAAGAAACAAAGGTTTGCATGCTTGTCTTCAAAATCCCAACAAGATAGAACCTAAGGTTAGGAAGGGGAGGGGTCCCCATGCTTTGTGAAGATCTTTAGCATAGAGTGGTCCTTTTTCTGGAATGTCAGATATCTAGTTCTACCCAATTCTGAGTTGTCCTCCATGCCATCATAAGTTGCCCCCACCCATCCTGAGTTGCCCCTGCCTCATCCTAAATTGGAGACCATTCCTTTCTTTGAAGCCAGAATGGATTTTCAGTGAGTCAAATTATAGTAAAAACTATAAAAACCCCTTAAGTCCATTTTGGGGTTTGGATCTCTAGTGAGACCCTTCCATTCATGCCTACATAACCAGAGAACTTAGAGAAATATTAATTAATAAATGTGTATGTTAACTCCATTTTGCTCTTTCTTATGACCAAACTCTGGAGGTTAATGTTTGTCCCATATTAGGACAAACACTGATGGTTAACACGAATTTAAAATTATTATTATTTTTAAGGACATAAACTCTGTGTGGAGCTCTTTTCAATATAAACTCCTTCCGCACCTCCACCTAGTGTCATTCAAAACTCATCATAAGAACCACCATAAGATGCCTCTCCCTAAAATAGAGACAATTGAGTGAGAGCTGACAGAACCTGACCTGATTTACATTTCCAGGTCAGTCAATTGCCTGGGGCTGACCAGACAAAGTCCTGCCAGTCTCAGATTACTCTGCAAACCTCCCAAACTCTCCCTTCCTGAGAGTCCCAAGCTTTCTTTATGGATTTTTTGTTTGTTATGCAAAACAAGTTATCTTGTGAAACAGAGTGATACCTAACCCCTCCCACCTGCCATCTAGTCATTCTCTCTGCCTTTAAATCCTATATAAAACCTGCTCCAGTTCCACCCAGCTGTACCCCAGCATTTGTTGTCTGGTATCCCAAGCTGCAACTCACTTGTCCCAATTAAAGACCTCCTTTTTGTTGTATTGACTGTTTCCATTAAAATTCTGACTGACAATCTCATATGCTAGTATGATTACCAGGTTTTTTTGCATACACTCACAGGGTCATCTGTGTATGTATGTGTGTGTGTGTGTGTGTGTATGTGTATTTTGCATACCTGTATTTGTATATCAATATATATGTATTGATAAATAAATACATTTTGATGAATCTCCTGAATTGATTTTTGAATGATACTAGGGATTCTAAAAAGAAGCGAGAAAGGAATACATTCCAAGCATGGCCAACAATCCTGTATGAAGCAGGATGATGGGAAATGTACAGTGAAGAGCAAAATGATCAGTTTGATTAGACCCTAAAGTGTGTGAAGAAGAGAAATATATAATGATACTCAAAAAGTATTTTGGAGCCATACTGTGAAAAGTTTTAAATAGCAAAAAGAGGAGATTCATTCTATCTTAGAGAAAAAAGGAGGATCACTGGAGTTTACTGAACAGGTCAGACTTGTGTCTCGAAAAAAAATCAATTTGACAGTTGTATAGAAGATATCTTGGAGAAGAGACAGACTTGAGACCAGAAGATCAATTAGGATGCCCTTTCAATAGATGGTGTAAGAGCTTAAACTAGGGTGCTGGCTATCCTAGAAGACAGAAGAGAGATAAATAGGATAGATGTTGGGTAGGTAGACTGGATAAGGCTTCACAACTGATTGGCTATATGGGGTCAGGGACCTATCTGCCAGTTATCAACTGTAACTATACTTTACCACCACCATCACCCCTTTTTCCCCACCCCTCCAAGCCATCAACCTCCTGCTATAGTATGGGTCAAGACTAAACACTTCATGTTTTTATTTTAAAGCCTTTCTGTTCTACACCACTTATCTTGTCCTGTTGCTCAGTTCATTCACCTCCATAATTCCTTTCATACCTCACACCTTCACCTAATCAATCCATTTTATCTTCAAACCTGCTCCTCAACTGCACCCTGATCCTGGATCACTCTCCCTGCCCCTATAATCTCCTTTTCTTCATCCAGTACCTACTAAAATCCTACTAAAACTGAAACATTTCCTCAATAAATTGAGAAAGTTTATATTCTTGATTGCATTAATTAAAGAATTAAACTCTCAGGACCTCTCTCTCTATCAACTACTATGTGGTATGGCACTTTCTCCTTTGTTTTCACAATGTCTATTTATTAAGTTAAAGCTTGTAATTACCCAATAAGGCTTGAGGTGAAGAAATGGGAGTGGTTTCCTTTATCTTTTTCCTGACTCCTCTAAGTACCTCTCCCTCTCTTCTCCACACCCTTCTCCACTCCCACCAGCAAAAGTAGGGAACAGGGAGGAAATTAATTATGGACAAATGAATCCAAGGTAGTTTTTCCAGAGTTGCTCTTCTCCTACTCAGAAATTCTATAGTAATACTTTGATAAAACAGTACAGTAATAAGAACTACAAAAAAATGTTCATACCAAACAGAACCTCCAAGTCTCCACTGTTGTCAATTTTAATAGCTGGAAAGAAATTAGTGTCTAATGATAGGGAATATTGAAAAAAGATGTTGAGATATGTGGTGATTTTATAAAAAGACTATGGTGCATGAATTTATGATGGAATATTCTAGAATTCTAAGAAATTATGAGAGGCAGTATTACACAGTGGATAGTAAGTCAGTTTGGGAGTAAAGAAGACATAGGTTCAAATCCTGATAAACAATAACTATATGATTACATGCAAGTCACAATTAGTCAGGACCCCAAGAAACTTTATAAAGAACAGAAGAGTTGCTAATATGTAGTTGTTGCTGTTTTTTTTGGGGGGGGGGGGATTTTCCATAACTTCCGATTTGGATTTCCTGAAATGATAATGGTTATAGCAGAAAAAGAAAGAAGGAAAAATAAAAGAAGGAAGGGAAGAAGAAAGGAAGAGAGAAGAGAGGAGAGACAAATAGAGAAAAATGAGGAACAAAGAGAGGTACATCAAAAAAGGAAACAGGGAAGGAAGAAAAGGAAAGGAAAGGAAGAAAACAGGGTATGAAGAAGGAAGCAAAGAGGAAGAAAAGAAGAAGAAAGAAAGGGAGAAAGGAGAGAATGAATAAGGGAAAAAAGGAAGAACAAATATGAATAATTCAAAAAATGTAGATAGACATATGAACTGAAACAGTTTGGAGAAAGCAGAACAATATACACACTCATTAAAACTATCCCTCACTCCATATCTAGAGCACTGAGGAAGCAAGAAATGGTGAAAAAGGGTTCCCAGTTGTCACTCTACAGATGAGATGATGATCCAGAAGATCCATTTCTTAGACTGAAATGAAAGTGATTTCTTCCTTCTTGATTCTGGACACTGGGGATACAAGTCAAGTTAAGTCAACAAGCATTTATTGTATTAAATGTCCCAGGACATTTAAAATACAAATACATGAGTATGACAGATCCACAAGGAATTTTATTCTTTTTTATTTTTTTAATCATTAATATACACATTTATTTATTTATTTATTTTTAGTGGGGGTTGCAAGACAAATGGAGTTAAGTGGTTTGTCCAAGGCCACACTTATTTATTTATTTGCATACATTTATTCTCTCCTTCCCACTTTCCCTCCTCTCAATTAACCAAAAAATAAATAAATAAAAATAGAACCCTCATAACAAATATACATAGTCTAGCAAAGCATATTCCTACATTAGCCATCTCTCAAAATATATGCCTTTTAAGTTCATTATCTCATTAATAAGAGACAGATTGAAAAATTGTATTCTAATGGAGCAAGATAATGTACAAAGAGAGCTGAGAGGCTAGGGGTAGTAGAGTCAGAGAGGAGTGAAAAAGCAAGAGTGTCTGGCCTGAGATGTAAAAACAAAAATGTAAATAGTCCCTGTCCTTTGAGAGTTTACATTCTACTGTGAGAAGCAACATATAAACAGCTAAAGGAAGAAAAATGGCTTTTTGTTGTTTTTTTTTTTGTTTTGTTTTTTAGTGAAGACTGTGTATTGGGTTATTTTGAGGGAAGTGCTTAGAGGAAGATTGGGAAAGGCATAGGTGGAGGCACTGATATTAACATATTTGAAAGGAAGAAGGCAAAACAAACACGTGAGCAGAAGCTGGAGAGCACATACACACACACACACACACACACACACACAAACATACACACCTCAATCATAGGGTCACACCCATGAAATTAGATCTGCCCTAATAGTGCAAGAATGAATTCAATCTCTGTCAATACTACTAGGAAACCATAGTTATATGTCTTTTATTTGGAGAGTAAATCTATTCAACTGGAGGCAGCTTAATCAGAATTCCTTGCAGTGACAATCAGTTACCATAAATTCCAGAGAATAATTTCCTAAAATTTCATATATTGTACAATTAAACTTTCATTTTAGGTCACAAAGACTTGTTCCCACTTACACAACACAAATCTGTTTAACCTGAATTTTAGGCAATAGTAAAATTTCATATGTTAATGATGGATAAGGTTAGATGAGAGAAACATTCATTATTTGACTTATGCATTTCATTGTTTGGAATAATAAAAAATAAGACTCCCATGAAGTGAGGAACACAATGATAAACTTGAATAACAACAATAAAAAAAGTGATCTTGAGAATAAATGTGACTGTGTTTTATTTCATCTTTATATTGGAAAAGTGGAATGTTGGAAGATCAGGAAGTTTTCAGACAAGGGAATTACAAAAGTCAAGATAATGGATTTAAATACAATTATGGGTGAAACTGATATGACTGTGTCTATTGATTAACTGAGTATAAGACACCAGAGTTAGAAAGGTTAATGGACTAAGAGATTAAAAGCTGTTTCAGGGGTCATCAAGGCATACTGAAGTTCCCAAGGATGAAGGTAAGGTTTAAGTGGAAAGGAAGATTGTGCAAGAAAAAAAAGATGATCTGGAGTCTGATAAAGAGTAATAGATGATATAGATAGAGTGAATCTCAGAAGAGAAGTTGTTGAGAAATGGAAGAAAAAGGATGATCTGGAAGTGGCATTGAGAAACAAAAACCTTATCTGTCCATTGTCCTGTGTGCATGAGGAAAAAAAAAAGCATTAAATAAGAAGACAATGGCCAAGTAGGCAATGTGCTCTGGAAACAGGAAAGCTTTCCTTATTATAAAATTCAGGAAAAATACGTGAGAGGGAGAAATCTGGAGAAAAGGGATGTTTGGTAACAATAGAATGAGAATTCCAGGTGGCACAATGGAAGACCATGGCAAAGGATAAAAAAGAGGAGGTTCAGACTGGAGCTGGATAGAGATGAGAAAGCATAAAATAGTAGGAAAAGTAACTTTTCTCCTCAGCAAATAGCAATTCTGAATCACAGGTTTATGACAGAGAAGGAAGTTGATTAATTTAGTAATAAATAATATGTCAAAAAGTAACATGAAAACTATGATATTTGAGTTTGGGAGAATAAATGGCTCAAGGTGTAGGATATAAGCCCAATTTTTTAGATTTAATTTAAAAAGGACAATAGTGTTCTCCCTTAGGCTTGATATGTCATAAAGTTTCCTAAAATACTAGAAAGACTATTAAACTTAGAATCAGAACACTGCGATTTGAATTCTCACTTAAGAGTCATGGTGCATATACTTCTCTCTACTTTTAAAATGTTTTTTCTCCTCCACTTATTGTCCTTAAGGGAAAAAAATAGAGTCATAATCTTTGTAGAAAACTAGTTGAGTAAAACAAAAACTAGATGATCAGTTGGATATATATTGATGAGCTTTCTATTTAGAGAAACATAATGAAATAGAAGGACCTCTGGATATGGAATCAGAGAATGGGAATAATTGGATTAAATTCTAATTTATTTAAGATTTTGTGACCTTGGATGTTATAATGCCTAATGTCTATTATAGTTGTAAATTTCTCACCTTATCATACTATGAACTGAAAGGTCTTTTAAGTTCAGATTCTATAGAACCATAGTTTCATTAACACATGTTTAACATGTTCATTAACATACTTGTAACTAACAAATATTTGTTAAATCACACTGAATATTTTTACACTTTCGTATATACTCAATCTTTACTAATAAACTTAAATTAATATTAAATTAATCAAAATAAAAGAATAAATTACTTACCCTACTGCACAAGAGTATATTCCTTTATCAATCATTTCAATTGGCCAAAATTCTATAGCATCATCATTAAAAATGATTCTCCCATTTGAATGCAGAGTCATTGTTCTGTTTGATCCATAGCGTTTTGTCCACCTGATAGAAGAGTTTCTATGATGATGATGATGATCATAAGGCAGACAGCATTTCAAGTGATAAGGTTCACCTTCAAGTACAGTGATGTGATCTCGGTAAACACAGGAATCTTAACAAGAAAAGTAGAGTTAAAGAGGAAATATGACTAAAAAGTACAATATTAACTTTTAAATAAACTAAATAACTAAAAACAATCAGGTATTACAAAAATTACATTAGTTAAACAAAACAATTCCAGAAGGCAGGGCTATTTTTAGAGATATTCAGAGATACTCTTGGGATGCCTGGCCTCCCATAAATTGGATAAAGTAACTATCCCCTTCTCTGCCCTCCCTGCCCCCCAAGTATTCTAATGTAGCTAAAATCAGGTTAAAATAAGCATCAAAGATCAACTTAAAAATAAGTCTCAAAAGGGCAATATACAGTCATCCGGGTTTATCATACAAGATCATAAGATTATGGACTCATTTCGTCCAAACCTTCATGTTATAGATGAAGAAACCAAGGTAGTAAATTTAAGTGACATTCTCAAATCACAAAAGTCATAAAGGGCTGAGTGAAGATTGATCTTTCTTCTTAGCTTTTGAAAGAGGGAAGAATCAACACTGGAAGAACATTCCTACCCACTTTGTTTTGTTGTTAGAGTGCAACCAGAGTAATTACCAGCAGTCATCTGGTTACTAAACTTCTTCCCTATAGTCACCACAATTCTAAACCAGGCACAGAGAAAGTTAAGAGTATATCGACATGAATGAGTGTATATACATATATATGTATATATACATATATATGTATATATATACATATGTGTGTGTGTGTGTGTGTGTGTGTGTGTGTGTGTGTATGTATTAGAGGGTGGGGAGGATTATGTAACTGAAAGCATGAATTATCCCTTCTAAATAAATTAACTACTCCATTACTTCTGTCCATTCCTGTAGATATTAAACAATTCATTTTATGAAAATGTGCTCTTTATATCCTCCAATGACACTCTTAACCTATCTTTTGTCACCTGTCCTTGCTATGACTTCCATCTTTTGAGTATATAACCTTTTTTTCAGTTCAGGTTAAAAAACAAGGGCTCCCTCAAATGCTAAAAATACAAAATTAGCTTAAAACTGTTCATTAAGACTTTGGGGATATCCTGTATACCTCTCCCTTACCTGAAACTGCTCTATTCTCTCTACTACAGTCTTCCTCTTGGAAGTCTAGTTTTTACTTTGAAAACTGATCAAAACCTATTAGCAGAAAGGGTAGAAATTTCCTGTCTGAATCTTGCAGATTGATGGGAGACCAATATCTCAGTCTGAGGTTTTTCAAGACGGTATTCTATGCATCCTGTAGCCCCATCTGCCCTATTTATTCAGAGGTTTTGACTGTTTGTCCCAGATCATAGCTTTCTAGGATTGAAAAAGTCTTTAATTATCACAAGGAGTTACAGAGAGTACAGAAAAGTAAAAGCTGAGTAATTAGTAATGTTATAATAAACTAAGTAATAAATAAAGTTAAAATAAACTAGTACATTCCTTCTTTGTGATTAAGGAATGCCTGCCATCAAAACTCTAAGGCATCAACTAACCATGGTTGATTAGTTACCTAAAAACAGGGGCTGTACATTGAAGATACTACTTACCAATACTCCTAAACATTCAATTCCAAGGAAAGGGGTATTCTAATATTCATTCTAATAAAAGCATGAACAAAGTGTCTTCTAATTGCATCCTAATTATATCATCAACTTAATTGCTTGTGAAAGTCTGTTCATTTGATAGCTGTACCAAAACAGACTGTTAAATAGAAAGTAAATGCTCCGGAGTGGGGGTCGGAGCCAAGATGGCGACATGAAGGGATCGAGTCTTAGGAGCTCTCCGATAAAAACTCATAAACTAAGGACTCTAACTAAACTTTTGAGAGACAGAACCCACAAAGGGACCCAGTGAGGCAGTTCTCCTACTCAAGGTAACCTGGAAAAGAGCAGAAAGGCTCTGCTCCCTGGGGCTGGAGGGGCGGCCCACCAGAGGGGTGGCCCGCCAGAGCCAAGGAACTTCAGCCTCCCAGAGGCAGCCCCAGGGTGCTGGGGGCCGCAGCTCACAGCAGCGGGGGAGTCTCCTGGGCTGCACCCCGGGGAGCACCGGCATGGAGTGGGGGAGCAGCGGGAGACCTCTGCCAGGGTGAGCACGTGGAGCCCAGGCCTCAGGGCAGACAGCCAGCAGCCTGGTCTTTCTGCAGCCCAGATCCAGGAAACAGAAGCAGGAGGAGCCCTTAAGCAGGAGCCCCTAGGGCATGAGCCTATTGAGCTGAGGGAGGGGAGTGAAGAGAGAGAGATTGCAGAGCTCTGTCCTCTGCCTCTGGAACAGGACTCTGGAGCTCTGACCACATTCAGATCCTGATCGCAGTCTAGTCCCTCCCATAGAACAACAGGCCACCCCCCCCACCTCGGCCCCGTGGCAGAGGGGGGCGCTTATGGTCATTCACAGACCAGGAGGGAGGACAGAACCTCACACACTGAGACCCTTGTGGGAGTGCACCAAAAGCTCAGGAAGCACCCAAAAAAACAGGCTTAGGCTGGGAAAATGAACAAGCAAAGAAATAAGAGGAAGACCATTGAGAAATATTTTGCAAATGAGCCCAAGAAGGATCAAAATGCTCAGTCTGAAGATGAGGAAGCACAAGCTCCTGCATCTAAAGACTCCAAGAAAAACAGAAATTGGGCTCAGGCTATGAGAGAGCTCAAAAAAGACTTTGAAAATCAAATGGGGGAGTTAGAAGAAAAACTGGGAAAAGAAAGGAGAGAGATGCAGGAAAAACATGAAAATGAAGTCAGCAGCTTAGTCAAGGAAATCCAAAAAAAATGCTGAAGAAAATAGCATGCTAAAAAACAGCTTAGGTCAAATGGATAAAACAGTTCAAAAAGTTATTGAGGAGAAGAATGCTTTAAAAAGCAAAATTGGCCAGATGGAAAAAGAGATAAGAAAACTCTCTGAGGAGAATAAATCCTTCAGACAAAGAATAGAATTCAGGGAGATTGATGAATTTACCAGAAATCAGGAATCAATACTTCAAAACCAAAAAAATGAAAAATTAGAAGAAAATGTGAAATATCTCATTGAAAAAACAACTGATATGGAAAACAGACTTAGGAAAGATAATTTAAAAATTATTGGAATACCTGAAAGTCATGATTAGGAAAAGAGCCTTGACATCATTTTCAAAGAATTACTACAGGAAAATTGCCCTGATATTCTAGAAACAGAGGGCAAAATAGAAATGGAGAGAATCCACCGATCCCCTCGAGAAAGAGATCCCAAAAAACCAACCCCTAGGAATATTATAGCCAAGTTCCAGAACTCCCAAGTCAAAGAGAAAATATTACAAGCAGCCAGAAGGACACAGTTCAAATATCGTGGAGCTGCAGTCAGGATCACACAAGACTTAGCAGCAGCTACATTGGAAGCTTGTAGGGCTTGGAATACAATATACCTGAAGGCAAAAGAGCTTAGAATGCAGCCAAGAATGAACTACCCAGCAAAAATGAATGTCCTCTTCCAGGGAAAAAGATGGTCTTTCAATGAACCAGGGGAATTTCAAAGGTTCCTTTTGGAATGGCCAGAGCTGAACAGAAGGTTTGATCTTCAGATACAGGACTCAGGTGAAGCATGGAGATTGGAGGAGAGGGGGGAAATATGAGGGACTTAATGAGGATGAACTGCATGTATAGAAAAATGATACTGATAATATTCATATGAACCATCTCAGTTAATAGAGCAGGTAGAGGGAGCTTTTATAGTTGAAGCACAGGAGAAAGCTGAATTCAAAGATAAAATATGGTATAAAAATGGAGTCAATAAGAAAAAAAGGGAAATGGAATGGGAGAAAGAAAAAGGAGAGGGGGAATAGTCCAAGCTATTTCACATAATAAGATTTTTTTTTATTACAATGAGCTATTGCAATGATATGGAAGGGGGAGGCAAGGGGGAACGAGGGAACCTTTGCTCTCATCAGAGATGGCTAGGAGAGGAAACAGCATATATACTCAATGGGATATAGACATCTGGAGTAAGAAGGAGGGGGGAACAGGGGGAAGGGGTGGGGATATGAATAAAGGAGGAGAGGATGGACCATGGGGGGACAGTGGTCAGATATAACACATTTTCTTTTTTTATTTCTTGCAAGGGGCTGGGATTGGATGGCCTGCCCAGGACCATAGGGCCAGGTGGATTCTGGGCCTAAGGGGTGGTATGGGGGCTCAGGGCTTCTTGGCCCTAGGACCAGGGATCTGTCTGCTGCACCACTCAGCAACCCTACAGCAGAGTCAGAGTGAAAGGAGAGAGAAAATATAGTACATGGTAGTGGAGAAATAAGAAAGGAGGGAGTTGCGATCAGCAATGGCAACATTGGAAAAATATGGAAGTAACTTTTGTGATGGACTTATCATAAAGAATGTGACCCACTCACGACAGAGTTGATGGTGTTGGAACAAAGACTCAAGCACATTTTTTGTTATTATTATTTTGGGGAGGGTGCAGGGCAAGTGGGGCTGGGTGGCCTGCCTGGGGTCACATAGCAGGGTGATCATTGGGTGTCTGGGGCCGGATTTGGACCCAGGTGCTCCTGGCTCAAGGGCCAATGCTCTGTCTGCCACCCAGCCACCCCTACTATTATTACTATTTTATTTTATTTTGGGTCTTTTTTTTTCTTCTTTTTGGTTTTTGCAGGGCAGTGGGGATCAGGTGGCTAGCATGTCACATGGCTGGGTGATTATTGGGTTTACAAGGCTGGATGTGGACTCGGGTGCTCGTGGCTCCAGGACTGGTGCTTCGTCCATTGCGCCACCTGGCCATAGCTACAATTATTACTATTATTTTTTTTTATTTTAATTTTTTTCTCCCCCCCTTTACTTTTTTGCCCAAGCAAGTCTATCTATATTCATGGGGGGAGGGGTATTTTGTTTACTTGTAAACAAGTATATTTTATTAATGTAAAGAAAAACATTTGTACAAAATGAGAATAAAAAATAAATTAAAAAAAGAAAGTAAATGCTCAAATCACTCAGGATGCAGAATAAAGAAAAACTTATAAATGGCTTATATAGATTTCAAGGAGGTAGTTTATTCTATACACATATAATGATATGAGCACTTACCTGGGGTACATTGCTGCATAAATACCAAAAGTAAAATGACCAGGACTCTCAAAGGCATTTTGGATGTTCAAGATTTTTCTACAAAAGCAAAACAACAATGGTTCAAATTGAAGATACATTAAAAAAATTTTTGACTCATTGTTCAGTCATGTCCAATTCTTTATGACCCAATTTGGGGAGAGGTACTGGAATGCTTTGCCATTTCTTTCTCCAGTTCACTTTACAGATTAGGAAACTAAGGCAAACAGTTTCTTTTGGGCTTTGCCCAATGGCACACAGTTTGGAAATGTCTGAGGTCAGTTTTGAACTCAGGAAGATGAAACTTCCTCACTCCATTATTCTATCCATTGTGCCTCCTAGCTGCCCCTTTTGACACTAGTCTATGATATTTTGAAGTTCTTCAAGAAGCACTTCTACAGAGTTCTAAACACAATAAGTAGTCAACAAAATACTTCTTAATTTGACTTTGCAATTGTCTATGCTTTCTAGATGTTTTACATGTACAGGGTGTAATTTGGACAATGTATTTTTCAGGAACATAAAGTAATGAAATGGTATAGAGGGAGATATAATTCTATTGAAAATTACCATTTCCATTCCATTCCAACAAACCCCACTCCCACCCCACCCTCCCCCAAATTTCTTCTAAGCTTACTGTAATGCTTGCTAGATCAAAAGCAAAAATGGTACTCAGACATCTTCTGTGCTTAGAATTGGCATTAGAGTATGTATGTATGTATACATATATATGTATACATATATATGTACATATACACATAACACAATTATACCAACTTGAGACTGGGAGTTTGTCATTTGCTTTAAAGGTGACTTGGAGTGAAAGAGGGATCTGCATTCTTAGCCATCAACCAGATCTTTTTTTTCAATTAGAGTCAACAGGCATTTATTAAATACCTACTACATGTCAGGCTCTGGAAGTTTTTACTTACTTTTTTAATTAAAGATTTTATTTATTTTGAGTTTTACAATTTTCCCCCCAATCTTACTTCTCTCCCTCCATCCCCCACAAAAGGCAAGTCATCAACCAGATCTTATTTTTTTTAGGTTTTTGCAAGGCAAATGGGGTTAAGTGGCTTGCCCAAGGCCACACAGCTAAGTAATTATTATTAAGTGTCTGAGACCAGATTTGAACCCAGGTACTCCTGACTCCAAGGCAGGTGCTCTATCCACTGCACCACCTAGCTGCCCCCCATCAACCAGATCTTAATTCTATTCATGGCTCTGTCATTTTCAGACAGTGGAAAGGTCTGAGGTAGGCAGTACTCAAATTAGTGATAGATTGGGAAGGAGAAAGATGACTTCTTAATTGACTTGCAAGTTTCTATATCCCTCTCTTTTCTCATGGATCCAATCACACAATTTTCCACCTGATCAAAAAACTCATTAGGTAATCAACAAGTATCTTGTAAGCACTTTCCATGTGTCAGCACTAGGCTAAGCACTGGGGCTACAGTATGGTTCTTGTCCTTAAGGAGCTCCCATTCTACTGGGGGGGGGAACTATTTAAAAGTTACATATGTATTATATATATATATATATATATATATATATATATATATATACATATATATATATATATATATACACACACACACAGTATGAATGAGAGAAATTCACAAAGGGAAGACATTAGCATGAGGTAGGTAGGGGGGAGAGGTGACAACAGGATAATCAAAGCTAACATTAATAGTGCTTACTATGCACTCTAATGCTTTACAATATTATCCCAATGACTCTGGGAGGCAGGATGTTGAAATTATCACATTGGTTGATTCCAATTCCAGCACTTTAATCAATATGACACCAATCTGCCTGAAAGAGACTTCTTGATGAAGAAGGTCTTGAAGTCTTGAAGGAAGCCAGTAGGTGGAGGTAAAAAAGAGAGACTATACTAGTCATTGAAAAGGTACCAAGCTGGAAGATGAAGTACTTGTGTGAGAAAATGTAATGTCTCTGGATAAGTGTACAGGAGGCCAGGTTTTAGAGGATTTTAAAAACTAAAATGGTAGTTTTACCTCTTCTTGCACTAATTTTAATTTAATTTTGCAAATATATGAATTTAAGGATGTGAGTTATGCCACCAAATGATTAAACAGCTAAAGGAAATACAAATCACTTAGTCAATAACATGAAGAACTTTAGCGATTTAAAAAATATCTATGGAAAGTAGCAACTACTGACTTTTTAGGTTCATTTTTAAAGAAACAAATTACAGTTCAGCTCAACATCTAGTCACACTATGATTTGGGCTTTTCCCCCACTCAAAAATGCTTTTTAAACCTCTTTATTTGAATTCATTTCAGATCTCTCATGCAGAAGAATTTCCTTTATGCTCATCTGAATACATTTGTCACAACTTTCTAAAGGCCACTGCTCCTTTTATATTTTCAAAAGATGCTATAAGATAAGGTAGCTGGAGATTATTTGGTATTTTTGATGAGTTAATTCTTACTTTCAATATGAAACCTGCTAAAAGAAAAAGGATTTTATGTATACAAATTGTCACTTGTGTACCCAATTAGATAAAAATATTTAAAATATTTGCAACACTTCTTTTAAAATGGATGGCAAATATTAGAAATGTGGAAAGGGATGGTTTTAGAGAAACATGAGAAGATACAAAATCATATAGAATGAAGTGAAATAAAAAGACTAATTGTTGTAATAATAATACCAATAAAAATACAAATAGTTTTGAAAGATGTAAGAACTCAGATTCACACAAGACCAATAAAACCAAGGGTGAAGCAAAGAAACCTCACGAGGGAGATGATATTATCAAAGTTCAGGATGAGAAATATATTTTGGACATAGCCGGTGCAGGAATTTATTTTTCTTGACTATGCATATTTATACTTACTTTTCTTTTTCTTTATTGTCCCCACAATGGGAAGATAGTAGATGAGGAGAGAAAATCAATTTTTATTCATTGAAAAAAATGAAATATAAAAAATGAAATTAATTCCAGACCAAATTCCAGACCTATTCTTTGATTATGTAATTAAGCTCTTTTTTTAAAGTCAACTTGGAAAATGCCATAGATTGACATTTTTCTTCTGAGTAAACTGGATGATATATACTGGTCAACCTACTAGAGTGAACAGGAGATCACAGAATCAATTTGTTTAGAGCTAGAAGGAACCTCAGAAACCACTGAGTTCAACTTTTTCATATTAGAGAAGATGAAACTGCTGCCAAGGTCAAACCTGTAGTATCAGAGATAAGATTTAAATCTTGTTCCTCTCATCCCAGAGCTACCATTCTTTCCAACATACCATACTCCTACAATCCTTAATGGTAAAAGCTTAAAGGGAGAAAGCTATTTTTCCTTCTATCATACTTAGAAAAGGGCATATATGCTGCTCTGCTTCTTACCTGAAACTGCACAATAATCAAATGAAAAAAATGAAAACATTGTCTCTCTAATGATTAAATGTAAAAAAAAATACATCTACACATATTTTAAGTATGTTTTGGAGGCCTCAAAAATGATATGATTACTACTAACAAAAATAAACTGTACACTTGACATGCTATGGGATGCTATCCTTTTTATTTCCTCATTGACTCCAAAGACTCAAATTTTTTCTTCTTTCACTCTACCAAAGTAATAGTAATTGATAGCATACAAATTTGCTTTTGCTTTTATTCTGGATTCACCTTTCTCCCTAAAAAGCTGCCCTTGGGGAAGATTAGGGAGGGGAAGGGAGAGATAAGAGAAGTGAAGAGGGATAAAGTCACCTGTGGCATGAAAGTCAGAATCTCTAATCAAAAAAGTTATAGCTGTGCATTTTCAGATAGAGGTAAGACAAAATAAATTAAAAATAAAGCATCCACAAGACACTTAGAAGTTAAAAAGTATCTTCCTTATGATCACAAGAAATAACTCTCATCTACAGTTGAATAATCAACTATAACTTTCCTGAGCCTGAACTCCAACAAATCCTAGCTCTAACCAGTAATCTTTTATATCAGACTCAAATGAAGAAAATTCTAGCTGTAATCTTAATATACACAACTGCACTTGATACACAACGCAACTTGATAAAGAAACTTTTTCCTAGCAGCGGGAGCGAAAGACAAAGCGGGGACCAGAAGAAATCACTCCTGATATCCTACTCCTATAAAGAAAAGACAGTTCGCTGATGAGTAGAATGAGCAGGTAGAGTGTCACTTTCACTAGTGAAGCTTTTGTCTCCATAATCCTGGGAAGCTCCTATCTTTCCAGCACAAATTCGCATCACTGATCATTCTCCCCGCAAAGGAGGGGTAAAGTAATAATGATCTTTTGCTTACCTTAAAACAGATGTCCTTGAAGGGGAGAAGAGTGTAAGGGGATGACAGTAGGTGTTTTAGAAGGATAAATAAAAGATTTGGGAATAAAAAAAAATTCAAGAAGTCATCTGTGAACCCAGAAGAGGTTGAGAAAAGCAGTCAAACTGAAAACATATGATCTTGGAGAAGTGGGGGAGGAACCGTCATAAACATAAAAGCAAATCTGAAATAAAAAAAAAGGAAGGAAAGAAAGAAGAGGGGAGGGTAACTTCTCACTGCACAAGACAGTGAAAGTTTGGTTGGGTTGCAGGCTCAGAGCCAAGGGGAGGAAAAACGTAATCCCCCAAAATGAAACTCCAGACTTAAAGGAGCTTTGGGAAAAGGTCTTTCCTGAGCTGGGAGAGGCAGAGTCGGGCTGTGAGGCGCCCTCGATCTAGCCCTCTCTTCCTCTGCTTCTCTCTGCCTGGGCACAATTGAGGAGCTCTAAGTAGCCAGCCCTGCCCACAAGCCTCGTTTGTCGAATTTCCTGCTTCTGCGTGCTAACGCTACCTTGGGCTTCCTCCCCCGCCTTGAAAAGTCGCCCCAACCCAGGTGGCTCCCCCGACCGCCGCCCTGCTCCGCAGTGGGGTGCGCCGTGATGCTCCTCCGCAGTTGCTTACCCGTATTCCCCACCTTCAGTCCAGCACAGAATGAGTAGGCAGGGTGGTGTTTAAGAATCTCTTAGAGACGACTGTTTTCACTTCTTTTTACTTAAGAGATTCTTAATTGCAGAGAGAGGAAAAAGTTTTGGTTTGGTTTTCTATTTGTTTTGTTTTGTTTTCAAAGAAAAAGTAGAGTAGTTATTGTAAAGCTAAACAGTGAAAAGAGAATGGAAGAGAACTGGGGAAGAAGTTTAACCAAGTTCAAGAGAATTTGGGGACAGACTCTTGAGTACATTGTTCTAAGAATTGTGGAAGAAACCTTCCTCTCCAGGATGAAGTTGGGTCCTGCCTTTGGTTCAGCCCCACCTGGTTTTTAAAAGCTTATTTTTTTGGTCATATTTTAAATGTAGTCTTCCTTTTGACAAAAGATTTGCCTTACTCTGCCCTATGACTAAAAAAATCTTTCATTCCACTTTTTTGCTTCTTTAATTCCTGGGTCCCTTCCAAGTTAAGGGAAAAGAGTTAGAAGGTATAGTGATAATTCAGGATAATTCAATGATAATTCCAGGACTTTCCTCCCTTCTTAACTGGGAACTAAATTCACAATTCAAAGATCTTTTGCTACCCCTTCTGCAAACTATTGGATATCAGTTATATTTTCTTTGAGCAACACTTTGGGGTGGCTTGTAGTAACTAGTGAAAGAAATAATTCATTGACACCCCACTCTATTTCAAAAGTATGAGTATCAATCAATCTGATATGATTTCATAGAGGTAGTGATTATAAGCTCTGTACTTTAGGTCCTGGAACTATGAACTGAAGGTGATAAGATCACTTACATAAATCATAAGAAGCTGGCTAAAGGCCCTCCACCCCTGTTTTTCCTTTACTTGGTGACCAAGCCCAATGCAGAGGTGACTCAAGTACACAAAAAGTGCCACTTTATATTTGTAACTCCAGATACCTCCTCCTACCTAACCTAAGAAGTAGTTTAGTCAGTTAATGACCACCTAGTTAGTATGTGTAGCCTGTTCCGCCTCCTCCTGCCTAACCTAAGGAGAAGCCCATTCATTTTGTGACCATCTACCTAGTCAATTTCACAACCACCTGCAGGTCGGCTTCTGGATAGTGGACAATGCTCTCAAGATTTCTCAGTCACCAGTGGAGTGAAACATGGATGTGTCCTTGCTCCCATATTTTTTAGCATGAAGTTTTCAGGCAATATAATCAAATGCCTTCCCTGAGGATGAACATGGCCTCAAGATCAGCTATTGCACCACTGGCAAATTCTTCAACTTGAAAAGGCTACCAAAACCAAAGAGGAGAGAATGTTGGTACATGATCTTCTGTTTACAGATCTGATTGCAGATGGCCAGGCATTCAATGTGGTCTCTGAAGCTGAGGTGCAACAAAGCATGGATCAAATCTTCACTGCTTATGCTAAATTTGATCTATCAGTTAACACCAAGAAAACACAGATGCTCTATCAGCTAGAACTACATCATCCATACGTGGAAACAGCAATTACAGCAAATCAAAAAGTTCTGAGTACTGTGGACAAGCTCATTTACCTTGGCAGTGTCCTTTCCAAGGAGATACACATTGACAATGAGCTTGACACATTCATCGCCAGAGCTAGCTCAGAATTTGGGAGACTCTGAAAGAAAGTGTGGAAGGAAAAGTATTTGGACTGACTACCAAACTGAAGGTCTACATTGTGCTGACCTCATTGATATATGATGGTGAAACCTGCTTCTGCATGAGGTTAATGCTACCTTGGGCTCCCTCCCCCACTTTGAAAACTGAATCACTTCCATTTAAATTGTCTTAGGAAGATTCTGAAGATCATCTGGCAGGAGAAGATACCAGACAATGAGATCCTTTCTCAAGCTAAATTACCAAGCATTCCAATATTACTACAGAGAGTGCAACTTCAGTGGGTTGGACACGTTGTTAGAATGCCAGATGTATGCTTGTTAAAAAAAAAATTATTTCATGGAGAACTCACACAGAGCAAGTGCTCACAAGGGGGACAGAAGAAATGATCCCAAGACATCCTGAAGTCTCTCTTAAGAATTTTAGAATTTATTGTATGGCCTGGGAGATACTAGCATAGGACCACCCAGCATAGCGTTACCTCATCAGTGAGGGTGCTGTGGAAGGCAGAATTGAAGCAGTTCAAAGGAAGTATGACATCCATAAGTTTAGAGTACCCACCTCAATTGTTCACATGGACTTTTTGTGCCCAACCTGTGGTAGAGTGTTCCTAACTTATATTGGTCTGATCCACTGCAGTCAGACACACTGTAATTTATCTCAAACATAGTGATAACCAATCAACCTAGTCAATGGAGATATTCCTTATCCTAGCCAATGTGTGACCTTGCTGACATTTATTTTTGCCTATGCATCATATAGCCATTCTGGAATGTGTTGATATCAGACTCCTATAAAAGTCGGGTTGTAGAAGGAGAGGACATCTTGAAGTACAATATCAATGTTTGTGAAATTCCTGTATAGAAAGAGGTCCCTGATATCCTTCTGGGCCCTGAGAAATTCCTTAGAAATGTGAATTTGGCTAGGTGGCTTTGGGTCTGAAAATAATCTGACAGGACCTAAATGCTTGACTCTGGAAGTCACAGATATACCATAAATTTGGCTAAGATTCAGAAAGTCCCCTTGTTAGCCTAATTATCTTGCTGTATCTGTAAAATTCCTGCTTTCTCCCAGGACTGCCTCCCCTTTCCCAGATATGACTGGAACCATAAGAGAGTATATTCCTGACTCCCTCCATCTCAGAAAATATGTTCAAACATTACACAAAGACCCTGACCCCTTCTCACCCCTACCTAGACAGAACCCTATGTCCACATATGTATATGACAAGACAATATATCTAGCTGTCTTTGCTTCTGTATCCTGCTTGCTTTCAGTATCCCCCCCTCAAAACACTATAAAAACCCTATCCTCTGAACACTCAGGTACTGTCTGGTTTGGGTTCTCTTCATCCCCTGACAGTCACGGAAATTAAAGATCTCCAAACTGATCAAATTCTGGTCTCCCTCTCACTCTTTGGGTTGAACAATCTCAGATTGTGAGGAAGATCTTGGGTTTATTTCATTAGAGGGAACCATGAATTCTTTAATAAAGTACTATTGGCTCAGTGTTTTTTTTATTGTAGTCAGGACAATTTTATTTGCCACTCTAGAGCCTGGCATAGTGTTATAGTGTTATGATACTTTATGTGATGTTAAAATTCTGTTTCCTACACAATTATGATTATGAATCGAGGCAGCAAAGTGATAATGGTAAAATAATAATGTCAACAACAGAAGTAGCAGCAGCAGTAATAGTATTAATAATTTAAGGTATGCAAGTTACTTTACATACATCATCTCATTTGAACCTCTCAGAAACCCTGTTAGTATAAGGTTAATATGATTTTGAAATAACAGAAATCATCATTCCACTATTGGATCATGTTCTGATGAATTCTTCCAAAACCACATGACCCAAATGATATTGTATTCCAGTACAATTCCTTTAGGCATTATACATCTCCATTTTGAGAGCATGGTTGGGTTCCCAAGAATTCTAAAATCATTCTTCCCTGACTCCTTACTCTTCTCACCCAAAATTATCATAATCCTCAACACATCTTTCCAAAGATCATAGGAACAAAATGCTCAATTCTAGATAACTGACTATATAACCCAAACTGTCAGCATCTTCTGAAAGGACTAAGTTGATTTTGGACCAGTTTTTTTCTTCATTTGAGTCTGGAAGAGTTTGGTGACTCTTCTCAGAGGATCTAGTTATATATTAATTTGCAGGGGGAAAAATCCTCAGAACCTTTGCTCCCTCTGAAAATATATTATCTTTCAAGACAAATCTTGGACTTGGACTTGCACCTTGTGAGGAATAACTCACTTGGACCCCTACTCTATTCCAATCAGTTTTAATAAATCTGATAATTCATATAAATCATATAGGGATTTTAAAATAAGTTTTATAGTAGATCTATACAGTAGACTCAGTAGGCTTCACTGCTTATCAGTTATGAAGCTTCACATGCACAACTTCAAAAATGTTGACAAAATATCTCCATTCTGTTTTATTCAAATTCCATGTCCAAAACCAGCATGGATAGGATGCCTTAATTATTTAGCAAGTTCCACAATGTACTTTTGGTACTTCAAATTACCCTCTTTTGCCTATCATGAGCAGGTGACCATCTTTTGATCACTTAGTCATTGGAGATATCCCATACTTTGCTCAACCTGTGACGACCCTCCCCTCAACCTAATATGCCATTTTTTAGCTCAAATCAATGGCATTTTGTATTTTGTGTTGTTTCTCCAAAGTGTCCAGGAATCAAACTAAGCATCAAACTCTATAAAAACAAGGTCCATGGGTGGTAACCATGGGAATCTCAGATTATGAGGAAGGAAGGGGTCATAGACCCTTTAATGAAAAGCCATTGACTTGTAGCTCTGTCTCAGTAATTTTTCTTACAAATTGGACAGTTGCAGGTGCTACAACTTTTTGTTTATGTTTTTTCTATGTTAGATGAGGGGAATATAGAATCTTTAATCTTGATCAAAGCAGGTAGACATAGGAATTCAAGAATTGAAACGCAGGCTGGATTTTGCAACTAGCTCAGCTTTGGTGTCCTAAGTTACATTTTTTTAGGGTTTTTTTTGTAAGGCAAATGGGGTTAAGTGTCTTGCCCAAGGCCACACACAACTAGGCAACTCAGGTCCTCCTGACTCCAGGGCCGGTGCTCTATCCATTGCATCACCTAGCCTTCCTGTGTCCTGAGTTAAAATGAAAGATCTTTGGAAATGACCACTGAAACCCTAAATCTATGTAAGGACTTACAAGGCTGTCACACTACATTTGGACATAAACTCAATGGGATCAAAAGTATGTAAAAACCGAGCCAAGCTATGAGCCTAATTCTCTCTCAAGAGACTGAAATTGTATGGGGCAAATATGCTGCTTCAGTATTAGGAGAAATGTTTCTTTCTTTTTTAAAAAATTATTTATTTATTGGAAAACAAAAATACATTTTATTTCATTTTTCCAATTACATGCTTTGATAGTTTTTCAACGTTCATCCATTTGCAAATTTATGTTAAACATTTGTCTATCACCTTCTCTCCCCCTCCTATTGGTGGTGAAGAGTCTGGTAAAAGTTATACATGTGCATTTCTGTTAGTCATGTTAGTTAGTTCTGTTAGACATGTTAATCATTTTGCGTTAGAGGAATTAGGACTTAGGGATAGGTAGGAAAAACATGTTTAAAAAAGTGAACACAGTATACATTCAGATTCTGTGGTTTTTGTTTTTGTTTTTTTTTTCATCTGGATGTGGTTGACATTGTCCATAACAGGTCACCCAGGCTTATCCTTGTTCTCTGAACTGCTGAGAAGAGCAGTCTAACATAGTTGATCAACTCACAATGTAGTTGTTAATGTGTACAATGTTCTCCTGGTTCTGCTTCCTTCAATCAGTATCAGTTCATGTAAGTCTTTCCATGCTTCTCTAAAGTCTGACCCCTCATGGTTTTTTATAGAAAATAGTACTCCATAAAATTTTATACATCCTAATTTATTCAGCCATTCCCCAATTCATACATAAAGGAAAATGGTTCTGCTTTCATCCTGCCATAAATAATATTCCTTTGCAAAAGTTACAGAAACTTAATTTTTAATTAAATGGAAAAAGGGATAATAGTCAAAAGCTCCTAAAAATGGAAGGATACAGCTGATCAGGACTTGAGTTGATGACAGGGTACTCTTCGCCTGGGGGGGGGGGTGTTGTGCGGTATCCTCTAGAGTAGTAAGAAAGCTCAGAAGAAAGAAAAATTTTGGGGAAAAATAATGAATACTGTATGGACATTGATTTTGAGCACTAATGGAACAACCAGTTTGATATGTTCAAGAGATAAATCAAAGGTGACTATAGCTCCGCAGAAAGACAGTTGGAATTAGAGAACTCGTGGGACCTGATGAGATTCCCAAGTGAGAAATTTTAGAGCAGGGCTGACCAAACTATAACCAACACCATTTTTTGATTATCCAGGAAGTTAAGAATGGTTTTTACATTTTTTAAATTAAGTTTTATTGTAGCACAAAAGTACTCATGAATTTACTTTTTTTTTTTCAGGGTTGTTTTCATGCTACATTGGCAGAGTTGTATAGTTGGGATAGAGACTGTATGTAGATGTTCTTTTTGCTATACACTGGTGCTCAGCAAACTAAAAATGGCAGTGATCCAGTTAGAATTTGACAACATATTATCTTAACAACATTTTTTTTTCATTATTATATCCATCCTATCCTATCAAAACAATAAAAGGGAGGATTGTTATAAAGTGTTTAGCTCCTGGTTGATATTAAAATTATCCTGAACAAGAACAGCCACTTTCAGTCATTATCAGGCACTGAATGACTTTAGAAATTAGCTTTTGCTAATTAATTTTGCTAAAATTGAAGCTAAATTATAAATTATAAATTTAATGCTCATTCAGTGATTAAGACTGGGTAAGAGATAAGGCAAAGAATGGTCACTTTTACCCAACCTTCCTATTGCCCCCCACCACCAAAAAATCAGTCTGAGAGGGAAAACTTCAGGGGTTTTGGTTAAAATGGAAGAATTTGTTTTTTACATTCACTCTGATCCAATCATGGCCCAAATATTGATAAGGTGGGGTTTAGTCTGGGACCTATTGTTGGCCAATCAAAAAGAGACAGACTGATTTGGAACCTGTAAATTCCAAGATATCTTACTACGTTTCAGCAATCAAAATTTTATAACTTTGGGAAGTGTATCCACAAGGAAGGGAAAGAAAGAGAGAGAGAGAAGAGATACAGACAGAGAGAGTGAGTGAGAGAGGGAGAGAGAGAGGGAGAGAGGGGAGAGAGGGAGAGAGGGAGAGAGGGAGAGAGGGAGAGAGGGAGAGAGGGAGAGAGGGAGAGAGGGAGAGAGGGAGAGAGGGGAGAGAGGGAGAGAGGAGAGAGAGGGAGAGAGGGAGAGAGGGAGAGAGGAGAGAGGAGAGGAGGAGAGAGAGGAGAGAGGAGAGAGAGAAGAAGGAAGCAAGGAAGAAAAAGGGAAAGAGAAAGAAAAAGGGAGATTGGTAGAGAAAGAAAGAAAGAAAGAAAGAAAGAAAGAAAGAAAGAAAGAAGAAAAGAAAGAGAAAGAAAGAGAGAGAAAGAAAGGGAGAGAGTGGGGGGGGAAGGAAGGAAGGAAGGAAGGAAGGAAGGAAGGAAGGAAGGAAGGAAGGAAGGAAGGAAGGAAGGAAGGAAGGAGGGAGGAAGATAACTATGGCAACTACTCTCAGAGATTGTTTTCCCTTCATTCTAGAAGAAGACCATGACATTAAGGAGGTGATGTCATGACAAGCAAGTGAAGTCAATCTAAATGAGGGAGGCTGTGCAAAGTCACCACTTCCCATATTGTCAGAGTTAAAAAAAAAAGAAGCATACAAATTTTCAGTAGATATATTTTCTCATGTCAAACCACATTTCTAGGAACTTTTCTGGATCTTCATGAAAGTGTGAAAAGAAATTTCCTCCTTTCAAAATCCCTTTTACTGTGCAACTGAATAGTTTGCACCTAATCTTCATCTAGAAGCAATTAATCTGCAATGTAATGACATGGAAAAGGCAAACTACAAGAGAAGATTCTAAAATAATTCTTCAAAAATCTTCCAAGGGATAAATATCTTCAATGAAAATCATATGCTCCCGATTTCAATTTTTGGTAGTTGGTATTGATATCAATATTTGCTAGTACTTATCTATTTGAAAAACATTTTCAAAGATGAAATACAAAACTCATTACAGATCAACATTAACAGATAAACATAAGTAATCCATTTTGATGATAGGAAACATTAATTTTGAACTTCATTTAAGAAAAATGTTAAAAGAATTCAATGGTAGACCTATATTATAAATATTATACTGTTATTATTATTATTGTTGTTATTGTTATTGTTATTATAGTTTGAATTTTGTCCAAACAACTTGGAACTTTGTTTTTTCATTGTACTAATACCTATGTAGTAATCTCCAGGTAGCTAGATATTGCAGAAACTAGTATGCCAGGTCTGGAGTCAGGAGACTCCTCTTCCTTAATTCAAATCTGATCTTATATCTTATTAGCTATATGACCTTGGGAAAGACACTTAACCCTGTTTATCTCATTTTCCTCAATTGTAAAATTATTTGGAGAAGGAAATGACCAACTACTTCAGTATCTCTGGCAAGAAAATCTCAAATAAGGGCACAAAGAGTTGATGAAAACAACAAAAAATATTCTCCATTTTGCCTCTTGACCTATAAAATTTAAAATATTTGTCATCTGCCCCTTTACAGAAAATGTTTGCTAATAATTAGTACCGAATAAAAAAGGAGGTCCAGGATTAAGATTTGATGAAAATCCACAGTTTAGTGGATGCTATAAGAATGAAGAATTTATAAAAGAGTTTGAGAAGGTACAGTTGAACAAATAGAAAGAAAACAATACAGAGAAAACAGAAGAGCATATACAGAAGGAAAAGATGATTAACAGTGACAAATGTTATAGGGAATTGATAAGAATTGAGAAAAGGTCATTAGATTAAATGCACATGCATATATGAATATATTTCCTATTAAGAGATCACTGTAGGGGCAGCTAGGTAGCACAGTGCAGAGAGCAGTGGCCCTGGAGTCGGAAGGACCTGAGTTCAGATTGAACCTCAGACACTTAATAATTACCTAGCTATGGGACCTTGAGGAAGTCACTTGCCCATTGCCTTGCAAGAGAGAGAGAGGATTGATAATTTTGGCAGATTGTAAAGTGCCATATATGCATTGCATCATTTGATCCTCAATAAAATGCTTCTAAGTGAGTACTAAAGATATTAGCCCATTTTATATCAGAAGATCAAACTGAGGCTAGAAGAAGATAATAGATAAGTAGAATATGGAAGAATTTACCTATAGTCCCAAGAGCTCTAGGATTATTTGAGTCTTACTTATGAAATTATATTTGGAGAGGACTTCTGAATTTGCCTTAAAAGTAAAAAGCAAAATAAAGTTAGAATCAATTGTAACTACATCAATACACAGAATAGTAACCGACTATAGATATAAGATTTTCCTAGAAATCCTGTCACTAAACTGATGCCATTGCTAGGAAAATAACCTTGGATTATTGTTTCAATTAAAAGATCAAAAGCCCTATGATAGAGGTGCTTATAGTTTTTAACATTTTGGCCTCACTCTATATAAATAAGATTCTATATATGTATATACATATATATGTATATATATATATATATATATATATATATATATATATATATATATATATATATATATATATTCTTTTTTTTAGGCACTCAAAGTTAAGTGATTTGCCCAGGTTCCCACAACTAGTAAGTGTCTGAAACCAGATTTAAACTCATATCCTCCTGACTCCATGGCCAATGCTTTGTCCATTGTACCACCTAGCTGTCTGTCCCTATGTATTTTTTCCTAACAAGTAATATCAATTCATTTGTATTCCTAGAGGAAGGAAGTCACTTGAAATGACATTATTCTAAGCAAATACATCATAAGAAAGGTCATAAAAATGATAAAACTGGAAAATAAGCAAAGAAACTAATTGAGATATCTAATAATTTCACAAAGGCATAGATTATGAAATGAATCCACAGAAATTAGTAGAATTTTTTGCAGTACTAATGCAATGTAGGAGGAATTAATAGAAAGGGAAATTTCATTCATGGTAACTAGAAAATATATAAAATATCTGGATATCAACCTAAAAAGATATGTTCAATACATCATTACAATGACAAAACACTCTTTGTAATGTCTTAAGTAATTGAAGTACTAACCATTGCTCATGATTGGACTGTGTTAATATAACAAAATTAATAACGCTATTTTTAATTGTTACAAATTTGGCATTATCCATACCAAACTACTAAAGGAATACCTTATAGAGATAAGCAAATTTTAAAAATTCATTTGAAAGAATTAAAGGGTTTCTTTTGCTTTTTTGTAAGGCTATGGGATTAAGTGACTTGCCCAAGGTCACACAGCTAGGTAATTATTAAGTGTCTGGGGCTAAATTTGAACTCAGGTCCTCCTGAGTCCAGGGCTCGTGCTCCATCCACTGTGCCACCTAGCTGTCCAGAAAATTTCAAAAGAAGGCAAAAGAGAAATAATGTTGGAAGGGCTATGATAGTGATACACTGTTGGTAGATATGTGACTTGATTCTGAAAATCAATTTGGAATTTTGTTAAGAAGAAAATAAAATGTCCATATCTTTTGAGTCAAAGATTCTACCAATAGGTATATGTCCTGGAGGTCAAAAATGGATCCCTTACCTAAAAATATTCATAATAGCTCTTTTTTATAGTAGCAAAGACAAAAAAAAAACCCCAAAAAACGAAAAGCAAAGTATGTGCCTCGATTGGAGAATGGCTAAATAAGACTTATATAACCTGTCAAAGATTGAAATAAGCAGAACCAGAAAATAATAGGTGCAACAAGTGAAAAAAAATTAAACACGAAGTTGTTAATTATATTAATTAAGCATTGACAGAGCAAAGTAGGGAAATGAAAGGAGGGAGAGGGAGGAAAGGGGAGCAAAAGAGAGAGAAAGACAGACAGAAAGTAACAAAGACAGAAACAGAGATAGAGAGATTGAAGATGCCTAGAGAAAATACATGGTTAGTTCCAGAGGTGATATCAGAATTAGATCAAGGACATTGCCCTAATCCAAACAATGCCATGTGAGAAGGTTTTAATTTTTTTCAATAAAGTAGAAGTCCTTCCTGAAAACTTCCTGTCATCCTCTAACTCTACCCTACTTGATAGGCAGCATTAGAAAAGAAATTGAGTTATGAGAGTATTGAAACTATGGTAATGTATGGCAACAGAAGCAATTTTACTAAATGGTAGTCAATTGCTGTGGAGTGTGGCAAAATGTGAGAGACCCAATTTGATCAAACATCCACCTAAAAAAAAAAACGCTTCTCATCAGTCTAACATAGCCTAAAAATCATATAGCTAAATTAAAATGAGTCAGTCAAGGAGCAGCTAGGTGGCGCAGTGGATAGAGCACCAGCCCTGGAGTCAGGAGGACCTGAGTATAAATCCAGACTCAGACACTTAATAATTCCCCAGCTATGGGATGTTGGGCAAGTCACTTAACTCCATTGACTTAAATAAAAAAATGAAAAGAAAAGAAATAAAATGAGTCAGTCAACAAAGTTTTCATAAGAGACCCAGTTAATATTTAATGTATTTCCTCAAAGTATCTCTCAGTAGACTAGTAGGAAAAAATTTTGCAAATCACTTACTAGATAACTTAGTTCCTAAGGGGTCAAAATACAGAGCAAAGAAATTTTCATAGGGAACATGTTATAGACAAGTTCTGGGTGAAGGAAGTTTTTGACATTTATTATTTCACTTGACCCTTGACAATCCTGTGAAATAAATAGGACAGGTACATTAATAAATCCTATATGAATTAAAATTATAGACTCTTAGAATGTTAGAACTGAAAGAGATGTTGTTTGCTTATGTCTGACTCTTTGTGACCCCACAGGAGTTTTTGTTTTGGAAAAAATACTGGAATGGTTTGCCATTTCCTTCTCCAGTAGAGTAAGGCAAAGCTAGGATGAATGACTTGCCCCAGGGTCACACAGCTTGTAAGTGTCTGGCTGGATTTGAAATCAGGTCTATCGTGACTCTAGGTCCAGTACTCTATCCAATGAACCACCTAGCTATTAGGTATCAGCTACTTCAAAGTTCTTAACTTTTTCTGTGTTATAGATTTCTTCAACAGTCATGTAATGTCCCTTTCTCAGAATAATGACTATAAATGTATAAAATAAAATATATAGGTCTACAAAGGAAACCAATCACATTTAAATACAGCTATAAAAATATCTCTTAAATTCATGGACCCTAGGTGAAGAACCTCAATCTAGTCTAACCCCTTTTATAGCAAAGGAAACTTAAGACATTTTAAGATGAGGATATTATTTCAAGAAAGAGAAAGGATAGATAGAAGAGTTCCAATGACAAACACAAATTACTCTCCAATTTTGTACAACAACAATCCAACTTGAAAATCTTGAAAGAGTATCTCTTCTCTTCACAGTATCTGTTTAGGAATCAAAGGATTGTAGATTAAGAACTGGAAGGGATCTTAGAGTCTCTAGGATGCAATACTCTCATTTTATGGATGAGGAAATTGAGGCTCCAAGAAATTAAATGACTTACCCAACCTTAAAGGTGGTTTCAGAGCCAGTATTCAAATCCTGATACTCCAATGCCAAATCCTACATCTTGGAGGCACTGGGTTATGTTGGAAAGATCACTGAATGAGAAGACAAAAGTCCTGGGTTCTAGTTCAAGTTTAGCTATTACTTGTCTGTGTCTTGAACAAGTAACAAGTCTTATAGGACTTGTCTCATGCTGAGGACAATAATACTTTGTTTATGTCATAGGGATAATACAAGACTCAAATAAGAAAATTTAAAATTATTATCACATTACAGAGGCAGCTAGATAGCACAGTCATAATAAAATGACTAAATTACCCATTACAGAGGCAGCTAGATAGCACAGTGGATAGCACTAGGCCTAGAATCAGAAAGACCTACCTATATATCATATTTCAGACGCTTACTGAGTGTTCCTGAACAATATACGTAATATCTGTCTCTGTTTCCTCTTCTACAACATGGGGATAATAATAACATCTACCTAACTAGAGTTATTTGAAGGATTAAAGGAGATACATTCTGTAGAGTTTTGCAAACTCTAAAGAGTTTCGTAAAATGCTAGCTATTATGAATACATGTGGATTTTTTCAACAGTAAAAGAGAAATAACAATATATGTGGGACCTTGGAAAAAACAACAATGATGTCTTGGTCTTCACATTCCACTGTGAAGTGGATTTAAGGACTTGCTTCTCGCTGGCATTAGGTATCGTACCCGCTTCCAGAAGTTGGAATTAATTGATTGTTTGCTGATGACATATTCTCCCTTCCACTTGATGGTACCCTGGTGTTTAATAATGTGCTTGAGAGAATCATGCAGTTCTCTGGTGTCACCAGTTGTCTCCATTTCAATGAGAATCACTTTGGAATCATTCTGCATCAAAGAGCAGTATAAAGCTATCTGTTGCTCATAGGCAAATTCCTCACCATGCTCCACCTGTGGATTCAATATGAAAATTTGCCTTCGACTCTTCTGTATGCATTTTACCATTTCACTGGCTGCATCTGTTAACAAAAGAGAGAAATGATATTTCCTGTGCTTCCCAGTGTGGCATTTAAAAAGTTCAAGAAACATAATTTCTGGGTAATTTAGTCATTTTATTAATAAACCTATTTGTTAATAAAAAGCAGTCAGTGGCCCTCTTATATACCAAAAACCCCTTTAACAACAGTGGTTTCAAAGTTTATATGCCCTTGGAAGAATGGGTGCTCCTGAGGGTGGCAATCAATTCTGACTGGTTAATAATTAATAAGGAAATTAAAATTATAATGAGATGTGGGTTCATCCTAATGAGGATCTTGGATGACTTGATCACTTAATGAGGGTCCATATGACTTGGATAACCCAGTCTTGGTCAAAGAGACATCAATTTCCATGAGACCTGTCTGACAAAAAGGTGAATCAATATTTTTCCAGACCTGTCTGAGAAAACCTAATAAACAAGAATCCAACCATTAACATAAAGGTAGAAATTTTTTAATGACTGGTTAAATCTTTACCTGTTAAGTCTTTGCCTATGATTTCTCACACTGATTGATTTCTGGATTAGGAAGTAGAAAAGGTAAGAAACTTTGGTCTTGATTCAATAATTAGTTATAGATATAAGAAATAATCATTTCTCTCAATGGTACTCTGAGCATTAGATGTTAAAGAAATTTTCTTAACAGTATTTCTCTGATTTGGCATAGACTTCACAACCATATGTTCAGTTCATTAATGTGATATTTACCGATATTTACATGGAATATTATTAGTGGAGTGAAAAAGTAGAATAAACTGAAGTCAGAGAACCGATGATTCTAATCCCAGTTCTGACACCTACCATTTCCTCTATTAACCTTTGAAAGTAACCTCTGTTGATCTCAGTTTCCTCATCTGTAAAATGAATGAATTGACCCATTTCATAGATCTAGTTAGAAACTGAGTTTAACCCCTTCATTTTACAGATAAGGAATTGAAACCAAAAGATTTTGAGTAACTTTCCTAGGTTCACATAGCTAATAACCATCTGTTGAAGGATTTGAACATGAATTTTCTTGACTCAGTGTCCAGTGCTCTATCAACAACATCACATTGCCTTTCTAGATATTTTCTAAGGTTCCATCAAACTAAAAAACTATGGTCTCATTATATGTTAGCTATTTCTAAGAACATTCATATTAAAATTCTTATATTTCTTCATGGTAAAGTAGATAACAAACTGAGTTTGGAGCTAGGATATACCTGGGGACATTTGGAATAAGAATTGTCCTAATCCAGAACAGATGCCTCTAAAGAATAATGCCATGAATACAGGACTTAGATTTAGAAGATTTGGGCTCAATTCCCATTTTTATTGCTTGCTATCTTTATGTTCTTTGAGGGCAGGGACTATCTTTTGCTTCTTTTTGGATCCCTAGCAATTAGATAAGTGACTTTATTAATAAATGTCAATTGACTGAGTACTAGTCATGTAACTTTGGGATATACTAGCAAATCCTATAAAAGTTTGATTGAAGAAAAACCTATCCACGAAGAAATAAGGAACATAAATTTTAAAAGAAAAGTTTAAAAGTTTAAATGATGCTGTATTTAATCTGTTACAATATCCCAGAAGCTATTACTGCAAATAGATTTTAAAATTTTATTTTATTTTCAATTCATGAAACAAAAGAAGCATTTCTTTTTTTTTTTTAGCTTTTTTCAAGGCAATGGGGTTAAGTGACTTGCCCAAGGCTACCCAGCTAGGTAATTATTAAGCGTCTGAGGCCGGATTTGAATTCCGGCACTCCTGACTCCAGGGCCAGTGCTTTATCCACTGTACCACCTAGATGACCCAAAATAAGCATTTCTATTACAGTACAGTAAAAAAAGAGAATTGCACATAAAACTGCAAATCTGCTAAGTACAACTTATTTTTCCTTCAAAATATATAACAAAGATACCAAGCAAATTTCTTTTTTATACTTCTTTCCTCCTTCCTCACCTAGATGGTTTTCATTAGACGCAAAAAATACAATATATGTATACAAAAGTGTTATATGTAAAATTATTCTAAACAAAATTCTATTTATTGGTTATTTCTGTCTGAAGCATCTATCTTCATATGTCCTTGATCTTTAAATTGTATATTTATAATAGTCAAAATGACTCACAGTCATTCTAAAAATAATATTGCTGGGGCAGCTAGGTGGTACAGTAGATAGAGCACTGATCTTGAAGTCAAAAGGACCTGAGTTCAAATATAGACTCAGACACTTCATACTTACAGAGCTGTGTGACCTTAGGCAAGTCACTTAGTCCCATTGTCTTGTCAAAAAAAAAAGAAAGAAAACTAAAATAATATTGCTCTCTCTCTTTCTCTCTCTCTCTCTCTCTCTCTCTCTCTCTCTCTCTCTCTCTCTCCATAGATAGATAGATAGATAGATAGATAGATAGATAGATAGATAGATAGATAGATATTCTCTTGGTTCTGCTCAGATATTTTCAATTATACACATATTCCACATGCTGTTTCTTATTAAAGTCCTATTTGAGGGGCAGTTAGGTGGCACAGTAGATAGATCATGGCCTGGAGCAAAAGGACTCAAGTTCAAATTTGACCTCAGACACTTACTACCTATGAAGTAGGGCAATTCACTTAACCTTGATTGTCTCAAAAAAAAAAGAAAAGAAAGAAAATTCTACTTGTATAACTTATGATAAATAGGTGACCTTGGGCTCTTAAAAGTTGTTAGTATTATGCTAATAGTACATTTGATTTTTCTAAGATGAGGCATCTGGCCCTGGAGTCAGGAGGACCTGAGTTCATATCCAATCCCAGACATTTAATAATTGCCTAGCTGTGTGACCTTGAGCAAGTACTTAACCCCATTGTCTTAAATAGATAAAATTTTAAAAAATGATCTTTCCAAGCTGAAAAAGTCTATAAATGCCAGATGGTGATATATATATATATATATATATATATATATATATATATATATATATTTATATGTCTGTCATCCAAAGACAAGCTTCATTAAGTTTAGACAGCATCATCAGCTGAAGAATGGTCACAAAAACTCATAACATTGTTTAACAAATCATGAAACTGATAGAATATAAACTCCTGAGGGTAAGGATCACTTCATTTTTGTCTTCATATCTCTAGTACAATACTAAGCACACAGTTGATTTTCTGGTTGATTCAAAGAAGAAACAACTAAATTAAAACAAAAAATCATAGATTGTCTAAATATGAAAGTATCATGTATGGAGAATACCTAAAGTTCTGGTGCATTTTTAAGTTATTAATGCTATTAAAACTGCACCAAAGACTTTTGAGATATCTTTATTGTAATTTCTGTAATTTCTATCCACCAGTCTTCTGAAAAACTTTTATTACAACTTATAAGTTGTAAGTACCACTTCAAATCTTCAGAACAATACCAGGAGATTACAGGACTCTCCTATTTGTGGTAGAAAGAGTGAGGGGCAGAAAAGAAGGGAGATTGTGCAGTCAAGTATTGTCAAAATTCAAATTTCCAGAATTTTCACTACTGACAGAATTTAGATATAGTTACAGTGAAACTTTCTGATTGATTGTACTTTGAAGAACAAAGTACAGAAGTAATTGTGGGAGGGTTATCTTGTTTAGTTATCTATCAACAGAGAATGAGATGAAATGATCATTTATATTTGACATCTTATAATAATGAAATTGAACCATTGTAATATATTAGAAGTCTCACCTTCCCCAGGCAGAAGGTCTCTTTCACAGATACATAAGCTATATCCACATTTTTTTTCAAGAACTTCAGGTAGAATCTGGTGAACAAAATATTCCATGCAATTAACCCTCTCAGTCCTGCTTTTGTGGTTTCTGGGATAGATGATATAAGCATCATATATCTTTCCATCTAAAAACAAAAGCAAAATTCTATTAATGAGCTTAAATGGTTATTTGACATATATATATATATATATACATATATATATATATATTCACACATTTGTGTGTGTGAGAGAAATAGGGATATTGGGTACATACATATATGTGTTCATCAGTTGTTTTATAGTTGTATATGAGTGTTGTCAGCCCTACAAAAAATATGTTAGGCATATCACTGTAACAGCTATTTGCTGCTAAAAAAATATGTTAACCACAGATTTCTCATATTTTTTAGTGTCTTCAACTAAATACAGTGAGTAGAGAACAATCAAGAATGTGGTCTGTTTGAGGTAAACCAGACTGAATCATCTGATTATTAATCTGGATTTTCTAATCATTCCACAAGTATTTATCAGTCAATAACTTTGATATGAATTCAGATCTTCCTGATCCAAAGGCTAGTTCTCTAGTTTCTATACCACCTAACTATGAGCATGTATGTCATATACTTATATGAGAATATATATATATATATATATATATATATATGAGATCATTTTTAACAGATATGTTAAAAACTGTTAAAAACTGTTCAGTGAACTTCACTATAAGTCCATCATTTTCTTAGAGCTATGGAGAATACCCCCCACACACCAAATAGAGTATAGAGATATGCCTTCAAAGGATTTTAATCAATCAAAGCACCAACAGGTTTCTAATATTCTTAATAATATAATTGAGGATAGAAAAAAACTGAGTAGGAAATAAGTAGGAAACTATATGGTATTGATTACTCTTGTTAATAGAAAATTATGAAAATTATGGATAAACAAATTCTAGGGGGAGCCCTCTTAATTAATAAGATAGTCATTCAATTTTGTAAAAGAGTTCATATAAAGTAATTAAATTTTTTAATGTAAATTTCCATCTTTCCTTTTCTTCGTTTTTCCCCTCATAGGTGTGCTCATGAAAACACTAAAAAGAGAAGAGAGAGGAGAAGGCTTTTAAGACTTGGGGACAACTTGAAAACATAGTAATTATTTACTAAGTGATTAGAATACATGAATGAATCTAGCTTAAATGAATAAATCTTATCTGTTAAGTTGCCCAGTAGATAGAGTGTGAGGCCTAGAGTCAGGGAAACTCATCTTCCTAAGTTCAAATCTCATCTCAGATACTTACTAGCTGTGTGACCCTAGGCATGTCACTTAACCCTATTCTTCATCTGTAAAAATGAGTTGGAAAATAAATTAGCAAATACTTCAATGTCTTTGTCAAGAAAACTCAGGGGTCCATCCCAGAAAGTTAGACATGCCTGAAAAGACTGTACCACAACAATATAAGGGACAGGAGAGCAAGTCATACAAGGATCAATTATAGGAACTGGGGTATGTTTAGCCAAGAGAAGAAAAATAGAATAAAAGTAGATAGGATCGCTGTCCTCATATACTTGAAAAACTATCACATGGAAATGGGATATGATTTGTTCTTGGGGAGTAAAGGGAAGCAATGAGGAAATTGTTCAGAGACAGATTTTAGCTTGATGTAAACTGGTCCAAAAGTAAAATGTATTATGAAAAGCCAGGAATACCAGGCTAGAGTTGGATCTTATCCTGTAGTCTCTAAGTGATTACTGAAGATGTTTTATTTGTTTGTTTGGTAGTAGTGGGGAATTATTTGCATTTTGAGCAAAGAAATACCCACTGTCTTTCTCATTATTAAACATCTTTAAGTATAGGCTGTGTTATTTGTTGTATGGAATATTCTTTTTCAAGTGAAGTGTTCTTAGATTCTCTCCTACTCAGATTCTGTACATTCTAAATAAGTATCATAGAATTTGTATAATGTCTGAAGGTTTTCATAGCATTTTATGTATGTTATTTACTTTGATACAATAATTTTGTAAGGTAAGTGCCATTATTGTCTTCATTTTACAGATAAGGAAAGCGAGATTGAGAGAAGTTAAGTGATGGGAATTTGAATTCCTGATTCCAAGGTCAAAACTCTAGCCTCTACATCATATAGCTGCCAATGGGATGTTTGCTAATGTATTCATATGTGTGGACATACATGAAATTGTTGTTAACAAATATTTTAAATCTGCCAGTTCACTAATTCATTGCCTTCCATTCACATTTGAGCAGTAGACACACAAATAGAATCTGTATTAATTTTATTCTCATGATATTTTGCTAATATTAATAATAATAACTAGTATTTACATAGTCTTCAAGGCTTGCAAAGCTCTTTTCAAATATTTTCTCATTTTATCTTCACAATAACCCTGTGGTATTAAGTACTAGCATTTATGTTTCACAATTTCTTAAATAGCTCTGAAATTAAATCAGTTTCTGCAAATGAGAATCTCAGAAAAAAGTTTTAAAAATCTACTTTGAAATAGATGAAAGTTTTGAATAGTAATTTAAGCTTAGTGAATGGTCTCTGAGTATAGCTGTGTAAATTTTTAGCAGTATATTCATGATTAAAATATCAACATACAGTCTTTTAATTGAGTTAATAAAGCATCTGAAAATAATATATAATCTTCTATGAAAACTTTCAAAAAAAGGAGAAATTTTAAAGTTAATACTCACCATTCTTGGATTTATAAGGTCTAGTTACCTCTCGCCACAGCAGAATAAAATCAATCCAGAATGCTTTTAATATTGCTACTAATATAATAATTAAGATTAACAATGTACTAAATCCTGCAAGCATGTAGTATGTGCTTTGTTGACCAGCTATTTTGAAAAGAAAAAGGGTGGGGAGAGAAGAGATAAAGAATTGAGGAAAAAAATGTTATTGCCACCAAAGTAGGATAGAATGAATTACATCACACTAAAAAAATTAAATTTCAACTAACAGTTGGTCTTCACTAACAATAACATATTTGTTATCTATTCAGATTTTTCCATGGTCTATAAGGGTATCAGTCAATAAAAAATATGTATGTTAGGCATTGGCAAGAATAGAAGTGGCAAAGAAATGCAAGGATAGTTGCTAATGCCAAGACAATTAGAATCCAGATGACAAATTAGTTTCATGTGAAAAAGAAACAAATTTAACAAAAGTTAAGTATACATAGAAGCCAAACATGTAAATAAATCTTTGATTCTTTAGATTCTTTCATTGCTCCAAAATTCTGTCCATTCCATCTTCCTGTTTCTCTCTTCCCCTTTCCTGACCCACAGTCCATTTTAGCTTGGGGCCTTAATATCCTACATAAACTAAGGCAGCCTTAATATCATACATAAACTATGACACCAGTCTCCAAATTAGAGACATTCAAAGGTAAAAAATGTTATTCTAGTCTGGAATTCTGCTCTGGAGGAAGGGGGGGGAGAGAGAGAGAGAGAGAGAGAGAGAGAGAGAGAGAGAGAGAGAGAGTTCATTAATTGTTTGTCAGGTTCTAGGCATTATGAAGAGATGGGGATGTAAATATAAAGAAGACTTGAGTGGGTTTTAAAGGATGAAGGACATTTAATCATTTAATCAGGGATAATGAAATAGATAAAAGTAGAAAGACATATTTGGGGGAAAGGAGTAACATAGCTTGATTACAATGAAGGTTTTGTTTTGGGGAAATAAATTTGGACAAATAGGATATGGTCAAGATTATGAAGGATCAGAAATGCCAGCCTAGGGTTGGATTTCATCCTCTTGACTCTAGATGGTTTGGTTTTTTGTTGTTTTGATTTTTGTTTTAGTTGGTTGGTTGCTTCCTTTTTGAGCAAGGGAGTTAACATAAAGAAGAAAAAAAAGCATTACTCAAAGAACCATTAGTTCATTAATTTTTATGGTACTGTTCAAAATGACTTCTTAATCAAAAGATACATTTTCAAATACTCCTTAATGGTTCTTATAAGACAAAGTTTATCTCACTATTTCTTCCTAATTTAGCAACTAAACAAATGATAGTTAACAACAAATGTATTCTTCTGCAACTAATTCTCTTCCAAACCTCCCAGGTCTTTGCTTCTAAAATTGATATAAATAGTTTGACATCATTTGATATGGATTGTTCTAGTAGTCATTTGCAAGTCTTTTTTAATTCATTCAGACACTTTCAGTGTTGCAGACATAGAAGATGATGATTTTTTTTGTCCTTTATTTTCAAAGAAGACCATGATATCAGGGGAAGTGATGTAATGACAAGAACATGAATTGGATTTGAGTGAGGGGATGCTGTACTAAGTCATCATCCTCACTTTCTCCTCCAGAGTCATCTGGGTCCAGTGGTCAGATATGAATCAGGATGACTGGAAATGATCCTGGATGCAAGGCAATCAAAGTTAAGTAACTTGTCCAAGGTCACACAGCCAGTATGTGTCAAGTGTCTGAGGCTGGATTCTAATTCCTGTCCTTCTGACTCTAAGATCATTGCTCTATCCACTGATCCACCTAGCTGACCTTTGCAGACATAGAAGATAGACATTAAAGAACAGATAGAGATGTTAAAGGCAAAAAGGGGAAAGGATAATATTTCAGGCACAGCAATGAACAATGAGAGAGAAATGGGAAAGTATGAGAATTGTAATGAAGACAGAGTTCAGGTTAGTTGGAGTATATAGAGTATGAGGAATATATGACAGGAGAGAGGATTGCACAGGTAAGATGGTAACAAATTTTGGAGATTTTTAGAGATCCTTGAATGTCAGGAAAAGGAGTTCAAACTTAATCAGTAGATGGGAGGAAGTCTGAAGTCTTTTGCTTAATGGAGTGGCATGTCATGAATGAATGAAAAGAGCCTAAGACAACTCCAAGATATGGTTGATGGAAGAGTCCAATGACCCATTCCAGGCTTCAACCCTACCACTTTCTTAAATGATATTAATTGCTATTTAATGTTTATTGTGCTAGGCAATACACAGAATATACATATACAAAATATATAGTGACTGCCTTCAAAGTAATCATGACATTAACAACAAATATAAGTAGTGCATAACTGTAGGAGTAAAAAGAGGAACCACAATTATTTTGCAGCATATTGCTAGACTAATACCCCAATTATATAGGGGCTTAATTTTAGAAAGTGGCAAACTACTATCAGAAGAGAAGAAAAATATTAACAAACTATGCATGAATATGGGAAGTAAATGCTTTGTTCTAATTATTTTTTCTCCTTGGATAATGGGCCCTGAAGTTTTGTCTAAAAGAACTTCCTTCAAAATTAAAAAAAAATATTTGGTTAATTTCCTTTTTCTTTTGTTTTTGAATGGATCAGTTTTTTGAATTTTATAATAAATTCTACCAGTTACATTTCAAATACTCCCCTTTTCTACACTGAATGATCCCTTTCTTTGTCTACCCCTCCCCCTCCTGTGAAATGCTTTTCTTATCTATGCTAAATTGCCACAGAATGCTACTGATTGGCTCTGTTTTCTAAGAGACCTGAAGGATTATAAAAACCAAATTTGCACCCTGGAAAGTTGAAGTTGCTATTCAACAAGAGTAGTCTTCTTTACCATTCCTAGAATGCATATCCCCTCCCCATAGGGTTCCTCTCTTCCTTCAAGGTGGAGCTCAACCTTTTAAAAGAAACCTTTCTGGGCAGCAAAAATGTGTATACCCTTTGATCCAACAATACTACTACTGGGTCTATACCCTGAAGAGTTTAGGAAAAGGGGTAAAAGCATCACTTGTACAAAAATATTCAAAGCATCCCTGTTTGTGGTAGCAAAGAATTGGAAATTGAGTGAATGTTCATTAGTTGGGGAATGGCTTAACAAACTGTGGTATATATATATATATATATATATGTGATGGAACACTATTATTCCAAGGAAGCCTGGAAGGATCTGCATGAACTGATGCTGAGTGAGATGAGCAGAACTTGAAGAACATTGTACACCCTAAAAACATGGGGGTGATGATCAACTTTAATAGCATGCCCATTCCATCAGTGTAAGAATCAGACACAATTTTGGGATATCTGTGTTGGAGAATGCCATCTGTATCCAGAGAAAGAATTGTGGAGTTTGAACAAATACCAAAGACTGTTACCTTCAATTAAAAGAAAAGCCATTATCTTATGTCATTTTGCTAACTCTTATTCCTTATTTTTTTCTTTAAGGATATAATTTCTCTCTCATCACATTCAATTTAGATCAATGTATACCATGGAAACAATGTAAAGACTAACAGACTGCCTTCTGTAGGGGGTGAGGGGAGGGAAGTGAGATTGGGGAAAAATTGTAAAATTCAAAATAAATAAATAAATTTTAAAATTTAGTACCCTCCCTCCCAAACTACTTCAGATTTCTCTCACTCTATGTGTATATGTGCATAAAATATGTGCATAAAACATATACATACAAATCACAGAGAGTAGATTCATTACCCTGGGAAATCTACTTTCCTATTGCAGAAATGATTTTAGATGATTAGGTTAACAAGAATGCAATAGAGGTAAAGGAGAAGTTGGTTCCTAAGAATGATGGCTCATTATATTTGCTGGTGGTGGTTGTTGTTATAAGAAAAGGAGACACTTTTTTTGCGAAGAAGTATCCTCAAATAGAAGAGGCAGCAGGGATCTGAGTCACTCCCTTGGCAGCCCAACTAATTTCCCTATCAAAGTAATTGAATACTAAGGATAATTCACATTTTCATGTTGTTTTCAGGTTTTTAATGAAATTTTCTCCACATTAACCCTATTTAGTTAGAAATATTATTATATCCAATTTTATAAGGGAAGAAATTGAGACTGAGACACAAAGTAGTTTTCCTATAATCACCCAGCTGGTGTCTATTAAAGACAAAATTTAAACCCTAGAATTCTGATTGCAAGCAGTACACTTTCCACTAACAGAACCACCTCTTGACTCATCATATTTTCTTCTCTATTAAGAGACATCAGCAAGTGGTACTACCTCACTCCTTTTTACATCTTACCTGTCCCCAAATCAGTATAATCAAGCAAACAATTAGATTGTTGAAAAACAAAGTTTAGAATGTAAGCATACTATGTAAAAAATGATTGGCATTTTAAAAATGACTTACTTTTATATTTCTAATATTTCTTTGAATAGTAAATAATCTGAGCATTAACAAAATTAAAGTGGGGTATATATTTTAGATAAACTGTGTCCCAAGATGGATGAAATTCACATTGGTTTTCAAATTTTACCAATTCTCTAGAAAGGAGAGTAAATTCTGTGAGAAGATATACACCAAATGAAACAGGAACAATGGAAGGAACATCGGATCTGAAATCAGGAAAATGGTATAAATTTGACCTGACATACTACTAATTCTATGACCCTGAGCAAATCCTCCAACTTCTCTGTTTTATAAAATGGGGGTGATAATGGCACTTTGCCTCACAAGGCTGTTGTGAGGATAGAATGAGATCATAGTTGTAAAATATTTCACAAATGTTAAAGCTCTATTTAAATGGCTTTATATATATAGTATTTTTATACATGCCCATACATATACATCAAGTACATATATGTTATGATAAGAAATATAAAACTACATCCACAAATATTAAACAGTTGAAGTATTAAAACAGACAATGTATTTTATAATTTCTGCTTTCAAAAAAGAAAAGATGATTTTTGCAATTTTTTTTATTCTATGATTAGAGACAAAGAATTCTAAGATGGAATAAAGTTTCAGATCACTGGGTTTTTATTTAATACTCACAGCTATCAAAGCTGTGTTCAACACTCTAGCCACCATGGCACCTAGCTGCCTCTTCATCTTATTAGACACTCTCCTTCTCCCAATTTTATAAATGAAGAAACTGAATCCCAAAGAGTTTAAGTATCCAAAGTCACATAGCTCATAAGTGTAAGAGGTGGGGATCTGAATCCAGGTTTACTATTTTCACAAGAAGAACTCTTCCACTGGACCATGATGCTTGCCAAAGTTAGTGAGAATAGGTTAATTCAACTGTAAAACAACCATGTTAATTTCAGAAACAACCAAAAAAGTGTGTGTGTGTGTGTGTGTGTGTGCATATATTTGTTGAGGAAATTTATGTTAGCTAAAATACAATGATAATGTATAAATGTATATGCATAAATATTACAAGAAAGCTACCTGCTACAGATAATGAATCAGAGAGAATAGGAATATGGAAACCCAGAAGAAGGAAAAGATGATGTAAAAGCTGAGGGGCCAGGAGAAGTAGGAAAAAAAAAATAATTCAGAGGAAGATCCACAAAATATGTTCAGTAACCTGAGCTATGAGAAAACTGTCTTCCCAAAGCTTCCTGGCATTCGTTAGTTGTTTCATAACCATACTGTCAAAAAAATGTTAGCTGTCAAAAAAATGTCCACAGCTTGCCCTAAGGAGGGAACTAAACCAAGCTTGTTGCCCAGAAGAAACAAATATATGACAAGAGTCAAAAATATCCCCAAGACTTCTACAGGTACATCAGTAGACTTTACTTCTTACTTGTCTTTTTTATTCTGATTCTTATGCTATGTTCTTTCACTCCATGCTCATTCAAGGCCCAACAATTAAATTCCAAGGAAAGGTCTTCTTTCTTCACATTGGATATTTTTAAAATGATGGTTATACAGTTTAAATTCTCATTCAACCTAAGAAACCAAATTGTTACTTTTAGTAGTTATTCTGTAAGTTGCAAAATTCATGAAAGGAAAAATATTTAAGTACAACTAAATATTACTTTGATTCATTCTTTTCCTCCTGAAATCGGGAATTTTTGTTGCAGTTAATAAGGTTCTTTTCTTTAATACACCATCCAGCTGTCTTTATCATCTGTAAGCCTTTTCCAAAACAAACTTTACATGGCATACTCACATTAGTGCCTAGACAGAAATAAAAAGTGTCATTGATGCATTCATTATCTCTGTCTCTCTCTCTCTCTCTCTCCTCATACATTTTATCTCATTTTTAAATGAACAAACTTTTATTTTCTATGTTTTGCTTTCCCCTTCTTCACAGAGGTAAGGAGAGAAAAACAAAACTCATGTTAACAAATATTAATGGTCAACTATTTGTACAGAAATATTTGTAGCAATTCTTCTTGTAGTGGCTAAGAACTGGAAATCAAGAAGATGCCCATCAGTTGGGGAATGGCTAAATAAGTTGCCATTTGTGATGAAATATTGTGCTAGAAGAAATGACAAGTAGGATGATTTTAGAAAAATCTAGAAAGACTTACATGAGCTGATGCAAAGCGAGCAGAACCAGGAGAGCATTTTACACAGTAACACCAATATTGTACAATGAAGAACTATGAATGACTTAGCTATTTTCAACAACACAATGATCCAAGATCATCCCAAAAGATTAATGATGAAGCAGATTATCTGCCTCCAGAGAAAGAACTGATATTGTTTGAATATGGACTGAAGCAGGCTATTTTTAGTTTTCTTTCTTTCATTCTTTTTCTATTTGAGTTTTATTGTACAAAATGACCAATCTGAAAATATTTTACATGATTGCACATATTAAGCCTATATTTTACTTACCATCTCAGGGAAAAGGAGGAGAGGGAGAAAGGGATGAAGGAACAGAATTTGGAACTCAGAACTTTTTTTTAAGTTAAAAATTGTCTTAACATGCAATTCAGAGCAGCTAGGTGGGGCAGTGGATAGAACCTAGGCCCTGGAGTCAGGAGGTTCTGAGTTCAAATGTGGCTTCAGACACTAATAATTACCTAGCTGTGTGACCTTGGGCAAGTCATTTAACCCCATTGCCTTGCAAAACACCCCTCCAAAAAAATAAATAAATAGATAAATAAACAAATAGATAAATAAATACATGTCATTCAAGGGAAATAAGATATATTAAAAAATATATGTTTGATCAAGCAAGACAAATTCCCACATTGGTCCAAAAATGTATATCTTTTTCTTTCATATTGAATCCAACACCTCTGTGTCAAAGCATGGCTAATATTCTTCAGTATTGGGGGGAAAAGGAGAAATATTGGACAGAAAATATGTTTTATATTTTATTCCCCTCTGCATTGGGTTCAAATTTGAATTCAGGTCCTCCTGACTCCAGGACTGGTGCTCTATCCATTGTACCACCTAACTACCTGTGCATCCAATATTTCTTCTACTTGATTGATGGTCTGAAATCAATACAGACCATTGTACAGACCAGAGCCACTGTCTTTTGACAATAACAATGTTGAAATAGTTCGTTTTTGCAGTATTATTGCTTAAATTCTCTTGGTTTTGCTCACTTTATGTCACATCACATTAAGTCTTCTAAGGTTTCATGGAGAGCATTCCTTTTTTCATTTCTTATGATGAGGATTTCATTACATTCATCTATCTTAAGTTTTTTTAGCCAATTTGACACTTGATGGGTACTCCCTTCATTTATAGTTCTTTGTTGTCAAAGAAGGGCTTCTATACATGTTTTTCCCCCTTTTTTTTACATATGGATCTTTGTCCTCATTTTTGTTTTTTAGTCTTTTTGGGTATAGACCTAATAATGGTACTTCTGGGTCATAGAGGATGTACAATTTAGTGACTTTGGGGTCATAGCTCCATATTGCTTGCCAGAATGTCTGTACCAATTTACAGTTCCACTAAGAGTATATTAATATGCCTGTTTTAAACATTTTCTACAAATACCCTTCAAAGTGAAGAATGGGTTTAATATTCTGAAATGAAGTTTTATTGTACTTAAAATTCATTAAGAAGTACACGGTTTGCAAGAATAGGGAGGTTATAGTGTTTCTATACTCTCTCATTGTTCTATTGCTTCTGTTGTGTCAGACTCTCCATGACCTTATTTGGGATTTTCTTGGCAAGGATATTGAAGTGGTTTGCCATTTCCTTCTCTAGTTCATTTTACAAATGAGGGAATTGTGACAAATAGAGTTAAGTGATTTACTCAAGGTCACAAATTAGAAAGTGTGAGGTCAAATTTGAGTTCAGGTCTTCCTGCCTCCAGAATACCTAGTTGCCCAGTTTCCAAAATAATCAAATAATATTTGAATTATTTTGTTTAATACAAAGTCACAGGTTAAGAAAGACATTGATTTGCTGGAGAATATCCAGAGAAGGACAACCAGAATCTTCACAAAGGCAGATGAGAGAGCTGTTTTCTTGTTTTTTTTAAAAGGGATTTTATTGGTTCTGTTTTGACCCAGAGGATAATAGCAGAAATAATGAGGGGAAATTGTAAGGAAGAAATTTTAATCTTTATGTAAAGGAAAACTTCCTAACACAATTAAAGCTCTCTGAAAGTTGTATGGCATGACTAGAGAAGTGATGTGCTTCTCTTCATTGTGTGATCATTTGCAAAATGTGATAATGGAGATTTCTTTTATGTATGAATTAGACTAGAAGACTGTTAGAGCCCCTTCAAACTTCAAATTGTAATTTGAATTCTTTTAAAATTTGTAATTCTTTTAAAAGATTGTCCTATCGGAGTTAGGATTTCTTCATCAATAACAAATTGTTTTTCTTTTTTGTATAAGCAACTGTGGGATAGAGTATTGTGGTAAAGACTGGGGATACCCAGAGATTTAATATATGGTCCCTGACCTGGAGAGGATTTTAATCTAGTTGAAGGGGAAAAGACTATATACACATATGTTTATGCATATTGTGTTTATTGTTGTTGGTGGTAATGTTTCCAACTCTTCATGATCCCATTTGGAGTTTTCTTGGCAAAGATATAGGAGTGGTTTGCCATTTCCTCCTCAGTTCATTTTATAGATGAGGAAACTGAGACAGACAGGGTTAAGTGATTTGTCTAAGGTCACTCAATAAGTTACTGAGGCTGGATTTGAACTCTGTCTTCCTGACTCCAACCTGGCATTCTCTCCATTGTACCTAGCTGTCTGAGAGATTCCCTTAGTTGTTCTTGACTTCAAAGTCAGTCTTTTTCCCCACTATTCCATATTGCATCTAATAAATAATAATAATAAAAGGCATAAATTACTTTCCCCCCAAAAGAACACTGGATTTTCAAGCTAAAAATCCCACATGTTAATCCTCAACTTACTGTTTAATAGCTGTCACTCCTAGACAAATCACTTTTCTTCTCTTGGCCTCAGTTTTCTTATGTTAAAAAAAAATGATAGATGAGTTGGACTAGAACAGGACTTCTTTACTTTTCTTTTTTTTTTTTTTTTGATATGTTATAGATTCCTTGAGTCATCTGCTGAATGAGTCCTTTCAGAATAATGGTTTATATTCAAAATTGAAGGAAAAGCTAACCTTCAGTTAGAAATGGTAAAAATAAAAATGTATCATTTTTTCAATGTGAGTTTATGGACTGCCTGCAATTTTTCAATGGGCCTCAAGAGGTTTCCATGGCCCCTGGGTTAAGGATGACTGAAAACTAGAAGGTCTTAAAGGTCCCTTCTAGATTTACCACTAAATCCTCATGAATTTTTTTTTCCACCACTGGCACCAAATTTACTTTATTTCAAACAAAAATATATTTTAAAAATAATGTCAACTGCAGAAATCCCTTGCATTTTTACCCTGGCACTACTCACTATTGCAACTACAATTTCCAATTAGACCATGAAGCATGTCAAAAGATAACCTGCCCGAAGCAAGTTTACAAATAAAGATTTCCTTGAAAAACAAACCATTAATAAGGAGCAGAAGAATGTGTTAGGTATATTCCACAGCTACTATCAAGTTTTATTTTCTGGCAGCCTTTTGATTCCTTTCATGTTCCATTAGAATGTGAGCTAATTGAGAGCAGGGATTGTCTAACTATTGTATCAGTAATCCCCAGCACATAGCACAGGGCTTTGCACAATGCTTTATTTTTAATTTATTCATTCATTCATTTGGAGTCATATGAACTAAGACTTATTATTTTCATGCTATATCAAATGACATCAGGAAATGCTCTGATATTTTCCAGACTTCCAATATGTGTGACATTATTATTACCTAATTCCTAGTAGCGCAATTGTGAGGAACCTGCTCAGTAACCTAGAAGTTATTAGACATAATCCTCAACCTTTCAGTCCACCATGAACATTTGCAGAAATTCTTACCAAGCTCTACTTCTTCAAAGCCATGGTTCACAGGGTAAATGATTTCTGGAAGCATAGAGTAATTACTTTCACCTCAAAAGTAAAGGAAAAGAGAACCTTGAAATTTTGGTTTTCAGTATTACAAATTACAACATTTAACTGCTAATCCTTGAAATCTAGGTCTGAATCTAGAAAGTTATAAAAGGCACTGTCAAAGGCTCTAATGGAGATTTAATGGATCAGTTTAAAGAAATTAAAGGCAAAGGTCTCCAATGTTTGTTTTCATTTTAAAGTTTTTTGTCTGTTTGTTCATTTTGGTCTACCTGTGATTTTATTCTTATAGGAAATTTCTAGCATAGAACTCCCAGTTCTTTCATTTTCAATCGTTTAACCATAACCAAGATATTCCAGAATTTGTTTTCCTTATCTGCAAAAGAGTAGTTATGATGATGATGCTGATTTCTAAGGTCTTTTTCATTTTCAAATTCTACAATTTACTGATACACATTGGCAACTTCTCAGCAATTTAAGAGTTTTAGAGGAGTTATTTGAAGCTCTAAAAGATTAATTAACTTGTTCAAGATCACAGTGACAATATATCTCTTAAGTGGAACTTGAAAGCAAGTCTTTCCAATACCAGGACAGCTAGATGGTATAATGGATGAAGCCCTGGGTCCAGATTTTTGTTCAAATCTGACCTCAGACATGAAGTGTGACCCTGGGCAAGTTATTTAACCTATGTTTATCCCAGTTTCCTCAACTGTAAAAATGGGCATAATAATAGCACCTACCTTACTCTGTTGTTTTGGGTACCTAACTTATAATAGTCACTTAATAAGTGCTAGTTACCTTTGGTGCCTCCTTTCTAAGAAGAGCCCTCCATCTGCTATACCCTGTCGTCTTCATAAATAAGTGGCAAATATATCAGATGATATGATTTAATCTTATAGACCAGACTATATTAGTGAAACCTGCCTTCCTGAAATTCATGACACTCCGCCGTGACTTTTTCCTCATTCCTCTTGAAAATTCTAGAGGATAATGTCATATTTAAACTTAAAGTGAATTTTTTAAAATTCCTTTTATCATTTGTTGTCATTGAATCATTTTAGTCATATCTGAGTTTCCATGATTCCATTTAGGGTTTTCTTGTTAAAGATACTGAAGGGATTTTCAGTTTTCTTCTCTAGTTCAATCAACAGATGAAGAACTGAGGCAAGCAGGGTTATGAGACTTGCCCAAGGTCACACAACTAGTAAGTGTATAAGGCTAGATTAGAGCTCTGGTCCTCCTGACTCTATCTAATTATACAGTATCTCCAAAGATAACATCTCCTTGACCTTGATGTCCTTTTAAGCAATCATCAGATCTCACTTCTCTTGCCAAACTTCTAGGAAGAATTCTCTACAATCAGTTTTAATACCCTTACCACATTCATTCAATTCTGTACAATTGGACTCTCCTTCCTACAACTATATAGAAACTTTTTTTTAAAAAATCATTAATGATTTTCTTACCACCAAAACCAAGGAAATCTTTTATTAGTCCTCACTTTTGTTTTTATTTTTTAGCTTACTAAAGTATTCAATACAGTTCATCACTTCTCATATCTCTCTAAGATTCTAGGATACAATAGAGTGGTTTTCATCTCTTCTGGATCTTCTTTCTACTATTTCTTAAAGACTGTTTTACAGATGGGGAAACTGAGGTTAACTTATCCAGACTCACACAGCTAGTAAGTGTCTGAGATGAGGCTCCTTATTAGACTTTGTTCTTAGTCTTGATTTCTAAATTTTTGTGCTTTGAAACTTTATGTTCTAAGACTAGTTATCCCTATTATCAGATGATATGCATGTCTCTATCTCCAGCTCTGACCTCTGTTAGTTGGATATCTCCATCTGGATATCCAGAACATTAGTAAATTCAAAACTGAATTCATTATCTTCCTCATGATCCTAATTCATTATCTACTCTCTTCTAAACTCCCCATCATTATCTGATTCAAATTCTTAGTCATTCTTGACTTATGATTTCCTTATCCTTTCACCCAACCTATTGCCAAGTCATACTGACAATTTCACCACAATATCTTTTGGGGTTTTTTTGCTTTTTGTTTTTTGTTTTTGTTTTTTGTTGTTGTTGTTCTTGCAAGGCAATGGGGTTAAGTGGCTTGTCCAGGGCCACACAGCTAGGTAATTATTAAATGTCTAAGGCTGTATTTGAACTCAGATACTCCTGACTCCAGGGCTGGTGCTCTATCCACTGTGCCACCTAGCTGCCCTGCAATATCTCTTTCTTTTGCCCTTTCTCATCTACTACCACAGGTACTATCATAGTTGAATTCTTAACCACCACCTCCTACCTGTATTATTCTCTTAATTCATTTCCTCTCTTTTCTCTTCAAATTATCCTTCACATAGTTGTCAGGGAATCTTCTGAATGCATGGCTATGACCATGACTACTAAACAACTTTAGTTGTTTTCCCATTCCTTGAAAAATAAAATATGTCTTAAAAATATAAATTCCTTAGCCTGGCATTCATGATCCTATAAAAACTGAAGCCAATTCATTTTTCAATACTTATTTAACTAAAATCCTATTAGTGTTCATTCATTCTTCACTATGACCAAACTCAATTGTGATGGATTTGGAGTCAAAAGACCTAATTACAAGTATTGTGACCTTGGACAAGTCATTTAGTCTTTATTAGCCTCAGTTTCCCAATATGCAAGATAAGGTATCCAATTAGTTTAGAGGGGCTCAACTACTAAAACCACTTAGCTTGATGAAATCAAATGGTATGGAAAATATAATAATTATGATTTGGAGACACCCATTCTTAATAATAGCATTAGAGATGGTCAAGGAACATGACATGGGTTAGAGAAGGGAATTGACTTAAAAGAGCATATTAAAAAAACTATTTTCATCAAAGACTTCACTAACATATAGCAATTTACCTTGAATTATAAGTGGCCTAGATGCAGTGACATTATAATTGATTCCATTTTCATTGTAAATGAATTTACAGGTATAAATGCCTGCATCAGCAGCTGTTGGACGTTTAATGATTAGGTAATCTGCCTTTGCAAAGTAATCTTGTCCTTTGAGGGCTTTACAATCCTGAAAAATAAAATTGTATTCAATTTGTAGCTAGACTTAATTCTCTAAATTAATTATCTAGAATCAGTTGATGTCATTTCTATTTCTAGCTTACCTTAAACCAGTCCACATGTGCTGTTTCATTATAGAGTTCAACTGTAGGACAAAATATCATTGATCTTATATATGTTCCTGTTGCTTGCATATATAACAGGTCTTTGGGGACATTACAACCTTGAGGTTTGGAATATATTGTAATATTCACATATCTACCAATAGAGAATTTAGGGCTGTTAAAAAAAAGAGGAATCAAAATCAAATATTTTAACCCAAAGTGGCTACTGAGCATTCTGAAAGGAAATAAACCTAACATAGGCATTATTCATTATTTTTACCTTTATGAAACTTATATAAGGGGAAAATAGTACTCAGTTGAAGAAGAAATTTGTAATCAAATCTGCCTCTTTATAATCTGCCTTTGAAAAAAACTCAATTGAAATTCTGAACAATTGCCAAAAATCCTTACAAGAAAATGAAAATTCACCCAAGAGACAATGAACAAATTAATGTGATTTAAAAAATATATTATGGGAAAAGAAAAGCAGGAAAAAGATACTGTAAAAGGTGAATAGTGATAATTAATAGAATCAGAAATGGTAGAAGAAATAAAGTGCTATAGTTAAGGAATCTCCTTTGAAAAATTATATTACAATTTGACAAAGAAGAAGATAAATTTGAAAACACTAAAGTTATGTAAGGATTAAACTACTTTATAAAAATCACAAGAATGTATAAAACTCAGAAAATATATTCCCTATAAGAAATATGTCTAATGCCAAAAGAGAACAAGATAAGTACAAGATAAACCAAAAGATATCAAGATAATTAATCTTACAGACTATAACATCACATTACAATTTACTCAAGGAAATATGTAAATTCAGGTAAGATATCTTGCAATTAAAAAAAAGAAATCATATCATGCACAAAGGTACCTTAAAAATATATTAATTTTGAATAATGGTTAAACATATAAAGAAAAAGTTAATTATTGTCTTCTGAAAAATAAAAAGATTGAAATTTAATAATAGTAGGAGATTACAGTACTATACTCTACAAATATGGTAAATGTAACATAGCATAAATTTGGAATATATGATACATCTTTAAATAGAGATTTAAAGAGACTAAATTTAATAAATATATGAAAATAATGCAAGATCATATCTATATATTGCTCCAAATATAAGAGGAAATTAGTTAATTGCAAAATTAGTCATGTTGCAAATTATAGACAAGTTTAGAAATGAAATCTTAAATAGTACATGAAGATCATAACATCGTAAAGCTAGTAATAAGAATGTGATCAAAAGGTATGTGGAAATCAATACAATTTTTGGTTAAAGAAACAATTATTTGGAGAGGGAATCATGAGGGAACTTTAAAAAAATTGAGTGTCCCAGTCACATTGAGAGTGTCAAACTCTAAGTACCTCATTTGTAGCTTGTTCAAGGGTATGAGTGACTTTGTCTCTAAAATGATTAGGGAGTAGCTCAAGATTGTGCCCACAGTAGGATGTCAGAATTTAAAAGAGGGGAACCATTCTGGTTCAGATTTGATTAATTGATTCTTTTAGGTTAATCTAGCTCTTTCCACAATTCAATTAATTTTCCATTAATTCTAGCAACTAATTGATTTGTCCTTCATAATCTATCTTGACTAAAGTCTCATCCATGCCACATAAGTGCACACAGCAGTACCAGAGGCAAGCTCCCAAGAAAGTGGAGATCATGACTAAGTGACAGGGAAACATGCCCAACATAGCACAGATGTGTCCTGGTGAGAAGTACACCAAATAAGTCCATTAATAATCATTTTATATACAAAGTCTCACTCATACCCTTGAACAATTTACAAATGAGGTACTTAGAGTTTGACACTCTCAATGTGACTGGGACACTCAATTTTTTTAAAGTTCCCTCATGATTCCCTCTCCAAATAATTGCTTCTTAAAGCAAAAACTGTATTGATATCCACGTACTTTTTGATCACATTCTTATCACTAGCTTTATTGTGTTATGATCTTCATGTACTATTTAAGATTTCATTTCTAAATTTGTCTATAATTTGCAACATGACTAATATTGCAATTAATTTCCTCTTATATTTGGAGCAAAATGTATACATGATCTTGTACTATACAGTTTGGGAACAAGTCCCAGGAACCAAAAAGATTGACTATATTATGCCAGTAAAAGCCATGGTTCAAAGACAACTGTGTTCTCTGGCTAACTAATGAATGATAAATACATTGGTAGGGACAATAGGCAGCTACTGAAGAATTCTTGATGATCAAAGGAATAATAATGTCAGACATGTGTTTTAGGAGTATCAGTTTGGCAGTTGTTTGGAGGATGATTTGGAAATAGGTAAGATTGGAAGCAGAGAAATCAATTAGGAGAAATTTGCAATGCTCCAACTAAGCAGGGATAAGAGCTGAATTAGAGGCAAATTCATAGGATTAAATTCCTCAATGAGTTCAGTCTGTTTAAATTAGAAAGTGAACTAAATACTCAATTGAAAGCAGAAAAAGAGAGAGAGCATCAAGATCAAAACAGATATTAATAAAATAGAAAATAACAGAACAATTAAATTGATTAAACAAAACCAATAAAACTAATGGAAGTTTGATGGGAGCTTTTAAAAAAAATTACCAATGAAACAATGGAAAGATTTTATTTTTATAAAGGGAAAGAGAAAAATCAAATAACCCAAACTTGAAATCAGAACTTATAACAAATATAAAATAAATTAAGAAAACTATCAGGAATTACTAGCTAAGTACTGTTATATTGATAACATATGTAACTAAGTAAATGAAATAAATCTGTATTCAGAGAAATAACTGATAACTAGAAGTATGTATAGATGAATTTAAAGATATACATATTTGTTTCTAATAGTAGACATCTCTAGCATGGGGAGGAGAAGAGAACCAAAGGGGGGAAAGTTTATATGATAATTTTATTATATAGATAGATAGATAGATAGATATGAAATGGGTTGTTTTAGGTTTTTGCAAGGCAAATGGAGCTAAGTGGCTTGCCCAAGGCCACACAGCTAGGTAATTTTTAAGTGTCTGAGACCGGATTTGAACCCAGGTACTCCTGACTCCAGGGCCAATGCTTTATCTACTGCGCCACCTAGCCACCCATATAGATAGAGATAGATATAGATTAGATAGATATAGATATAGATATAGATATAGATATAGATATAGATATAGATATAGATATGATGAATATCAAGTTGTATATAATAGATTTGCAGTTCTATGTGCAATCATCTTTTTTTATCACATTATGTTATGGAAATACTTGTTTTATTTCACAAATTAAAAGTAAATAAAAAAATTTAAACAAAAGAAATAGAATAGTCCCCAAACTAACAAAAGAAAAAAATGAAAATGTAAATACACAAATCTCAAAATACAAAATCTCAAACTGACATTTTGGTCAGCAAGCGACAGTAGATTAGCAAAGAAAATTCTTTTAAATCTTTAAAGCATAAGTAATTCTTTTATTACCTAAAGATAACATTCTATCTACTTTTCTCAAAAACATGCTTATCTTTCTCATATACAGAATAGATAAAAATCAAAATGAAAAAATATAATACAATAGAATATTTCTCATGTTACCTCACTGAACTTAATCTGTTTTAAAGTGTTACTTTGATCATTCCAAATTCAAGTTTACCAGCTTTTTATATTTTTGTCCCTCAGAACTTCCTTATTTTTTCATTCTTATTTATTCCCCAAATTCAAAGTTAAGTTTTTTTCTAAGGTCCCTCAGTAATTGGTAAAGCTAGGTTCTTTTTCTACTAAGCTTCACATACATCATTCAGATTCAGGTAAAAACCATTTATTTCAAGATTTATTGGCAACATCCCTGGAGGTGGTTTTAAATTACAATAATTTTAGGTTCAGAAGGGAATTTAGTTTTAGGTTCAGTTTAATGGAGACAGAAAAGACGAAACTACTTAAAGAAATAGCCAGAAGAAGAATGAGAGAATGCCAGGATTAGAGACTGCTTTAATTTCACCAATTTACCAATTGTTTTTGAGTCTTTTTTTTTCAGTCATGTTGGATTCTACATGACCTCATTTGGGGTTTTCTTGGCAAAGGTCCTGGAGTGGTTTGCCATTTTTTTTCTCCAACTCATTTTATAGATGAGGAAACTGACTGGGTAAAGTGATTTGCCCAGGGTCACACAGTTATATTTGAACTCAAGAAGATGAATCTTACCAGATGAAGAAAGTCCCTATGCCAATGCCAGTCACTACCTTTTCTGCAATTTGCAGTCAGAGTTGTCTCAGGCACTGAGAGAGTAATAGATTTCCATGAGTCTCACAGGCAGGATTTGAACTCCAGTATTTCTGACTGCAAGGCAGAATCTCTATCAATTTATTTCTGCTTTCTTTTATCTGAGAGAATCTTACCAAGACAGAAATCAAAATGACATTCATAAGTTGATTGCCTAAAGGTTGCCTATTTTATTATTTTCCTCTTAGGTCTACATACCTTTTTATAGTGCAATTATATATTCCAGAGTCATTCACTGAAGTTGGTAGAAATTTGAGTTCATTCCCCGAGGAATATATCCTATTTCTTTTTATGGTAGTAATATTTTTATTAGATTTATAGTAAGTCCAATAAACTTGGTATTCAGGTTTAAGTGTTTTTGAGCCAAGACATGGCACAATTAAAGCCTCATTTTCCATTGCATTATAGGTTTTACCTATAAATGAAGAAAACAGATTAAACAAAATCACATATTTAAAAAAAAAGACACTCCACTGTGAATGTTGTTGCTGCTGAATCATTTTGGTCATCTCCAGCTCTTCATGATTTGGGATTTTCTTGGCAAAGATACTCAAGTGGTTTGCAATTTCCTTCTTTAGTTCATTTTACAGATAAGAAAACTGAAGCAAACAGGGTTATGAATTGTCTAGTGTCTTTCAGCTATTAAAGGAGATGAGTCTTGCTGACTCCAGTCATAACAGTCTATCTACTGTGTAATCCTAGCTGCCTCCTCTCCATATAGGTTTTTTTTTTTGTTTTGTTTTTTTAGTTTTTGCAAGGCAATGGGGTTAAGTGGCTTGCCCAAGGCTACACGGCTAGGTAATTATTAAGTGTCTGAGGCCAGATTTGAACTCAGGTACTCCTGACTCCAAGACCAGTGCTCTATCCACCACCACCTAGCTGACCCCTCTCCATATAGTTTTGAAAAATATTTCCTGCTAGAATTTTCATTTACAGCTGAATCAGAAATGAAAATGCAATCCAGTTATGAAAGGATGCTAAAGAATGGCAAGGTAAATAATCATTCAGCTGGTACTGTGTACTGTTACAGTGTAAGGCATAATTATCATAAGCTCTGGAGTCAGAGGACCCAGGTTCAAATTCAGCTTCTGATGCTTTCAATTTGTGTTATTTTGGATGACTTACTTAATTGTCCTAAGCTTCAGAAGCAAATTGGTGTCAGAGAGGACAGTGCACTGGATCTGGAATCAGCATAACCTAAGTACAAATCTAGACTAAGCTATGTTACCTTAGGCAAGTCCTTTAACTCAGTTCCCTCAATTGTTAAAAAGGAATTAAATAATAATAGCACCCACCTCAAAGGATTAGTGAAGATCAAAAGACGTAATATTTGCAAAGTGCTTTAAAAATGGGCATAGAGTAAGCACTTTAATAGATGGTTGCTTTTTTCCTTTCTTCATCTGGAAAATAAAAGTATTGGTCTGGAGGGTCTCTGAGTTTTCTACCAGTTCTAGTGCTGTGATGCCACCATAATTTGTAACTGGATTCACTGGAACATTTCAATGGAAAAGTTGCTTTTCTAAGACTCAAATGATTTTAGAGCTGAAGACATCTAAAAGAGACCTGCTCTCTCTATTATGATGGGGAAAACTGAGGAACAGAAAAGTAAAATGACTGATTTGAGTGACTTGTCCAAAATCACAAATGGCAGTTAGGTCTGGAGTTCACATTCAAATTGGTCTCTTGTCCCAAAGCAACAAGACTGAATGAAAACTATCTAACACAAAAGAATCTTTGCTTTGCCAACTTAGTGCTAGTAAATACTCTAACATAAAGTAAAAAATATCTGAACTTAGTTTTATTTAAGGCCAAATAAAATGTTTTTTTTAAATCAATAGACAGAATCTTACCTTGATTTCCTGCTATGAAGAGAGCTGATAAAGTCAGGAAGTACCAAAACTCCATTTTGTTCAAATTAGTACAATTCAATTAAATAATGAACACTAGAAGAAACTGGTAACATGTGGTGGCAAAGGTCTTCAGCTACCAGATTGCTGGAGTGCACTGCAAGGCCTATAGAACATAGGAAATGATATTTGCACACATGAAAATCATTGAGATGGAGATAATAGTTATCATGTATGAAATTATATTCATATTGAATAATGAATGAATCACTCTATAACTCAATTTTGTGCATTTTTCACTGGTTGTCTCCTATACTTGGAATTTTCTTCCTTCTCATAGTTCTACCTTTTGGCTTCCCTGACTTGTTCATCCAAAGTTGTTTGCATGTGGCCTCCTCCATTAGACTGTGAGCTCCTTTAGAGAAGAGTCTATCTCTTGTCTTTGTAAATTCAAAGCTTATAATAGTGCCTTAGAAATATATTAGATACTTTAAAAATGTATTTTGATTTACCCCAATATTATCTCATCTACCCAGAATTAATTCTATTCTTGCTGGCCCAACAAAGCAACATTTTAGACTTTTCATATCAAAGCTATAGGTTCAAAGCCTGCTTTTGACCTGGACCTGAGCAAATTTCTGTCATTCAGTTTCCTCATTTGGAAAATGAGGGAATTGGACCGAATGAGCTTCAGGTCCTTCCCAGAACTAAATCAATGATCCTTTTATCCCTTGATTCTTCTGACTATGGATGTATTTCAATGACTTAATCCCTTACATTTAGGGTGTTGAAAATGTTGACAAAGTATATATTAAGAAAGAATTAAAACACTTTACAATTTTAAAAGTAATTTATATGCATTATTTCATTTGATCATTACAAAGCCCTTCTGAGGTAGATACTGCAGGGTTTAAAATGTTCATTTTGTAGAATGAAACCAAATTCTAGAGAGTTTAAGTAGTGAATGTCCAATTGTTCATAAGCAGAAAAATTAGGGTTTGAAGCTAGGTTTTCTGACCACAAGTGTTGTAAAGGAAAATATGATAACTCTTCTTGCCCCCATCGAACTTTTATCAAATCTTTCATAGATAAAAAATTTCTCAGAGTCAAGGGGAAATTATTAGAAATTATTCAGACAAATTGTGTATGTATGATTTAAAAATAATTGACAAATATAAGCTATACAGTTTACAAGGAAATTTACATAAATTGCCTTATCAGAGCAAAGCAGGGCAACTCTGGACTGAGAGAGAAATATTTTAATCTTTTTCTTTTTTTCTATATTAGAGACAAATATTACAATTTGGACAAATGTTATAATTCCTTTTTTTCCCCTATACTCTTAGAATCCTTTTCTCTATTAACCTTTCACTTACAGCAAACCTCCTATTAACAAGACCCCCCTCCTAAATTAACACCAAATAGTCACTGTGTTAAAATCTTTAAAATTGTTAATCCTTCTGTATTCTACCTTGTGCTAACAAAGTCTCTGATTCCCAGCAAATCTGTAGTCTCTCGTATCCCTCAAGTTAAGGTAAAATTCCCGAAGCTGGCATATCCAAGCTAAGATAAAACACCCAAACTTGGCACCTCCAGGCTAAGGTAAAACACCTGAACTTGCTGCCTCCAAGTTAAGGTAAAATAATTGAACCTGGTACCTCCAAGCTAAGATAAAAATAACTCAATGTGGTACCTCCAAGTTAAGATACTAAAATTCCTTAAGGCCCCTAGAAAGATAAACTCCCTGGACACATCGTGCACTAAACCACTCTTACTCTCCTCCCTTGCCCTTTCCCCTGCCAAGGTGTATGCAAGGTGTTGGCCACTCCTTGACCCCTCCCCCTGACTCTCTTCCTGCACAGAAGGTGGTTTAGACTTCCTTTAAAAAGATCTGTCCCCTCCTTACTGTACTTCTAGACTCAGACCAACCACTAACAACCGTTCCAACCTTCTCTTCTTTCCCCCTTAAAAGCCTGACTGCCCTGCTTCTGTCCTCAGCTGAATTGCGAATATGCAAGTGTCCTATCTATTTCAAATTTCATGATCTTCTTGAAAAAGAAACTCACTTTCTTTACCTTGCTGCTTCCTTAAAGAACTCTGTAAATTAATTTGAAATTTTTTTGCAATAACCTGTGATTTTAAATTTATGCTCTTTTTAAATTTGTTTTTTTTTATTTCAGGCAATAGGGTTAAGTAACTTGACCAAGGTCACACAGCTAGACAATTAAGTTTCTTACACTGGATTTGAACTCAGGTCCTCAAGACTCTAGGGCCTACACTGCACCACTTAGCTGCCCCATTTATACCCTTTCTTACACTTCTGGATCAGAGAACTTCATAATCTCTTTACTTATAAATGAATCCTGTCAGTGATCTTTGCAAACCCTTCCAGAGTACCTCCCTGCTAAATATTTTGCATTAAGAGCCTCAAAACAACCCTATTACGTGGGTATCCCAGGTATTTTTAGCTTCATTTTATGAATGATAGAACAAAGACTCAGAAAAAGTTGAGTGATTTTCCCATGTTTCTACAGTTAGAAAATGTTAATGCTGGATTTCAAACCCATGTTTTTCTCCTGACTGTAAATCCAATCTTCATTAACCCTCTCCAAGGGACTCATAAATTTCTCTTCCTTCCCCTCTACCATATACACACAAACATATTTCCAAAGTATAAATACAAGTGAAAAGGTTTGGAGCACCCCCATTTTAAGCAAATTGAATCATCCAAACTACTTTGTGTCAAAAATCATTTGTACCTCTTTCACTCACCAAACTTCAGAATAGCTGCTTTTGCTTCTGGTACACCTGTCAAGAAGAAATTTTGTGAGAAAATGTACTCCCCCCTTTAAAATAGTATGAGTGGGAATATGAGAATGTGATATTAGAGGTTCGAATTCAGTAGTAGAAATACATACAGTTTTAAAATACCATAATAGTTCTTGAAAGTTTTCTAATTTTTTCTCTTAAATTGCTGAAATCACTATTCCTCTTAACTAGATTTATATTATATACAGAAAACAATTTTGTACTCACCCAAATTAAGGAACCAAAGTGAATGCACTGATATTAACTAATCCATCTAAGGACAGTTTCCAAATTTTCTGACTCTTACTCTAAGCCATTAGACACCACTTCTCGGGATTTAAATGGGAAACAACTAAATTAAAAACCTCTTCATTCCCATGTCATTTCCATTTACCCGCCTACAAAATTTCCCACTAAAGTTTATTTTAGTCCAAAATCAATGTTGCTCTAGCATGAAGAAAAAACACTGATACACTGTAATTCTTTTTTTATGGATGTTTTATTTTTCCAAATACATGTTATGAAAGTTTTTCAACATTCATCCATATGCTTATGTATATTTCTAAATTACAAAATGTATTTCCTCCCTCTCTCACCACTCCCCTCCCCTCAGCAGTGAACAATCAGGTTAATATTTTACATATACATTTGTGTTAAGCATATTTACAGATTAGTTGTTTTTGGTATGAGGATTAAGAGAAAGAAATACATGAGATTTTTTTTGTGAATGTAGTATTATTTTTTTTTTAGGTTTTTTCCCAAGGCAAATGGGGTTAAGTGGCTTGCCCAAGGCCACACAGCTAGGTAAAATTATTAAGTGTCTGAGACTGGATTTGAACCCAGGTACTCCTGACTCCAGGGCCGGTGCTTTATCCACTACACCACCTAGCTGCCCTGTGAATGTAGTATTCTTGTTTGTTTTGTTTCATTTTGTTTTTTCTTCCTCTGGATGGTGATAGCTTTGTCCACAATTGATCTAATAGGGTTTTCCTAGTTCACTGAACTGCTGAGAGCAGCTGCATCCATCAGGGTTGATCATCTCACAATGTTGTTCTTAATATGTCTATTGTTCTCTTGGTTCACACCATAATTCTTTCCCTTAGAATATAAACACTTAAGATATAATATCAACATCTAGAAATTGTTTTAGTAAATTACAAAAATGTCTCAATTCTTTCTGGTCAGTTGCCTTAAATAATATTTGTTTATCTAGACAATTTACTCTTATTTTGAATTTCTGGATCAAGTTTGAAGAAATTGGTCTGGAGGCCACCCAAAGGACTGGTACAGAATCTTTCCCTTTTCCTGGAATGAAAAGCAAGTATTTCTTTAGGCACACATCCCCTTTGATATATTAAATTCTGTTGCAAACAAAATACAAAAAGAGTTGGATAGATAGGAGATGTTCCTCATGTAAATCATGTGGATGATTGGTTGGTTCTTGTCCTTGATTATCAAAAAAGACCAAAATGATACCACTATGATTGAGACAAATTACTGTATCTACCACGTGTCAGGCACAAATAATCCATGTGAACACTTGGGGTGGGTACTCTAAACTTATGAATATCATGTTTCCTTTGAGCTGCTTCAATTCTATCTTCCTCTTAGAGTGCAACACCCTCACTGCTGAAGACATACCATGCTGGACTGTCCTGTGTTAGTATCTCTCATTCTGTACAATCACTTCTAAAGTTCTTCAATGAGACCTTTAGGGTGTCTCAGTATCATTTCTTCTGATCCCCTTGTGAGCACTTGCCCTGTGTAAGTTCTCCATAGAATAGTCCAGTCCATCATATGCATTCTCTGTAGAAATGTTGGAATACTAGGCAGTTTAGCTCAAGAAAGGACCTCAGTATCTGGTATCTTCTCCTGCCAAGTGATCTTCAGAATCTTCCTAAGAAATTTAGATGGAAGTGATGGCACTGGTAGACTGTCCAGGCATATAACAATGAGTTCAGCAATCAATGCCTCTGTATACCTTCAGTTTGGTACTCAGTCTAATATCTCTTCTCTCCCATACTTTCTTTCAGAGCCTCCCAAATACTGAGCTAACTCTGGCAATATGTGTGTTAACCTCATTGTTAAAGTGTATCTTCTCGGAGAAGATACTGCCAAGGTAAATGAACTTGTCCACAGTACTCAGAACTTCTCTATTTGCTGTAATCAATGGTTCTACATATGGATGGTGTGGTGCTGGCTGATGGAACCCCTGTGTTTTCTTGGTGTTAATTGTTAGAACAAAATTAGCAAAAGTAGCAGAGAATCGGTCCATATTTTGTTGCATCTCAGCTTCAGAAGCTGCACTGAGTGCAAAATTATCTTCAAACAGATCATGCATCAACACTCCCTCCACTTTGGTCTTGACTTGTAGGCTTTTCAAGTTGAAGAATCTTCCATCAGTGCAGTAGCTGTCCTTGAAGCCATGTTCATCCTCAGTGAAGGTGTCATGCTAAAAAACATGGGTGCAAAGTCTTATTTTACCGCATTGGTGACTGGGAAATTCCAAGAGCATCATCCATTATCCAGAACCTGGGTAAGCATGCTGTCATGAAATCGACATACAATACTGAAGAACTTCTTCAAGTAACCAAATTTTGACATAATTTTCCATAAACCCTCACATCTGATGGTATCGAAAGCCTTGGTCAGGTCTACAAATGTTATATACAGATCTCTGTTCTCTTCCTAGCATTTTTCTTGGAGTTGTTGGGCAGCAAGCACCATATTTACTGTTCTTCAGTCCTTTCTGAAGCCACACTCTCAGGGAAGTAACCATCTTCCAGGTGAAGGATCAACCTTTTAAGAAAGACCCAAGTCAATCAATCCCTAGCTGAAGTTCCTATGGAAGAAGAGGTAACTCATAAATGATTCACTGAAATCACTGAATGATTTTATTCAAAGAAGTCAAGGTCAGTCTTCAATAGGTTGAACTCAAATTCCTTTAAACAGAAGAAAGCTTTTTTATAAATTAGGAATATATATGTGTATATACACATATATATTAAGAGTGAACAGATTAGTTATCCCAGCCCTCAGAGAATCCTACAGTTCTCCTGATAAGGTAAATCAGAGTGAATTTCCCCAGACTAGTATGGTGCTCATACATGATATTTGGAATGGGAAGTTTTACATTCAAATACTGTCTTCTGTATTCAAACACTGTCTCCTGCTACTTTCTTTCCACCTGCTTCACTTTGGACCAGTTTCTTTATCTGTAAAATGAAAGGGTTAAACTAGATAATGAAAAAAAACTATTCTAGCTGTCAATCTAAGATCTTCTGATGATCCAAAGCTACCTAAGCAGCAACTCAAATAAGTAGTCAATAAAGGAATGTCTCTGTCAATTGATTCAATTCTACAAACATTTAATTAAGCACCTAATACAATGATCTCTCTCATAGTTTTGTATAGATATGATATGCAAGAGGTAATCTTTGATGTTCCTTTGAAATTTTTTTCTGGGGGTGGCTAGGTGGTGCAGTGGATAAAGCACCGGCCCTGGAGTCAGGGGTACCTGGGTTCAAATCTGGTCTCAGACACTTAATAATTACCTAGCTGTGTGGCCTTGGGCAAGCCACCTTAACCCCATTTGCCTCACAAAAAGCTAAAAAAAAAAAAAAGAAATTTTTTCTGTTGTTATTAAGGAGGTTTTAGGTTTGGGGAGTTTTTTCCCCCCTTGCTTACCAATTGTGTTAAATTCTTTCAGATATCTTTTGATTCAGTGATGTCTTCACAACAATGTCAGCTCCAACTCCAATTTCCTCTACTTGATCCAGTCTGACTACCTTTCCTATCTTTGTTCTTCTCAAGGGGATGTAGTTTTTTGGTGACTGAAATGTAATCTAATTTGTATACAAATAGGCCCTAGATTTCTCTGCCACTCTCTTCTTTCTGTGGAGAATGAAAGATTTAAGTGTCTTCACCAAATCAGTTTTTAAAGTAGAACTGCAGACATTTTAAAAGTAACTTCAAAAGCAGGGATAAAACAAAGAAACAAAATAAAAACCAAAACAGTTTTACACTTTGAAGTTTTGGAGTTTTACGTAGGGTTTAAGTCTTCCTAAAGAAACAATTAACTCATTTCTCCAACTTGGGAAGGAAGAGGATTGCTTGAATCAAAAAACAATCATTTGGAAAAAAATAAAATTTCATTTGACAAAATCATCATGGTTTTCTATCATTGATAGCAGATTATTTTGATTACCTAGGTAAAGTAGAAGCACATGAACCTAAAAAGGAATTAAATTAGATAGTGCTATTATTATTTAAGTAAGAAATCAAAATGAGATCATTTTATTTGGCACAATGAAAAACTGCCTGAAAGTTGAATCTCTGATCATGAGAAAAACAAAATTTTGCAATGAATTTGAGATACATAGGAAAAGTATACTAATTTTCAAAGGAGAAATTCAGTGAAGTTCAAGGAAAGTAATTCTCAAGATGGTTTGATTTGTGATTTTGAACACAGAGGTAGAGAATAGAGTAAGTAGCAGTTTTGGGGGGAAAAGTGGAATATTGAATCAAAATATAATGTGAACTAAAAATTTGTAATTCAGAAAATCTATTCTGTATTGATCAGTCAGAAGAGAGAGAATTAAAATAAAAATTTTGTTTTGACATTGGTATGAAATTTAAGTGGCCCAGTGGATAGAGCACCAGCCCTGGAGTCAGGGGCACCTGAGTTCAAATTCGACCTCAGAAGCTTAATAATTGCCTAGCTGTGTGACCTAGGGAAAGTCACTTAACCCCAATGCCTTAAGTAAATAACAAAAATTTTAAAAATAAGATATCTTTAAAAAAGACAATGCAAATTTTAAAAGGGTGTTCTTCAAAGTAGAAAAATAAAGTTAAGTGGAATTCACTTTTACTTTCTCAATGACAGAAATATAAAATTAGATATTTTTTTGCCCAAATAGGGTAAAAACTTCATTTATGTCAATTGTCATAATCTTCCATTGTGGACCAAAAGAAATGCCTAGGAGTTAGGACAGTATTGCAGAAAATTTGAGGAAATTTTTCATTTCCACAATTTTAAATTTAAATCAATCAAACCAAATTGAAGCTATCACCTATGAGTTCTGACAAATTAGGATAAATTAGGATTTAATTTTGGCATTGGACTTTATTTGTCATCTTATTAAGTTTATCCAACTTCTCCTAACAAATTAATGAAACAGCACAATTAGAATTGAGGTCACCATATATTAGATCTGATTCATAAATGATCCTAATACCGGATACAGAAAAGGAAATAAAGGACATGAAAAGAAACACCAAATCTAGACCTAAACATATGGTTTCAGAGATTCTGAGACCCCAGACCTCCTTCACTACAGGTAAAATAGAAAATTAAAGGTCTCAGATTGGCCTAGGAAATGTATTGAATTACTGTTATCCTGGGTTCAAATGAAGTAATAATTGGAATGGAATAAAAATTTTTACATTAATGTCAAAATAAAAAAATAATTGCTTAATTATTATGAGAAGATTCTACATATTGCCAGTAGTATTTCCCATCCTAAAAATGACTCCATAGTATAGAATCAAGGAAAGAGATAAAAAAAAATGTCACTGCTATCTTTAAGTTCTTAGAACAAGTATAAAATTATTCTAGGATAGGGAGATATGAGCTTTGGCTGTCATTGAGAATTTAAGTACAAGATACACTTACTGGGAAGTCTTAGGAGATCAGATTTGTGATTTGTTACATTATCTATTGTATTATCTAATAGATAATATAAAGTAATATTAACATGTATTTGATTAATAAAGGTTGATTGCTAAGTGTTGAGAAGTATATCTAATTAATGCCCCAAGCTATACATCCTAGACCTAATTCACTTGACATCAAATTTCAGTGCCATAAAAAAGAAACATAATAAATAAGCATGAACATCAATTTGGAAGTAAAAGGAACTACTTGATACTTAGGAGGGCAGGCCATTTACAGACAGATGTTAGCATTCAGACTCCAGGATTTTGAGTAACAGAAAATCAAAAACAAAGGAAAAATAATAATAGGAGACAACTGGGCACAAAAGTTAAACTTTTCTTGGTTCACAGAAATTGACACCAAACAACTCTCCCAACTGGACAAAATAACTACCAAAAATTTTTTTTGAGTTTTTCTTTCAGCAATATCCCAGCGCTCCCAAACCTCAGTTTTAAGAAATACTTTTTCCTAAGAAGAAAGTACATGTAGTTTGGTCACAAAGAATGCAGACCAATGTCCTTATGCTGTTATTTTGGTTTATCATGAGACTACCACTTTTGACTTCCTTCCATTTCAGGACTTTGACCATTCTCCACTTGCTAAACTTCTTTTAATGGATTATTGAATTCCCCAACTCCTGACCTTTCTTTGACCCTTTGTCTTGAGCCTAACTTAATTTCCAATTGTCAATACATCTTTTACTCTATTGCTTCCTCTCCATCTTGGTGCCTATCTACTACTCTACTTCCTTTCCCTTCCTGTCTCTATTACACTGAACAATTCAAACAATTAAGACTTTCCTGATCTGCCCAGTGGCAAGGGTCTACCTTCCCTAACTACATAAATACACAGATATGTATATGTAAGATGTATGTGTATGCTAATATAGACATGTGCTGCCTTCTCCTATGGAATATAATCTCCTTGAGAGGAAAGATTTTTTCTCTTTTTCACGAGTGTATGTAATGTTTAGCATACAGAAGATATGTAGCAACAGCACTTGTTGATTATTTGATTGATTTTTGCAAGGGAAAAGAGAAGATAAGATGCTATGGTAGATTAACTCAAAGTTCATATGAAAGAAAATATCACAGGGCAATCTTGAGTTAAAGTTCCCCAGGCCTAGATTTTTGTTTAGATTCTTGACATCTGAACACTATCCAAAAGATCATAGTAAGTTTCAGTGCATTTGGAACAAGGGTAATATAGTTATTCTATAATGCTGGCTCAATCAGGAATCAGACTCTTGGTGGTTCCAACAATATTCATTACTAACAAGTTAACTAAGCAACTTCTCTTTTTCCCATTACTTGATTGCCACCTCACCCTCAAAAACACCATAAAGAGGAAATTACAAACAGGTGAATCCTACAGTATTTCTTTTTCCTCAGCTCAAAAATCAGTATAATTTAATTCAACACACTTTGCTAAGAAAAGTCACAAAAGGGAATGATGAAATGAAAAGAATTTTGTACTTGTAATTCCATTTCAAGGTCCTGGTTTTTGAAGAGTTACTTTGTCTTTTGACTTCTCCTGAACTTTAATTCTCACTTACTCGATACTTCCTTTCCTGAAACTCTCAGAAATCTCACTCTATTGAATTTAATTTGAATAAAAGAGACAATCTGGTCTCATGGTCTCCCTTAGAACTAGGAAAACCTAAATTTGAGTCCTACCTATTTCATATTGTGTGGGATAAAAATCCACTTAGAAATAGAGAGACCCTTCTGAGCAAAAAAGGAAAAAAAGTTTATTTTGGCTATTCTCAAGAAAAGGGCACACTCCAAGTCTCACAAAGGTAGTGAAGATCAAGGAGCTGCCCTGAATTGACAATCAAGCAAGTTTTTATGGCCTAATTCAATTCCTTCCTCCTCCCCATCATCCCTCTTTGTCAACTCATTGGTTCTTCTTCAGAGTTACATTCTATTTGTGAAAATCTTCTCCAGCAACAAAGAAAAGAATGAAAGGTTTTCATAAAATATTACTTCACCATCCAGATGGTGAGAATAATCTTCAGGATTATAATTATTTTATTGAAGCAATGTAACTTGTCTTGGAATGCAAGGTCTAGGAACAGTCTATCATCAAACAAGAGGAGTCTTATGAGATTCTTTGGAATGCAAGGTTTTTCTCATGGGAAAAAGTCTAGTAGTCAGTAAAAGTAGTCTTATCAAAAGTTAGGAGAGTGAGCCACCTATCTGGAATATCAAGAGGCTTTCTTCTAGAAATAGTTTAAAAACAATAATTTGTTCTTTCTTTAATGTTTCTTAACCCTGAGAGGACGTCAATAGGAATATTAACCCTGAAATGTTTTATTGGGAATATTCCATTCAATATTGTGATAGTAGATTCTTATGAGAGTCACCTAATCTCTTAGTGTTCCCAGACAATTCTATGGCACTATAAATTGAATAACATTTTCTTATGAGAGAATGCCTTATAACAATGAATTCATAGTTGTAAATCATAACAACTGAAAAAACCGTTTGTATTTACTATATATTCAAATATTTGTATACATATCTATTCCCCTTATAAACTATAAGAGGGAATGATCTCATTTTTATCTTTATAGTATCTGAGCACCTAGAAGAATACCTTGCATATAGTTGGCATTGATCAAATTCTAATTGAATTGTATTTTTAAAAATACCTGCTATTGAATATTAATAATGTTCTCCAGTCTTTGAGTCAACATAGTTATTGGAGTTCCTGAAATTTTTAAAGTCATTCCAATGAAATTGTAATAGAGCAAATATTGGACAAAGAAATATGTTCTATAATTAATGTGTTCCTTCTTTGATGACCACATCAAATAATTAACCCTTCTTGACCTGGTCTTATATTAACATTGACCCCCATCCCATTGCCAAGCTGTCAAGATGAGGTCAGTGAACTTTTAGTAATGTACTTTGCACCTCCCTGGCAAAGTCTCTAGGGTAAATCCCTGCCCCCAGGCACAAGACAAGTCCCTGTCAACAAAACAGTGAATCCTTGCCCTACTCTGAAAGGATGAAATATTTGAGTTACAGCCCCTCAACTACATGTTCTTAAGAACCCATCTTTGATCTTTGAGCTAGACCTCTCATCTACAAATCCCGAATTACCTCATCTCTGTTCTCTGAGTTATTGCACGCATCAACATATAACTAATTATCTCAAATTCCTGCTCCTTTAAAAGTTTAACTACTATTCAATTCATTTGCTTGTCTTCCTTTGGGAGGCCAATCAGCTCTTGGGGAGCATGATTCTCTCAGATAACCCCTCATGCCCTTACATCCTTATTTATTTTTTATTCCCTTGTGGTGGTTGCTGCTACTAATCCCCTATTCTCTCTCTCTTAACTTCTGCTAACCACAGAAATACTTAAATAAACTTTTTTTTGTTCCTAAATTCTTCTGGGTCAGAAATGATCTTTTAAGTGAATTCTTTCATATTCAATCAATTGAACTCCTGAAACTTTTTGTTGTCTATATTTTTCTAGCAACACAATCATAAAAATTCAAGAAATTCAGAGTGGTATCTGATCTACTCAATATACTTCTCAAAATGCTTATTTAAATCAATGTCAAAACATCAAGACTGCTAGTCAGAATACTCGTTTAACTCCTGTATTTTAAAGCATCTACTTTATACCCATCTAGAGAGATACAGATTATTTTCCCTGACAGAATACTAGCAATTTACGGAATAAACAAAATTTTCTTGGAGCAATTAATTTCATCAGTTATAAAACTTCATTTCAAAGTAGCAAAATTCTAATGGATTCCCCAAAAAACATTTATTCCCAGGTTAGACAAATCCATTTCATCCAACAGGATGCCATGCCAAACATTAAATATCCTAAGATTTTAAAATAATTGTGTATTAGAATTTTTTCATAAATGAAAGTTTCAAATAGAATTCAGATATGTTAACCCTTCTAAGAATGATAAACAACTTCTCAGGACCTTTCTTGTCAAGCATTGTACTTACCTTCTTATAAATGCAAGTGAGATATCAAACAGTCCAAGGTATTTACAATCCTCTAATACCTGTTCTGAAGGAAGAAGAAAAAAGTTCTCAAATTTTAATTTTTGATTATTAGAGTACAGCTGATCAGTTATTGGTAATACAATTAATGTAACAGCTTAAACCTGCTCAGTCTATCAATGCTAAGTCAAGACTTTCTAATATGTGCTTCTTTAAATTTTCATTTTCTCCTAAAATAATTGGGGATGAACCATCCAGTCTTTTCTTTTCCATTCTTGGTGACTCATTCTCTCTTAGACGTTCAAAAATCAATCATGTGATCTTCAGAGTGGATATAATTTACTCTATCACAATTAAGCCAGATTTTTCTTATCTTGCATTTACAAATTATTTAATGGTGATCTCAAGTGTCTGAGGCTAGATTTGAGCTTCCATCCTCCTAACTTTAAGGCCAGTGCTCTATCCACTGTGCTACCCAGATTGCCTCAGCTGGATGACACAGTGGACAGAGCACTGGCCTTGGAGTCAGGAGGGCAGGAGTTCAAATCTGACCTCAGACACATGGCACTTAATATTTGTATGAACTTGGGCAAGTCACTTAACCCTGATGGTCTCACATTCAGAGCAATTTCCAATCAATCAATCTGATTCATATCTGGTCACTAGACCCAGATGATTCTGGAGGAGAAAGTGAGGCTGGTGACTTAGCACAGCACCCTCTCACTCAAATCCAATACATGTACTTGTCATGGCATCATCTTCCTGAAGTCATGGTATTCTTCAAGAATGAAGGACAAACATCATCATCATCAATGGTGATCTCTATTGAAATATAAATCTTTTTTCTTGGATATGTTTCAGCAAAAGAATATTCCTTCCCAAGACCACATCTGGGATTCTATATTTTGACTTTTAGCTTTCTATCTTCTACTACTTAGAGAAAATATCAGAAAAATTCCACTAATTTAAATGTTCAAGGGCATGTCCTCAGTTAGATATACTTAGGAAAGTCTTTATATCTCATCTTGATCAAAATTGTTCCTAACTGCCAAATGTGCCATATTGCAGCTGACCATCTGTTTCCAACTCTAATGAACAACTTAAGTCATGAGCCAGGAAGCTCTTACCAGTTGAGCTGATAATATACAGTAAAATAAAACAAAACAAAACAAAACAAAAAAGGAATATTGACCTATGAGTCAGAAGACTTGAATTCATTTCCTGACCTTGCCACTAACTAGTTAGGTTGACATCAGCAAATTGCTTAACCTCTATGGTTCTCATTGTTCTTTTCTATTAGGCTTAGAGGTTGGGCTACAGCTCTGAAATTTTCATTCTAAATCAAAACAGAGTCAGATTTTCATGCTGTGATTCTTTGAGCATGATAGACAGTGAAACATTTCTCCTTCCTGCTATAGCCATACTCTGTTTCTCATATAAATACTATATCTTCTATCAGTTTGCCTTAGCATTAACCATTGCCCATATCTGGAAAGCATACTTACACCATTCTTGGAAGGACATCTTTTTCTGATTCACATCCTCTCCACCTCAACTGATAATGTATTCCCTCCAAACTATTTTTATATTTAAATTGTTGAGACATATTTGTATTAAATTTATATTTATGTTGTGCTTATTTTTAATGTGTATTTGCTTCCTCTCCCATGAGAATAAAAATTCTTCCATTAAAATATAAATTCCTTGAGAGCAGATTCTTTCATTCTTTGTTGTTATTGTTCAGTAATTTCTAACTCTTCATGACCATTTTTGATATTTTCTTGGCAAAGACACTGGAACAGTTTGCATTTCCTTTTCCACATCATTTTATAGATGAGGAAATGAGGTAAACATGGTTAAGCGATTTGCTCATGGTCACACAAGGAATAAGTGCTTGAGTCCAGATTTGAACTCAGGAGGATGTCACCTTGCCTTCAGGCCTGGTGCTCTCCCCATAGCACCCTCTAGCATTGTACTTGCCTTCCTAGTGCTTAGCCCAGAGCTTGGCAAAGAGTAGGTGCTTTCTAAATACTTGTTCTTTGATTGAAGTCACATTGTTTAAACTTGACTAATCAAATTTAAGAGGAAGGATTACTCCATTCCCCAGCTGATATACTTAAAGGATATAATCATAGAGAATACAGTGTTCATGTGTTTAAAAAAAATCTAGTAATCTTTTTTATGATTTGTGATCATTTTATCTTATTGTATAAGAAGCAGCAATGACATTGGCTGGGGTGAATGTTAAGCAAAACTCTGAAAATTTGGACTCTTAACTAGTATTAGATCTGAGGGCATTTTAACAGTTCAAAAATGTAGATAGTTCCGTAGTATTTCAGAGGTTTTGAGGAGGTCAAGTGAGATAATGTATACTAAATGCTTTGCAAAACTTAAGAAGCAATGAAAATATTATAAATAATGAAAAATATTATGTCTACAATTGATGTAAGAAGACATTTAGCAGAGTGGAGAAATTCTAATTCTCACATTAGCTATATTACTTCAACCAATCCAATTTCTCTCTGGGCTTTTGCAATCCAAACTTTGTCAAATTGGAATTTCAAATTGAAATTGCCAAGTTACTTTTGACTCAAGGTGTCCTCCTCTGATTAGAAAAGGGACTTTTTCAATAGGACAAGTCAGCTTTGACTCAAAAAGATCCTGCACTATTCATAAGAGAAATCTACCTCCTCCAGTGAACATGACTCATTGAACTCTGTTTCTTTGACTGGATACAAGCAGGAAAATCATAACATATTATGTCCTGCATTCCAAACAACTAAATAGTAGCCGTCAGGTCTTAAGTTTGATATTGGCACAGAGCCATGAGGTGAAGCTCTTACCACTATGATGAGATATTTTTTAACTGTCAAAGATAAATCAATTGAAAAAAATAGTCCTCACCCTAAAGGAGTTTAAGGAGCTTTACTAGATAAGGGTAGGATGACAAGATATTTCCACTAAGAAGATCTGGAGTAATTTGGTCAAGAGAGAGAGATAAAGATAAAAGTGTTCCCTTTCTGAGTATAGGAAGAATGCTTCCAGTTTAACTGGATCAGAGAAGACTGTATCCAAATGGTGGTATTTTAGGAAGAATTTGATGGAAAAGGATTCTGGAAATTCTGAATCTTGCAAGAAAACCCAAGTGTCTTCCTCAAAGAAGTGAAGAGATATTACAAAATGATTTGTAAGAGTTCCTTCCAGTTCTAAATCTGATTTTTTTGATCCTGTGAACAATTGTCTGCATCTAGAATTACATAGTTTTGAGCTTAGCCCTAATTTGTTTAATGAATGTGTTTATTTTACCTAACATAATAGTGTATGCAGAAGAATTGTTTGAGGAAGGGTCTTGCAAGATTTGAAAGCTCTCTTACTCAGGAGGGAAAGAAAAGGTCATAAATTTTAATGCACAGGTTACTGCAAAAAGTTACAAATTAATTCACAGAGTTCTTTAGGGAAGCAGCAAGGTAAAGAGAGTGAGTTTTTAAGAAGATAGTAAAGTATGAGCAAAGAAAAACAGTTACAAGCTGGGTTGGTAAGAACATCAAGGAGAGTAGGAAGGGAGAAATGGGGAGGGGAGAAAAAACAGCTACCAGCAGTAGGCTGGCCCCCAGCTGATTGGCTCAGACCTGCTGAGTTCTGCAGTTTGGAGAGTATGTGTGCGTGTTAGGGGCAGAACTGGGCGGTATCAGGGACCCATAGGAATAGTTTAATGCTTGAAGTTGGGTTGCTACACATGCCTGGAGGGGAGCTGAGTTTTAGATTAACCATAAATTCTTAAATTAAAGTTAAGACTTTATTGCATCTTAGCTGAAGATATCAGTTTGACTAGGAGTTAGGGTTTTTATTAACACAAGATAGTTGTGTTTATTACTCAAGGTAATTGTGATGTATAACTAGGAGGGTCTGATGAGATAACTTGGAGATACTAGTTTAAATAGAATTACATAGCAGACTAGTCTAGAGTCAATAGAGGGAAGGTTTAACAGATTCAAAAGATTGTTTTAAGAGTGTCTATTTGGTAGGTACATTCCTTGCTTAAAGGGGTTTGCTTATAAGAAAAGTATAATAACAATACAGCTAAAGAAAAGGATTATAACATTTGTCTCAATACAAAAAAAGGAAAAAAAACTGCAACATTTCTCTACTTCAACAGAATATATAAAATTCAAAGTAACATGTCCTTTCACGTATCCTTTCTATTCTTTCTTCTGGATAGCACGTGTGTCAATTTTTCTTCTATGCTCATTCTACTATTTTTTAAAAAAGTTTCCCCTATCTAGCACACCAACAAGAATTTTTGCATAATAATATTACAGTGTTTTATCAATCATCCAGTCTTACAGTGTGGTATCTTGGCACTAGGAAACTTTTCTGTTAGAGAATGATTATACTCAATGCCAAATTCAAAAGATTAGAGCATTTTTTGTAGTTTACAAAGAACATTTACATAAATTCTCATTTAATCTTTATGGCAGTTCTTTGAGGGATGCAGGGCAGAATTATTCCCATTTGATGACTCAGGAAACTGAGGCTGAGGACTGCTTATAAGTGAAAGTCAGGTCTCCTGCTCCTAACCTCAGTTTCTAGGTTCACAACCCCTTCATGGCACCAAACAAGTTAGAATTTTATCCTGTCAGAGACATGTGAATAAAAGAACCTCTGCACTTTTTCACATCTGTCCTTATATCTAATGATGTGAAAAAACTCATTTACATATGACTTCAAATAATGCAAATGATTTTTATAAGTGGTTTTACTTAATTAATGTTTGTCCTTCATTTTCAAAGAAGACCACAATATTAGGGAGGTGATACCATGACAAGCATATGAATTGGATTTGAGCGAGTGGCTGCTGTGCTAAGTCACCAGTCTCACTTTCTCCTCCAGAGCCATTTGAATCCAGTGACCAGATATGAATCAGGATGACTGGAGATGACCCTGGATGTGAGGTAATCAGGTTTTTTTTTTTTTGGTAAGGCAATGGGGTTGAGTGACTTGCCCAAGGTCACACAGTTAGGTAATTATTATTAAGTGTTTGAGAGCAGATTTGAACTCAGGTCCTCCTGACTCCAGGGCTAGTGCTCTATCCACTGCACTACCCAGCTGCCCCAAGGTATTCAGGTTTAAGTGACTTGCCCAAGATCACACAGCTAGTAAGAAATGTCTGAGGCCAGAGCTGAACTACCATCCTCCTGACTCCAAGGTCAGTGCTCTATCCACTACCACCTAGCTGCCCAGGTAGTTTTATGTTAGTCATAAGGACAACTGTTGTATTAAAAATTAGGGGTGGCTAGGTGGCGTAGTGGATAAAGCACCGGCCTTGGAGTCAGGAGGACCTGGGTTCAAATCTGGCCTCAGACACTTAATAATTACCTAGCTGTGTGGCCTTGGGCAAGCCACTTAACCCCATTTGCCTTGCAAAAACCTAAAAGAAATTAATTTAACTTATACATTGTTCACTAATATTTTAGCATGGTAGAATTTGCACATTAATGGGAAACTTAAATTGCTAAGAAGTTAAAATAAATTCCTTTCTAGTATAAACTAGTGGAGATTACCTTTGACTGTATTTACATTCTTATCTCATTTATTCAGGTCTTGAATGCTATCTAGTAAATTATAGATGTCTCCTTATTCATATGAATGTCTCCTTACTCATATGTTCAACCTGATTATAGCTACCAAAATGGTATAGCCATACTTTAGACTTCTTCATCATTAGAACTACTTCATGTACAAGATTGTAGCCATCATCTTATAACCATCATAACAATAATTATAATTATTTACTAGTAATCAATCAATTTAAAATTTGCTAATGTTATTTCATCATAATTATATTGTTAGCATTATTATATATTAATATTATATAATATTTGTATCATGCATTATTAATAATATTGATTATTTAATTAATTGTTTAATAATATTAATTAAATATTACTATCATGATTATTATAGGATTGCTATACAGAAGTGAGTACCCTATTATATTTAAGTATCATGGATTTAAAGTAGTAATTTGGCATTTTTTTCATGACTTTCTCTAGAAATACTTGGAAGTCTGGGAATGAGAAGAAAAAATGTAAATGGTGACAGTGAAATAGGATTCATCATCATCAGTAATGATGATGAAATTGTTATTAACAATGACAAAGCTCCCTCTAACAATGCAGATCAGCACCTGCTCTGCATTATTGAAAATTGATTGAGGTCCCTAACCTTCAGTGTTTATACTTCCTCATTTTCCATTCTCTTTTCAATCCTCAGAAATCTGGTTCCTATCCCTATGACTACCTAAAAACTCATCCATCAAAAGTCAACTCCCACTTCTAGTAATCTCTGAAAGAAAAGAAGGAAGCAAAGGAGGAAGAGAGGGAGGGAGGGAGGGAAATAGGTTTAGAATACTGTCCCATTAAAATACTGTGTATACTCTCTGAGTATCAGCCTAGTAAGAACAGACACTAAGAAGTGAATAAAGATGAATTATTTGGAGTAGGTATCTAATGAAACAAAGAAAAATGCAAAATGGCTCTTAATTTTGTTTCTACAGTGATGGTAGCAGAGTGGCGGGAAAAAGGCAAATGATACTAAGAATCACAACATTTTAGGCCATCTATAAACATTAGATTAACTGTTGATCTCTAAATGTGAAATCCCCAATCAATGATTAATAAGTATATATACTAATGAGAAACTGAATTATATTAATTATAACTATATCTCAATGTAACATCTGCATTGTCAATGCTGCCATGGAAATGAGAGATTTGAGCAATTACTAGGTCACAATGTATAAGCTGATGATGTGTTTTGGAGTGCTGGAAATGTGTTTTTTAAGACTTCTGGGAAAAAAGAAACCAGAAGCCCATAATAAAGTACCATTTTGATTCTCTATTAATGGGAGGAAGGTGGGAAAGACCAAGTGAAGTACCTAATCACTGGGTGCTGGTTCCACTCCACCACCAGCACCACCACTTGCTCTATAAGTCAATAAGCTTCAATTAAACAAAGATATCGAGAACTTAGGAGAAGGCTTTTCCCTGAACCCTGGGCTGAGAATGGTGAGCATGTTCATGAGAGAGAACTATAAATTTTCTAATCCCCAACTTGACTATAAAAAAATCAATTGACTCAGGGTGGCTAGGTGGCACAGTGGATAAAGCACCGACCCTGGAGTCAGGAGTACCTGGGTTCAAATCCGGTCTCAGACACTTAATAGTTACCTAGCTGTGTGGCCTTAGGTAAGCCACTTAATCGCATTTTCCTTGCAAAAACCTAAAAAAAAAAAAATCAATTGACTCAAAGTTTCTTATTTCTAGTATTTAATAAAGGCTTTATCCTCCCTTCTTAGAGACCTGGCTCAGGGAAAAAAAACTGATTCAATTTAATACAACCAGCCTCGTTAAGTACAAGCTTCCTATCTAAATGACCTCTCTTCCCCAATTGCTAACTGTACTTTTATTGTGGTAATTTGTTTTCTCACTCTTTATTAAATGAAAGACATTCTAGCAGCTGCTAAATCCTTCTTCATGTGATTAATGCTGGAGTGATTAAAAATTTGGGTAAAGATTTGGATTTTTCTCTTTTTTTAACATTTTTATTTAAAGTTTTAAGTTTACCTTAGATGGTAATCCCACCTGGTTAAAATGTTTTATTCTCATTATAAATTGCTAAAATCTCCTTGCTAATATTTTATATAAAATTTTTGCATCAATATTCATTAGGGAAATTGATCTATAATTTTCTTTCTCTGTTTTGGCTCTTCCTGGTTTGGGTATCAGCACTATATTTGAGTCATAAAAATATTTGGGACTCCTTTTTAGCTTATTTTTAAAAATAGTTTATATAGTATTGGAATCATGCTTTAAATGTGTGGTAGAAATCATTTATGAATCCATCTGGTCCTGGGGAGTTTTTTTAGGGAAGTTCATTGATGGCTTGTTCAATTTCTTTTTCTAAAATTGGGTTATTTAAGTATTTTATTTCTTCTGTTAATCTGCTAATTTATAGTTTTGTTGATAGTCATTCATTCCATTTAGATTGTCCAATTTATTGTCATATAATTGAGCAAAATATCTCCTAACAATTCTCTTAATTTCATCTTCATTGGTGGTGAATTCACCCTCTAATTTTTAATACTTATAATTTGTTTTTTCTTTTCCTTTTTTAAAATCAAATTAACCAATGGTTTATCTATTTTTATTGGTTTTCTCATAAAACCAACTTCTAGCTTATTATTTCAATGTTTTATTTCAATTTTATTAGTTTCTCCTTTGATTTTCATAATTTTCATTTTGATGTACAATTGGGGATTTTTTTCTAGTTTATTTTAGTTGCATGGCCAATTTATTGATCTGCTTTTCCTCTATTTTATCTTTTATTTTTTGGTGATTGCAAGACAATGGGGTTAAGTGACTTGACCAAGGTCACAGAGCTAGGTAATTATTAAGTGTCTGAAACTGAATTTGAACTCAGATCCTCCTGATTCCAGGGGTAGTGCTCTATCTACTGCACCACCTTTCTGCCCCAAATACTGCTTTGCCTGCAACCCCTAAATTTTAGTATGTTATCATTTTCTTTAATGAATTAGTGTCTCTACGATTTGCTCTTTGATCCAAATATTTTTAGGATTATATTATGTAAGGTTTAGGATTATATAATATATAATTCCAGTTATTTTTAATCTCTCTTTCCATTGTCAATTTTGAATGCAATTTTTATTGCATTACAATTAGAAAAGGATTCATTTACTATTTCTGCTTTTCTGCATTTGGTTGTGAGATTTTTCGGAATTTTATCCACCTTCTTAATTTCTTTCTTATTTATTTTTTGGTTAGGTTTATCTACCTCTGAGAGGGTAAAGTTGAGATCCCCCACTAGTATAATTTTATTACACTTCCTCCTATAGTTCATTTAACATCTTCAGAAATTTAGATGCTATTACATTTGGTGTACATACATTTAATATTGATATGAGTACCTTTCAGCAAAATTTTGTTCTTCTTTATCTTTTTTAATTAGATCTGTTTTTTTGCTTTGTCTGAAATCATGACTATTACTCCTGTTTACTTTGCTTCAACTAAAGCATAATGGATTTAGTTCCATTACCTTACCTTTATCCTGTATGTGTCTCTTTGCTTCAAATGTATTTCTTGTAAGCAACATATTTTAGTATTCTGATTTTTTAATTCATTCTATCAACTTCCACTTTATGAGTTTGTCCCATTCACATTTAAAGATATAACTAATTTTTTATTTCCCTCTATGTTATCTTTTGCTTGTTTAACCCCCCCACACACCCTTCTTACTCCTTCTACCCTTTCCCTCCTAACAAGTGCTTTACTTCTTATCACCACCTTCCCCAGTATACTCTCTCTATTATCAGTCCCATCTTCTTCTCTTATTCCCATCCCTTTTTATTTCCTCATTAGGTAAGAGAAATTTTTGTATTCAAGTGAGTGTATGACTCTTTGAGCCAATTTTGATGAAAGAAAAGTTTGAATTTTACCTATCACACCTCTCCCCCCATCTTCCCCTCCATTATATTCTCCTCTTTCATGCCTCTTTTATGTTGAATAATTCATTCAATCTTGATTCAATCCCATTAAATCTCCCCTCCTTCTTCCAGTGCATTTTTCTTTTTCATCCCTTTATTTTGTTTTTGGGGGGTATCATCAGCCCAGGGATTTTATCTACATTCTCTGTCTACGTTAATCCTCCTAATCGCTCTTTTAGTAATAAAATTGATTCACAAATATTATCTGGCCAAATAGAAATATATGTAGTTTAACCATATTGAATTTCTTATGTTTTCTCATTTCATTTTTCCTTTTTATGTTTACCATGAGCTTGTATTTGGAGGTAGTTTTTTTATTCAGCTCTAGTCTTTTAATTATAAATACTTCTTGAAAGTGTTCTTTTTCATTAAATGTAAATGCCCCCCCCCCAAGGTTATATTCAGTTTTCCTAGGGTAGGTGATTCTTGTTGGTAATATATCATTTTTCAAGTCCTCAGTTTTTTTAATGTGAAAGCTGTCAATCCTGTGTAATCCTAACTGAAGCTCCAAGATATGTTTCTTTTTTGGCTGCTTGCAATACTTTATCCTTTTGTGCAAGCTCTGGAATTTGACTATACTGTTCCTGGGAGTTTTTATTCTGGGATTTCTATTTTACCTTCTGGTTTTAGAATATCAGGGCAGTTTTCCTTGCTAATTTCTTTTTCTTTCTTTCTTTTTTTTGATCATGGCTTTTAAGCCATGATCTAATAATTCTTTATTATAATTCCTGAAACTATTTGTTAGGTCAATTGTTTTTTTTTTCCATTGTGAAATTTCACATTTTCTTCTATGTTTTTAATTTTTAAATTTTGTTTTATAGGATCTTAATATCTCATAGTCATTAGTTATCACTTGTTCACTTCTAATTTTTAAGGAATTATTTTCTTCAGTGAACTCTAGTACTTCCTTTTCTATTCGACCAGTTCTATTTTTAGAGTTCTTTTCCCTTGGCAAATTTTTGCATCTTTTCCAATAAAATTATCCCTTTTTCCATAACTCTCTAACTTTACTCACATTTATTTTCCTAATTTTTCTTCTACTTCTCTAATTTGCTTTTTTAAAATATTTTTGAGCTCTTCTAGGAATTCTTTTTGGACCTGAGACCAAATTACATTTTTTTTTTTGAGTCTTCATATATATATGCCATTTTGGCCCTATTTGTCTGCTTCTAGGTTTATACACTGATCCTCCCTATAGCAACTTTCTAAAGTCAATCTCTTTTTTGTTGTTTGGGGGGGGGATGTTGCTCATTTTTTTCCTGCCCTTTTTCTGTGACTTACTGTTTTTATGTGAGAATTGAGCTCTAGTCCTGTATGTTTTCAGGCTTTTTGTATTGGGATTCTGAGTCTTACTGCGGGCTTTCACTGGACTTCAGGGTTTAGTTTCTTGCTTTCTCTGGAAGGGAGTGTTCCTTTCTATCTTGTATGGGAGGGGGGGGGTCTCCCTGTTGGTCTCCCTTGAATGTAGAGTTTATCTGATGATCTGCCCCAGGGATGGGATCCTGTTGCTGAGTTGCTATGGAAATGTTCTCTGCCAAAAGGCCCCAAGATTAGAGTCTTGGTCAGCCTGGGACAGAGCTTTCTGGTGGCTTGTGCTGGGCCTTGCAGTGCTGTATAGACTACTAACTTGTCTAGGGGATTGCTGATTGCAGGAAGATGGGACCTTGCTGGTAGATTACTACAGGTATAAAACCTTGCTGCAGACCCCCTGCTATGAGCCTGATTGTGCTGCTGCTGCTGCTGCTCTTGGACCTCACTTTCCTTCCACCCCTGTGAGATAGATCTTTTCTGCCCTGTTGGTAAGCTGTTTCCTTGCTCCTAGATCAATTATGATGTGATTTTCTAATGGTTTGAAGAGCAAATTGGGAGAGTTTCAGTCGGTTCCTTCCTCATTCTGCCATCTTGGCACCAGAAGTCCTGAATTTTTCTAATTTTTAATGAGGGTAAAACATAGGGAAGGAGGAGGGGCAAACAGTTATCCCATGGGGCAGCTGGGTGGTGCAGTGGATAGAGCACCGGCCCTGGAGTCAGGAGCACCTGAGTTCAAATCCAGTCTCAGACACTTAATAATTAACTAGCTGGGTGACCTTTGGCAAGTCACTTAACCCCATTGCCTTGCCAAAAAACTTTAAAAAAACCCCAGTTATCCCATTAGGAAGTCAAAAACATCCTGAAAGTACATTGAAATCATTCTTCTAAGAAATGGTAAATTTCCATAAAAAAGAGAGTCTATCAGAAGGAGAGATAAGGAGAGATTCTTTAGATCTAAGCGATTCAGTTCAGTTCTGGTTCAGTTCTTGTCCTTTGTTATCAAAGAAGATCAAAATGACATCATCATGTTTGAGACAAATTACACTGTTTCCAACTGTGGCTGATCAGATAAATATGAGCTCAGAATGCTCTACCACAGGTTGGGCAAAATAACCTATATGAACACTTGGGGTGGGTACTCTAAACTTACTGATGTCTCATTTCCTTTGAGCTGCTTCCATTCTGCCTTCCTCATGCAGCACCCTCACTGATGAGGTCACACTATGCGGGGTGGTCCTGTGTCAATGTCTCCCATGTTGTACAATTAATTCTAAAGTTCTTCAGGTGAGATCTTCAGGATGTCTTAGTATCACTTCTTCTGACCCCCTTGTGAGTTCTTGGCCTTTGTGAGTTCTCCATAAAATAGCTTTTTGGTACATCTAATATTCTAACAATATATCCAGCCCATTGTAATATCATACGACTCTCTGCAGTTATGTAGGAATGCTAGGCAGATTAGCTTGAGAAAGCTTGAGAAAGGACCTCAGTATCTGGTATCTTATCCTGCCAAATGATCTTCAGAATCTTCTTAAAGCAATTCCTAAGACAAAGCAATTCAGTTCCTGACATAGAACTGTTAAACTATCCAGGTTTCACAGTTATATAGCAATGAGGTCAGCACAGTTGCTCTGTAGACCTTCAGTTTGGTAGTCAGTCTAATACCTCTTCTCTCCCATACTTTCTTTCAGAGCCTCCCAAATACTGAGCTAACTCTGGCAATGTGTGTGTGTCAACCTCATTGTTAAAGTGTATCTTCTCGGAAAAGATACTGCCAAGGTAAATGAACTTGTCCAGAGTACTCAAAATTTCTCTGTTCTGTTCCTGGCATTTCTCCTGGAGACGTTGAGCAGCAAACACCATAAAGATTGTTCCTTGACCCTTTCTGAAGCCACACTGGGAACAAGGACACATTCTTGTTTTACTCCACTGGTGACTGGGATATCTTGAGAGCATCATCCACTATCCAGAACCCAGGCATACATGTCATCATGAAATTGATGTACAGTACTGATGAACTTTTCTGAGCAGTCAAATTTTGGCATCATTTTCCATAAATCCTCAAGACTCAGGATATCAAAGGCCTTGGTCAGATCTACAAATGTTGTATACAGACTTCTGTTCTCTTCCTGGCATTTTCCCAAGAGTTGTTGGGCACAAACATCATATCAATGGTTCCTTGACCCTTTCTGAAGACACACTGGCTCTCAGGAAAGTGACCAAGTTCCAGTTGAAGGATTAGCCTATTGAGAAGGACTCTTACAAGAATCTTACCAGCAATATCTAAAAGAGAAATACCCCTGTGATTGTCAAAGGACAATCTACTCCCTTTACCTTTAGAGATGGATGATAGAGGCATCCTTGAATTCTTGGAGAATAACCTCTTCATGTCATATTACCTGGAAAATTTTAGTTTTTGGATGAGCAATGAATCCCCCACCTTGTAGATCTCAGCTGGAATGGAATCAGCACCAGGTGCTTTACCACTTGAAAGAAACCTAATGACATTCAAAATCTCTTCTTTAGTTGGAACTTCAGCTATGGACTGATTGACTTCAACTTGGGGTAAATAATCAATAACCTCTGCATTGATTGATGATAGTCTGCCAAAAACACTATGTAAATGTTCATCCCATCTCTTTAGGATCGTTTCCCTATTGTTAATCCATATGACTCCATCAGAACTGAGTAGTTGAGATGCACCATATGTCTTTGATCCATAAATAGACTTCAGGGAATCATAAAAGCATTTTGGTTTGTTACGATCTGCACAAAACTGAATTTCATTTGCCTTTTTACTGAACCACGAATCCTACATCTCTCTAAGCTTTGCTTGAATTTTATTTTTGATGGAAGTAAATGCTACCTTCTTAGAAATGGATGAGCTATCCTGCTGGTAAACCCTGTGGAGTTCTTGTTTATCATTTAGCAGCTTCTATATTTCCCTATCATTTTCATCAAACCAGTCTTAGTGTTTGCCAGTGTTTTGACCCAGATGCAGTGCTGTACACCAGATCTCAGAAAGCTGCCCACTGCGCCACTGTTGCCAGATGTGTGTTGACTCAGTTTTCCCAAGTTAGCAAAAAACTGTTCCTCCTCAGACAGACTCTCTAATCTCTTGGCATTAATTCTTCTAGTATTCATTTTGCTTTGGGACAGCCTCTTTGGTTGAATGTGATTATTTAGCTTAGAGAGAATGAGTCTGTCATCAGTACAGCAGTCTGTACCACCTGTTGTCTTTGTCACACTCACATCCTGTCTTCTCTTCTTTTTATAATCACAGAGTCTAATAGATACCAATGTTTGCTTTGAGGGTGCATCCAGGAAGTTTTATTGTGTTTAGGTAAGCAGAAGACAGTGTTTGTGATGAGAAGGTCATGAGATGCTCAAGTCTTCAGTAGAAGGTGACCATAGCTATTGCTGTTTCCAACTCCATTCTTCCCAAGGACTCCCTGCCATGTCTGGTAATCTGAGCTTACTCTAGCATTAAAGTCACCCAGAATTATAAGCTTGGCCTCTTTGGGTGTATTGATGATAAGGGTCCCCGGGTCTTCATGTAATTTTTCTTTTACTTCATCAATGTTCATCATGATAGGATCATAGGCACTGATGAAGATGGCATGATGTTTTACTGGAAGTAGCAATCTCATTGTGATGAGCCTGTCATTCACTCCTTTTGGTAGGCATTCAAGAATGCTGACTAGATTAGTTTTGATTGCATAACCTACCCCAGCTTCCTGGCATTCCCTTTCATTCTAGACCTAAGAGAAGTAAGCCTTTGGAGTTAAACCAAGATAAACTCAGAAAAGAAGACTCTTTGCTACCTGGAAAAATCCCCAGAGACCACATCTTTGGCAATTAATTTTTGAAGGTTTATTTGGATTTTTCCCCTTATTTTTCCCCTCATATGTTAATAGTAACTGTTTGTTTGATTACTTATTGAAAGATCATTTTAATCCTTTCTTGTGCCTATTATTATTAATAACCATTTATAGTTCAAGCTTGTGTTTATTTGAAGGAATTTTGTCTCATTCACTTGACATGTCTCAGTTGTTTAATTTTAAATACCTTTGTGCTTTTTCATTGATCATTTTTCATTGTGACCTTTAAAATTTTACTTTAGCTTTTAAAACTTGACAGTTACTTTTGCATTCAATGGAATACTCCCTTCCCTACTTGGGAATTATTTTTCTGCCATAAACTAGCATTGCAACATCTCCTTTTGAATGCATTTTTCAGATGTTTTGGTACTCATTTTGATACATATTATTTATTCCAGGGAAGATCTTATTTTATTGGCAATTTTATTTTCCATTTTTGTGGGTATCATCTCCAAGTCTCAGAAAAAATGCATTATTCCTACAAACTACCCACTGCTATAAAAATATTGTGTAAATTATTATTACTTTTTTTCTTTGTCTTTCCAGAATCTAGGACAGTGCCTGAGACAAAGTAATGTTTAATAATGTTATTGGCTGATTATTGCTACTAATTGATAAGTTAAATTAATGAAGTATGACCTTGAAATACTTGCACAAATGTTTTAATTCATTGAATGTTAATAGCTATATGCTGATTTGACAAGAAAATGTTATTAATTATGTGAGGTATGGATAGCCTTCAGTGAAGTTTTCTTATAAAAACTCTTATACACAATGATGAGAATGACCTTCAGTAAAGCTTCTTCATTGAATATATATTATACCTGCTTATCATTGTTGTTTACTGGGAGGGTAAAACTGTCTGGTTTTCATAGTACCTGTGATTCTTGGAAAATGGGGTAATTTTAAGAAAAGTTGGATGGATTCTCTTTTTGATTGGATATCTCCAAATTTGGTCAGAGGAAATGCATAATGAGTTTTTGCAGAACAGCACTTATTATAAGGCATATATTAACTATGAATAATTATAGTAATAAGGGATTGAAAACTTTAGCTTTCCAATAGGACAGAAATGCATAATTAATTCATAATTAATAACTAATTAATTATGATAATGAGGATTGCAATTTGCTTTGTTATGTCAGTTAGATAGTATTAGTAAAAGGACTGTGAGCTTGTCTTACCAGCCATTGGTAGGATAAAACAGAATTTAGAGGCAGGGTTATTATTATTATTATTATTATTATTATTATTATTATTATTATAAAAGAGACCTGTAAGCTTCTATATTAAGCACTCCCTGGCTGATGCTACTTTGCAAATTTGTCCTTTTTCTTTGAAGAAAAAAGAAACCTTCCGCACTCTGACTCAAACTCCAAACTCTTTTTTTTTTATGTTTTTACAAGGCAAATGGGGTTGAGTGGCTTGCCCAAGGCCACACAGCTAAGTAATTATTAAGTGTCTGAGACCAGATTTGAACCCAGGTACTCCTGACTCCAAGGCCGGTGCTTTATCCACTCTGCAACCTAGTTGCCTCTAGACTCCAAACTCTTGATTCCTGTGGTCATTATCCCATGCAATACTGTTTTTTTATGACCTTGAATTTATTTCTAATGCATTGAAATAAAGTTAAATATTTTTATTAGGTATCCTGTATTATTTAATATAATCTTTCTGATTTTGTAATACAATTTTGCATATTTATTGCTTAAGTTAACAATACTGATTTTGTTGACTTTCTTAATCATATAGCAAACCCTTGAAAAGATGAGTGTTGCATTGACTTAAAAGTATTTATAATGTTACTGGTATTGAAATGCTGTGATCTGATAATAGAAGTAGATACAGTTTACAATTCTGATGATAATACAAAAAATGTTGAAATGTAAAAGATCTGGGAAACTGCAAAGTAATATTTTGTAAAGGCAGCCCAGACAACTCTCAGAATGGACTCTCTGAATGACTAGACCCATTTGATCATTCTAACATCAGTAATGTACTGATGGGAGGAGTTAGTGCCTGGAAACTAATCTTTACAGGGCAACTCCCTTCTCTACAATTGCTACTGCCAGGAGAAACTTCTATTTCAAAGGTATTTGCAAAGGAAAAAAAATAATCATTTTTTTGAGTGTGTACACATAATATGCAGAGTTGGAAGCATTTAAGTTCCTAGATCATTTTAAATTGTCAGCTTTGGATCTCATCTGTTCCTCTGAGTTTGGATGAGAGATAGAAGAGTAAACAAAATCCTCCTCCTAGAAAAGGCAAAGGACCAGTGGAATGAAAGCCATGAAGGCTTGATTACTAGCATACCTTGCTCTCCTCCCACAAGGTGCTCCATTCCCCTGACTCCTTGTATTTTCACTGGCTGTCCACCATACCTTGAATGGAATGCTCTTTTCCCTCATCTCTGTCTCCTGGCCATCCTGGCTTCCTTCAAATATTAGCTAAAGTTGCATCTTCTGCAAGAATCCTTTTGAGTATTGTCTTATTCTTAATGCCTTCCTTTTGGGACAATTCCCAATTTCCCCTGCACTATACATACATATATATATATATATATATATATATATATATATATATATATATAAAACATTTGTATTTAGCTGTTTGCATGTTGTCTCCCCCATTACAGTGTGAATTCCTTCAGAATCAAGTCTGTCTCTTGCGTTTCTTATTTTCCAAGACTTAGCCAAAGAGCTTAATAAATGTTTGTTTATTGACTGATGCCAAACAGTCCACATCAAACCTGGAAAAAGTTAGAGATTCCAGAACCAGGACTTTCATTCTGTAAGATCTCATCTTAACACTTGGAATTAGAAAGAAAATTTTCTCTTTCTGTCCCAACAGCTGATTCCGCTTGGTGGAGGTATAGGGAAAATGGATGGGGGAGTTATTAAGCTCCTTATAGCATTTTTTGATAGGGGGAAATGGTTTTGTACATCGGATGTTATAAACTCAACACAACTGACACAAAAAACATGAACTCCCACAACTAGCTCCCATCTCTTCAAAAAGTCAAAGTCACCATGCTCTCTTCCTTGAAATGTCAACCAGGCTGTTCCAAGACAACCAGGGGCTGTCTGTCTGTTTTGGAATGTCCTCAGAAGGCTCTGACAGTTGTTGCCTCCACCTCCTCAGCCTCCTTGGAAACCGCCCCAGCCTCCAAAGCCCCCTTAGCCACCTCTGCTGTGTCCTTGGTCACTGAAGCCACTACAGCCGACTCCACAGATCCTGAAATCACCCAGTCCAGGTATACATTGATCTTTCCATCCTCCATGGCCTCTTTCATGACAACGTTGGTCTCTTCCTCTGAGCTGAAGTCCCCCTTCTCAAAGACCCCGTCTCCCTGTCCTCACACATACTGAACCTTGAAACAAATGTTTTAACATTTCTTCCTCCCTATCTTCAGACAGGTCTTTGAAGAAGATTTTATAGAACTGTTTCCTTGGGGCAGCATTAGAGGCTTTCTGTCCTTTCAGATCCATCCAGATGGCTCTGCCTTCAATCTCTATACTATTAGAAGAACTGAAAGCTTCTTTTGTATCTTTCATGGAGGCAAATTTGATAAACACATACTCTTTAGGTCACCTGAGGCAGATTGATGGACACTTTCTTCTCAAAACACTTCCTGCTAACTCTACTCTAGTTTTGTAGACCAGGTTGTTCAGTACCAGGGTCTTGAAGTTGGAAACTTGCTGTTGCTTCCACCCCAGGAATTATTCTCCCCCAACCTCCTCTGGAATTCTCTTGTCCTTGGCATTTCTCCTCTGGGTAGTCCAGAATGAGCATTGGGCTGTCAGTCCTTCCAAGGCCTTATCCACATCTGCTTCTGTCTTAAGTTCAATGTAAGCCATTCCTTTGGGGCTCCCATCCTTGATGCAGACCAGTCTGCTCTCAATAGTCTTTTTACAAAAATTTTATTTATTTAAGACAATGGGATTAAGTGACTTGACCAAGATCATACAGCTAGGCAATTATTAAGTATCTGAGGCTGGATATGAACTCAGGTCTCCTGACTCCAGGGACAGTGCTCTATCCACTGCGCCACCTAGCTGCCCTCAATAGAGTCTTCAAACACTTTCTTGAACTATTCTTGAGTTACTTTATACAGCAGATTCTTGACAAAAAAAGCATCTTTCTTGTTCTCTTTTGTTCTTTCTAGCTTAATTTCAGGGTCAAGTTGCACTTTGGAGTCACTGAATTGCAGTTTTTTTCCCATGTCTTCAAAAATTCAAATGCCACATAGTCAAACTTCCTGCTGGTGCCAATATGGACATGGATGTGGACAACAGTAAGGTCCTTTTCAGCTAAGAAGTTTGTGATGCTGATTATTAGCTCAGAAGTAGTTTTGTTGAAGTTCAGGTTAACGGCCAAGAGACTGAAATTTGTAAATGCTTTTAACATCCAATTTCTGTTTCTTGGCTTCAAGAGGCTTCTGTTTGTCCATTTCCTTTTTCCTCTTTTATGGTAGTTTCACTAGTAGTTATTACTCATCTGCTCCCTTCCCTTCTTCCTCCTCATTTTCATCTTCCTCTTCCTCCTCAAATTCCTTGACCTTCCCAGTTTTTGCAGAGGCAGCTTTCACAGGATCAGCCTTTCCTTTGGCAGGAGTGTATCTTCATAGTTTCTTCTTCAATCACCCTCATCTTCTTTATCTTTGTCATTCTTTGTCTTCCACCTCCTTACTATCCTCTTCTTCAGACTCAATTGTCTTCCTTCTTGGCATTCTTCCTGTCTTTTTCCCTTTTGATTGGGAGCACTGCTGCTTTGACTGGGGTAGCAGCTGCTTTAGCTGAAGGAGCTGTCTTCTAGCCTCCTTGGCAGGGGTCATGGTGGCTGCCTTTTTACTAGGAGTCACAACTGCTTTCCTGGCCGGTGTGGGGGTAACAACAGCTTTCTTGCTTGATGATACCTTCTTTGCTGGTGTAAGCCCAATCTTCTTGCTCTTCTTTTGAGGGACCCTAACTTCTTCACTGCTTTCTTCTTCATCTTCTGACATGTCCTCATCCTCCTGTCTTCTATCTCCTTTGGGGGAGGAACCATTTTCTTTGGTTCAGCTTGAGTTTTAGCAGCCTTCCCTAACTTCACCATGGTGATGGTGCCTGACTATGGTATGAAGGGTGCAGATCCCTTGACTGAGACCCAGGTAATGTTGGCGGTGATGGCAGTGGTAGTGCAGAGTGCTAGGAGGAGTCGATCTGCAAGCAGCCTTTTCCTTGCTGAGACTAGGTGAAAAGACTCCTTTAGAAAAGACTCTTTAGATGAAAGACTCCTTACACCATTTTTTTTAGTTTTTACAAGACAATAGGGTTAACTGACTTGCCCAAGGTCACACAGCTAGGTAATTATTAAGTGTCTGAGGTCAGATTTGAACTCGGGTCCTCCTGACTCCAGGGCCAGTGCTCTATACACTGTGCCACCTAGATGCCCCCCTTACAACATTTTTAATGTTATCTTTGGATCCCCAAGTGCCTAGCCCAGTACCTTAGATAAAGAATGTATCAAATAATTACTTTTTCTTTTAATTGAATTTAGGATCTACAAGTCTTTTAATTCAGCATTCCTTAAGTTATATATATCCTTTCTTTACTCTCAAGTCCATAGTTATCAAATTCAAATCAAAATCTTTGAGAATAAATTTTGGATGTTTCCTTTTCCCTCACTTATCACTCTTTCCCCATGATTAATACTCTCAAAATACCACAACTTTTTGAGCTAGATGCCAGAAATCAAAGGATAATAGAATCACAGGATCTCACTGTTGGAAGACACTTTAGAGAATAAGACAGGAACTAAGATGGTGGAGAAAAATCAATCACTCACCTGAGGTCTCCCCAAAACCCCTCCAATAATCTTTAAATAATTCCATAAAATAATTTCTGAAGCAGCAGAATCCACAAAAGAATGAGATAAAATAATTTTCCAGTCAAAGACAAATTAGAAAATTGACAGAAAAGTACTTTTGCACTGGGTGAGAGTAGAGCACAGTTCAGCTCAGGCCACTTCAGCATAGACCAGTCCCCAGGCAATGAGAAGGTCTTAGAAATTAACAGTGGCGGGAGCTGGCTTTTAGAGCTATGTCCTCAAATGGCAAGGAGGTTAAACAAATGATCAGAAGGAGATTACAGGGGTCTCTTTTCTGGCAGGAGTCTGTTGCTTTGTCATATTTAGATCTAGGTCACCATCCTGGGTCTCAGGGTGAAGAGGAGCTCAAGCACACCAGAGCTCCAGACCACAGGAAAGTGGTAAACACATCTCTCCTCAGATCATATCACCTTGAAAGAACTGAAAACTTACAGATCCTTAGAAGTTTCTCTGAAAACAAAGGCACAAAACCTTTGATTTTTGGAACAGTGTGCCCTGGAAGCAGAACCCATTTTAACAAAGAATTTTAATATCAGAAATCAGTAAAATATCAGAAAATTGACTGGAAAAATAAGCAAACAACAGAAAAAATCTATTGAAAGTTAATGTGATGACAAGGAAGAGCAAATCATACACTTAAAAAGTAACTAAGTTGGGGCAGCTAGGTACTCCAGTGAATAAAGCACTGACCCTGGAGTCAGGAGGACCTGAGTTCTAATCTAGTCTCAGACACTTAATAATTGCTTAACTGTGTGACCTTGGGCAAGTCACTTAGTCCCATTGCCTAAAATAAAAATGAAATTAAAAAAAACAAGGCTTCTATACCCAAAGTCTCCAAAAGAAGATAAATTAATTGATCTCAGACCATGAAAGAGTTAAAAAAGAATTTTGATAAAGTAAGAGAGATAGAAGAAAAAAATGATAAAACTGAGTGATGCAAGAAAATCATGGGGAAAAAAGTCACACACAAAAATGCTAAAGAAAATAATACCTTAAAAAACAGAATAGGTAAAAAGGAAAAAAGAGGTCTAAAAAGTCCATGAGATGAATGCCTTAAGAGAATTGGACAAATGAAAATGGATCAATGAAATAATTCCTTCAAAATTAGAATTGAGTAAATAGAAGCTAATGACTATGAGAAATCATGAAAAAATAAAAGATAATGTGAAATATCTCATTGGAAAAACAAATGACCTGGAGAATAGTTCCAGGAGAGATAATTTTAAAATTAATGGAAACAAAGCCTTCACATCATCTCTCAAGAAATTATCGAGAAAACTGAACTGGTTGTGAACTAATTCAACTATTCTGGGGAACAATCTGGAACTATGCCCAAAAAGCAATAAAATTGATAATATCCTTTGATTCAGCAATACTAATACTAGGTCTATATTCAAAAGAAAAAAAATCATATGTTCAAAAATATAACAGCTCTTTTTGTAGTGGCAAAGAATTGGAAATTGAGGGAATGTCCAGAATGTTATGGAATATTATAAGAAACATGGTATGGGGGCGGCTAGGTGGCGTAGTGGATAAAGCACCGGCCTTGGAGTCAGGAGTACCTGGGTTCAAATCTGGTCTCAGACACTTAATAATTGCCTAGCTGTGTGGCCTTGGGCAGGCCACTTAACCCCATTTGCCTTGCAAAAAAAATAAAAAAAAGAAACATGGTATGGTCAGACTTTAGAGAAGAATGGAAAAAAATTGCATGAATGAAGGGAGCAGAACCAAGAGAACATTGTACACATTAACAGCATTGTGAATTGATCAACAATGATGGATGTAGCTCCTCTCAGCAGTTCAGAAATCTAGGATAACCGTGAGAGTCTTATTATGGACAATGCCATTCATATCCAGAGGAGGAAAAACAAAAAATAAAAAAACCATAGAATCTGAATTTATACTACGTTCTTTTTTTTTTTTTTAAAAAACAGCTTTTATGTTTTTCCTTCCTGTCCCATGAGTTTTTTTCCTTGTTCCTAATACCTCATGCATAAAATGGCTAATATGTTAAACCAGACTTTGCCACTGGGGGAACGGGGATGGAAAGGGAGGGTGGTGCAAAAATGTGTACCTTCTCAATATGCAAGTGGATGAATATTGAAAGGCTTTCATGACAGGCAGTTGGAAAAATAAAAATAACAAAAAAACTGTCCTGATATTCTAGAACCAAAGGTTAAAATAAAAATTGTTACAATCCATACTGTCACCTTCTGAAAGAGATCCTTATATCAAAACTCCCTGGAATATTATAGCCAAATTTCTGAGCTTCCAGGTCAATTAGAGAATATTGCAAGCAGCCAAAAAAGAAACAATTCAAGCATTGTGGAGCCATAGCCAGTATGACACAAGATTTAGCAGTTTTTACATTAAAGGATTGGAATACTTGGAATATAATATTCTGATGGGTAAAGAACTTGAGATTACAACCACAAAACACCCACAAAACTAAATATAATCCTTCAAGGGAAAAAATGATTATTCAATGAACTAAAGGACTTTCAAGTATTCTTGGTGAAAAGATCAAAGGTAAATAGAAAATTTAATTTTCTAATACAATGCTTAAGAGAAGCATAAAAAGATAAACAGGAAAGGAAAATCATAAGGGACTTAATATTAAACTATCCCCATTACTAAATGGGATATCAGAACTCTAATCACTGCAGTTACCAATCAGAATGTTGATGATGAATATGCTTATCCCTTATTGACATAGAGGTGATGGACTAGAAATGCAGAATGAGTCATATTTTCCCCATGTTATATGTTAATTTATTTTGCCTGACTATGATCATATATATATATACATATATGTGTATATATATGTATATATACATATATATATATATATATATATATATATATATATATATATACAGGATAAGACTTCTATTTTCAATGGACAATGGAGCAATGTATTATAAAGCTAACCTCCAGAAGTAAAAAAAATCTTTAAAAGTTTACAGAAGACAGTAGAAGGAAGTTCAGAAAGGAACACAATGAAGTGGTCAAATTATTACTAAGTTAAATTTAATACATACTTTGAAAAACAAGCTAGACTATATAAAAGTTAACAATTTCATATATAGTCTTGCCTCTATATATTGAAATGTTTTTTATTTGTTGATGTTTGCTAAGTTTATAACTTTTTTTAAAATGAGGAAGTCAGACTTTTAGGTCTTTTCCTACTCTAAATTTATGATCCTGTTCTGAGGAAGTCCATTCTACTTCTGGATAAATCTAATTGTTAGACAGTTTTTTTCCCTTACATCAAACCCACATTAAAATTTCCACCCATTGTTTCTAATTTTTGCCTTTTTTGCAGAAGAAGCTATTCATCTTACATGTTAAATACTTGAAGGTGACCTATTATTCCTTCCCCTAGTCTTCTCTTCTGCAGGCTAAACATTCCTAGTTTCTTAGACTAGTACATGTATCAAATGCTTTTGAGGTCCTTCAACATCCTGGTTCCCATCAGTTGAAGCTACCTGTAGACTAACTTTCTTCTCCTACTTAGAGTTTACAGAGCATCACTAGAAAGAATGATAAAATCAAACCAATTTCATTCAATATAAATTCATTGAAATCTCTTCTGGATTCTGATTATTGTAGGACAATTCTCCTTCACTATTATATTGTATTCCTTTGTAATTCCCCACAGCAAGAGTTTAAATTTTTTTCCTCACCTTTAAACCCACAACCACACGGCAAACCCCATACTTACAGAAGTTGATTTAGTCTTCTCTTTCATTGAGAATACTGAGGTTTTCCAACCTAAGTTCCCCTTAGTTCCCTTTCTTCATTCCTCAAAAGATTTCCATATCATCTATTCTCTCCTCTTTCTGTCTGATCAAACATCCCTAAAGCTAATCGTTCTTATGGACCATTGATCCTGATCTCATCTTTCTAACTTGAACAGCCATTCCTTTTCCTTTATGCATTTCCAATTTAAATGCTCTACTGGCTTCTTCTCATATGTCTACATGCATAATCAAAATGTCTAAGCTCCCCCCACCCCATTGTCCTACAAAAATTTCTCTAGACTTTATAATATAAGAAACTACAAACCCATCTTCTTCCTCTTCACTACTAAACTTCTTGAAAAAAATTATCTTTTTTGGATGTCTTCACTTCCTCTCCACCCACTATTGCATGAACTTTTTACAATCCAATTTCCACTGCTGCTGATCTTCTGAAACTACTCTCTAATGTCACTGATGACATATTAATCACTAAAAACAATACTTTTTTTCAGTTATCATCTTTGAGGTTTCAACTACATTTGATTCTGTTGATTCTGTTCTCCCTTGCATTAAATTATCCTCTTCTCACTAATTACTTCATTTACTTTTTTAATAAAAAATTATTTTCCCAAACAAAACTACATGCAAAATAAATAATGACAAATGAAATAAACAAAGAGAGAAGAAAATATGAATCCTTGAATCTTGGATTTTATATCAAAATACCAGAGTTTGAAGTCCTGTTCTAACACATAGTATCTGTATGACCTCAGGCTTAGAAAATCATCTCCTTTAGTCTCAGTTTCCTCTTCTATATTTCACTAATGGGAATTTTCTTGGTTCTATTTAATTATATGAAGCAAGCTCACCTGTTATTGATGATGGTTTGATAATTGGCTATACAATGTAGTATAAAAATATGGGGAGTTTTATAAGGAAGAAGTTCAAGCTATCGATACTCATAAGAAAAATTCTCCAAAACATTAATAATTAGAAAAATGCAATTAATGCAGCTCAGACAAGAGCAACCTCCCATACAATAGATCATCCAAATTGACAAAAAAAGGAAAATAATAAATGCTAGAGGGACTTGTTGAAAAACAAGTGCATTTATGATTGTTGGTGGGAACTGTGAATTAATATAGTATTGCTAGTTTAGAAAGTCACTCAATTGTGCATTCTCTTTGATTCAGAAAAACCAAGCTTCAAAAAAAATCAAAGAAAAAGGATAAATATGTATTAAATATTTCTAGCAAATCTTTTTATACTAACAAAGAAGTAGAAAATAATGGTGTGCCTATCAGTTGGGAAATGGTTGAACATTTATAATAGCTCTATATAATGGAATGTTATTGTGCCATAAGAAATCATAAAGGGAGTAGTTTCAACAAAACCTGGGATGTGCATGAAGTGATGCAGGGTAAAGAGAGCAAAAGTAAGAAAACAGTTTATATAATAACACACCATTATACAAACAATTTTGAATGTCTTGTGAATTCAACTCCTGACAAAAAGTTTAGAAACTTGAGGTACATAATGTAACATAACTTTTTTGAACAATACCAATAAGAATTCTTAAATGGGGAAGGGAAAGACATGAGGGAAAGTATATCAATTTTTGTTAAATAAAAAGAAAATTGAATTTAAAAAAACAAACAAACAAAATTAAGGACCAGGCAAAACACCAGAGAGTGCTTGAGAAAAATACTAAGTTCTTTGTTTCTCATTAAGCTTTCTGTTTCTGTCCCCTAACACCACCCTTTAATAGATGGCATTCCTTCTCTTATTTATTCATGTATTAACTAATGAGAGGTTTATGGTTTATTCTCTCATCTACTGAGAAAAAAGTACAAATATTTTCTTTTGTACTGCATTTTCATTCAGTCGCACTAACCTAATTTAATAGAGAAGAGCACACAAACACAATATGATATATATATATATATATATATATATATATATATATGGTTTTTTATTATTCATACTCAAAAAAGTAAAAGAAATAAAATAAAATATACTGAAATAGTCACCATTTGATTTGCGTGTCCTTAGAAATGGGGTCATAAGGCCAGAAGCAGGTAGTGAGACCCTGTCTTGTCTTTACAATGCTGTCTCTAGGGGTTACTTTTAAAACTTGCACATGAGGACTGGTTTGCTTAGGATGCAGGTGAAACCTAGGGTTTTAAAGTTCACCCTAGGTCTGCACACATAAGAAGATTCTTTGCTTCACCAAATAGTTCACTCCAGAGTCCTTTAAAGAACTGTCTTTCTATATCTATATATGCATTCAAACCACTGTATAGATATATAAAACATATATGTGTACCAGTGATCAGAAATCTATATATACATGGGAGTTAAATGATTTTCAATCTGTTTTCAAATTTCAATTTTCAAACCATTTTTGATTGTTGGTATATAGAGAAGATAATTTATATTTATATATTTATTATATTACATATTAATATAATTATATATTTGTCATTAAATATTTATTATATTTATGTTTCATACATATATAATTATATAAGCATAAATTTTATATTTTGAGTAAAAATTTCAGTATTCTATATCTCTCCAGGTTCAAGAACAAACCATCTATCTCATCAATCCCATATTGCAGGTCTAGGCTGTAAAGCACAGATATTTTTAAAACTAATTTTTAAAAATGCATCATTAACTATTTGTCCCTCAACTTTAGTAGTCCTCTAGTTCTACATGCTGTCCTGTCAATGACGAAGGTGTCTTGAAGACCGTAATAGCATTCTGGCAGAAGTTCCTTGGCCAGAAAGATTTCAAGAATAGGTCTGTTGACAAATTTTACTTCTGTCATCTAAGGACCATCCTAGATGAGTCTGTAGAGGCTCATCTACAGATTGGCTACAACATTAATAAGTTGTAGAGAGAATTTTAATCAACTTCATCAGAATAGTGAAGCGACTACTAGACAGAGAATAATTAGATCTTAGAAAAAGTTTTAATGGTTTTTACCAACAAGAATAGTAAGAGATAATGATAAATCATCTGTGAAAAAAATTGTATTTGACTTACCAAAAAAGATAGATTTCCAATATTTTAATAATGATTTTATTATAGAAAGAGAACTAGGTACAATTAATAAAGCACTATACTTGAAGCCAAGAAGACAAGTTAAAATACTGCCTTGCACACAATATATGTGATCCTAAGCAAATCATTTAATCTCTGCCTGCTTCAGTTTTCTCATATGTAAAATGAGGAAGATCAGAACACCTATTTCATGCAATTAATGTAAAGATCAAATGAGATTATACATGTAAAATATTTTCAAAATCTTAATGGTGTCTAGAAATGCCAGCTATCTTAGAATCTTTATATAGTAAAGACAAAAAAAAAAAAAAGCATGAGGTAAAGAAAAGTTGAAGAACAAACTGATTAAAGGGTAACTTTTATGATCAAGTGATCTTAGATTTGGAGAAGACTCTGTTTTTTAGATTTTTGCAAGGCAATGGGGTTAAGTGGCTTGCCCAAGGCCACACAGCTAGGTAATTATTAAGTGTCTGAGGCCACATTTGAACTCAGGTACTCCTGCCTCCAGGACCAATGCTCTATCCACAACACCACCTAGCTGCCCTGGAGAAGACTTTTTTAAAGAAGTCAATTAGTCAGGGCAACTAGGTGGCACAGTGGATAGAGCACCGGTCCTGGAGGCAGGAGGACCTGAGTTCAAATGTGGCCTCAGACATCGAATAATTACCTAGCTGTGGGACCTTGGGCAAGTCACTTAGCCCCATTACCTTTCAAAACCCCAAAACAAAATAAAACAAGAAGTCAGTCCAACTCCTTATTCGTTGAGAAAAATTGTTGTTTTGTCAGCAAGAATTTATTCAACACCTCCTCCTATTCAACACTAGGTACCATGGTAGTTGTTGGGAATATAAAGTCAAGGGTATGAGAGGTAAAGTGTCATCTCCATTCACACAGCTACCGTGTGTTAGAATCTAAATGCTTGAGGAACCTAAGAAAATAATTTTGAGACAAACAACCTGAGACAGGGCTTGCTACACCCCAGATATGCCCATTATACATTGGGAGGGGGGACACAAGACAGACTCTGCCACATTTAAAGATGTTAGGCACAAAGGAAACCCCCCCCCACACACACACACACACACACAATATTTGTGAATTTTGACCAGTCTGGTGAAAGGTCTTTTTGTTTTTTCAGGTTCCAGGGAGGATCCAAGATGATGGCAAGGAAACTCTTCCCCCAAACACTCCAAATGCCTTAAAATTTTGACTCTAACAAAATTCTAGAGTAGTTGAACCCACAAAAAGACTGAGTGAAACAATTTTCTGACCTAAGACAAGATTCTTGGGAAGGATCTCTTCTACCAGGGTTGGAAAGGGCCACAGCACCAGAGCAAACCAGTTCCAACCTTCCAGAAGTAGCCCTGGGGCATCTGGGTCCTTAGGGGTGCTTGGGTCCATGGTAGTAGGGCAGTTTCTAGACCTCTCAGTTCAGGGATTGCCAGGAACAACTTGGAAGGTCATTGGGAAAACTCTGCCAGAGTAAGCATGGAACCCAGCCCTCAGTGCAGACCCCAGGCACCTGTGGAGCCACCCAGCAGCTGCTTCCAGAGTGCTCAACCCACAGACAGTAAGGGGGTTGAGGAAGACTACAAAAGTCTCTCTTCTATCTCTGGAGCAGGACTCTACTGCTTTGCCCTTACTCAGATCCAGGTCATGGTCTGGGGCTCCATATTATAGAGAAGCATGGACCTTCCCCACAGCTCCAAGTCAGAGGGGAGCACTTGTGGTCATCCACAGAGCCCAGGCCAGAAGAGCAGTCAGAGCCTCTCATAAGAGCTTGAAGGAATTTAGGCCCCTGGGGGAGGGATGTCCCCAAAATTCTCAAAAGCTTGGGAAAGTGTGTCCTCCAACCTGAAAGCAGTACCTCTTAACAAAGAGTTAAAATCAGGTCATAGATTGGGGAAATGAGCAAACAACAAAAGAGAAAGAATCTAACCTACTTTAGTCCCATGGGGAATCAAAATACACACTCAGAAGACAACAAAGTCAAAGTTTCTGAATCCAAAGTCTCCAAAAAATGATATGAATTGGTCTCAAGCTATGGAAGAGCTCAAAAGAGATTTTGAAAAACAAGTAAGGCAGTAGAGGAAAAATTGGAAAGAGAAATGAGAGTGATGTGGGAAAATCATGAAAACCAAGTCAGCAGCTTAGTGAAGGAGATATAAAAAAATACTAAAGAAAATAACATCTTAAAAACTAGTTTAGATCAAATGTGAAAAGCAGTCCAAAAGGTCAAGAATACCTTCCTTGAAAAGCAGAACTGGTCAGATGGAAAAGGAGATAAAAAAGTTCTCACAAGAAGATAACTCCTTCAAATGTAGAATGGAGCTAAGGGAAGCTGACAACTTTGTGAGAAACCAAGAAACAATAAAACAAAACCAGAAGAATGAAAAACTAGAAGAATATGTTAAAAACACCACTGGAAAAACAACTGACCTGGAAAACAGATCCAAAAGAGATAATTTAAAAATTATTGGGCCATCTGGAAGTCATAACCAGGAAAAGAATCTAGAGTTCATTTTTAAAGAAATTCTCCAGGAAAATTGCCCTTATATCCTAGAAGAGGATAAAATAGAAATTGAGGGAATCTACTGATCACCCCCTGAAAGCGATCCCAAAATAAAAACTCCCAGGAATATTATAGCCAAATTCCAGAACTCCTAAGTCAAAGAGAAAATATTGCAAGCAGTCAGAAAAAAAACGATTCAAAAATTGTGGAACTACATGCAGGATTATGCAAGATTTAGCAGAGTCTACTTTAAAGGCTCCTAGGACTTGGAATGTGCTTTTTCACGTTCCATACTGATGTTTTTGTGGTTTATGTAGACCTTATACTCAGAATCCAGCTCTTTCTATCTATCTGGTCGACTCATCCAATATCCTTGTTATTTTCTACAGTTAACACCACTACAAATACAGCTAGGTAGTACAATGGATAAAGTGCTGGGCCTGGAGTCTTTCTGAATAAAATCCAGCCTCAGACACTTGCTGGTGTGACTCTAGCAAGTCATTTAACCCTGTTTGTCATAGTTTCATCATCTATAAAATGAACTGGAGAAAGAAATAGCAAACCATTCCAGTGTCTTTGCCAAGGAGACCCCATAAGGGGTCAAGATGAGTTGGATATGACTGAACAACATTGCTCCAGTCTTCCTCCTTTTTTGGTTTCTTACTTTCTAGCTATTTCTCATTGTCTCCTTAGTCTTTTTCTGGATTTTAACAAGGCTATTCTCTTACTCAATCCCTTCTAACTCAGATTGATTTTTCACCATGTGGATGAGTTCTATTCTAAACATTTTAACAACCTTGATAGAAGGATAGGTAGAATTTTTAACAATCTTAAGCTTCCATGAGAATTATATTCTATGTACTTCAATTTCCTTAGAAAGACAACTTGTTGTAATTGAAAGGCAGACAAGGTCAAGACCTAAATTTCATCTTTTCTCTGACCTATGTGACATAGGGCAAATCATTTAACACCTCAATGATAATCTAAGACTATATTAGATAAAGATTGACAGTCTACATTAGTAGAGAAAGTTTCCATCCTGGGACCAAAAAAATAAATAAACAAACTCAAACTAATTAAATATGTATAGTCCTGAATATATAGAGAAAGCTAACCAGACATTTTTATAAGAGTCAGACCAGAATTCCTCATCAATGAAACACTGAAGTTATTCTCCATTCAAATACCTGGGGTTTTTTTCATCTGTAAAAACAGAGCCAATATCATTAACACCACTAACTTTTTTAAAAGACATAATAGATTTTTGTTTTGCATTGGATTCATGATTTCATCAGTGCCCTTAGCATTTGGTAAAAGAATCTTTTACCAATGAAAATTAACACCTGTTCTACAGTGTAAAACTTTAAAGTTGCTGGGGCACAGAAAAGTTTAATGACCCAATGTCATACAGAGATTGAAACCATGGCTCTGAGACCAACTCTCTGTCACCTAGGCCATATTGCTCCTAATATTAGATCCATTGCAAATATTATTTCTCTATCTGCAAGAGTTGTTTCATTTTGCAACTTATCTGGAAAAGTGCACTATAAAAACAGAGAAATCATGCTACCCTGAAGCAAACTTACCATCAGCCAAAGTTAGCAGTTGCTTTCTTCTACTTCTGGCAATAAAGCAATTGTTCTGAAATCCAGTTTCTCTAAGGCAAGTAACATCCACCCTATATTCATTTTCTTTATATTTCTTATCAGTTAAAACACAGGATCTTTCTTGCTGATAAGCTCAAGTTTTGACATCATCATCACCCACATTGCCCCTGTCTTTGAAAAACTGTTCTTGAAAATGCATTTTCCATTTTAAGAACTCTCTGTACCATAAGACTTCTAGAAATGTTATCAAAATGAACTTCAAATATAATCTTTACTGTAACCACACCAATTATTTGGATTAGGAGCAGTCAGAAGAAATGGAGAGGGGATAACATCGCAAATTTCATCTGGGTAGAAACCATCTCTGAGCAGCTTAAATTAACTAAATTCAGCTCACATTTATAGAACAATTGATAGCCCCCAGCATCATCACTGTAAATGTCAGTTGTCATTGCACCTCATAAATAGACTATGTTGCAAATAGAATTTCAGATAGCAAGATCTGGGCATCTTTTGATGATTATAAAATCAATCATTAAGTATTTATTAGGTGCTTACTAAGTGATAGTGGTGCCTAGGCACAAGTCCAATGAAATTACATAAATTTCTTATAGCCTAATATAATTCTAATTCAATCTAGAGACAGGTGGGTAGAGTCAGTGTGACTCTGAGGCAAGTCACTTAACTTCTTTTCACCTCACTTTCCTTATCTGTAAAATGGAGATAGTAAATAGTAAATAGAACCTGCCAGGATTGTTGTAAGGACCAAATGCAATTCACTTTTCCTTCCCTTAAAGAAGATCACAAGTAAAAATGAATGGATAGATAGATAAATCAATGTAAAGTTTAACATAAATATATGAAAAGTAGTTTAATACACAGTAGGATTGGGAGGAAGAGCAAAATCAGTTGACAATATCAGAAAAGCTTCAGGAATTTTCTTAATTTAAAAAAAAAATTTCCAATTATATGCAAAGAGCATTCAACATTCATCCTTTTGCAAGCTTTTGAGCAACGTTTTCTACTTCCCTCCCTTTTTTCCACCTCCCTGTTATAGAAAACAACCTAATATAAGTGTACATGTATAATCATGTTTAACATATTTCCATATTAATCATGTTATGAAAGAAAAATTGGAACTAAGGGGGGAGAAAAACCATGAGAAAGAAAAAAACATTAAAAAGTTTTAAAAAGTGAAAATAGTGTGCTCTGTCTGCATTCAGACTCCTCAGTTTTTCTCTGGATGTGGATGACATTTTCCTTAACAGATATTTTAGGATTGTCCTTGATCACCAAACTGCTAAGGGGAACTGTGTTCATCAATGTTCAGACAGCTCATCATAAAGGCGAAAAAGAAAGTTAAAGAAAGAGCCTGAGTTATTTAGTGTGACCCCATTGCCTCATGTATGAATTCCTTTGGCAAAATCTCAAGCGTCTGCTTTTGGAGACAATCATCTTACTACCTCATGAGCTAACCTATTACTCCTTTTAGAGAGCTCTAATTGATAGTTCTTTCTTATGTTGGGCCAGTCTGCTTCCCTAGAACTTCCACACATTGGTCCTGATTTTACCCTTTGGGGACCCTTTCCAGATAATAGTCCTTCAAATATTTATAAATAGTTATCATGTCTTTCCCAATTGTTTTTCTATTTCAGTTTAAACTTCTATAGTGCTTTCAAGCTTTCCTCCAAGGACCTGGTTTTGAGACACCACTATCCCTTCCATCCAAATCATTCTCTTTTGGATGACCAGTATGTTCATATCCTTCTTACAATAGGGTGCTTAGAATGGAACTTGCTATTCTAGAAGCCACCTGAGCAGAAAAGGGCATTTTCCCTCATTCTAGGCTCCAAACTCACAAAATCACAGACTCTTAGAGGAATTGCCAGTGATGGATTTCAGGGACCTTGAGATCCTATATGCCCTCATTATACAGATGAGGAGACTGACTACTAATAAAGCCTACTGTAACTTTCTCTTATTAATATGCCAGAAATAGTATTCCATTTTCTGATAACCAAGTTATATCTTAATCCTGAATTTGTAGTCAAAATGGGGTTAAGTGGCTTGCCCAAGACCACACAGCTAGGTAATTATTAAGTGTCTGAAAATGGATTTGAACCCAGGTACTCCTGACTCCAGGGCTGGTGCTTTATCCACTGTGCCACCTAGCCACCCCCCACTAGTGTCTTCTTTTTGTTTTTGTTATTTTTCACATGAAATACTATTAAGCCATATTTCCCACAATCTTAATTTAAGTGTCAATTTTTTGGAATCTACTGGCAAGACTTTATATTCCTCTTCCTTAAATTTAATTTAATCAGATTCACCCCTCCTTCATCCTCCCCCCATTTTAACCTGCTGACATTTTTGGATGGTGGCTTTCTTATCCAATATTTTGGTTATTTCTTCTAGTTTCCTATCTTCTTCAAATCTGATAAGGATATCATTTACATATTCATTGAAATCAAAGATTAGAAAAACATATCAAACATCTATAAGGGAACCCTGAAGTAAGTCAGTTAGGATTCAACAGACTTCTTCCAAGATCACATCTATTTTTCCAACTGTTTGAGGGGAAGTAGTGAGGTGTGGTTTAAAGAATTCTCTTAAAAAAATAAAAAATTAAAAAAAGAATTCTCTTCTTACATTCAGATTTGATCTTGACTCAATCCCGGTGCTTACTAGCTGTGAAAACTGGGATAAATGACTTATTCTTCCTCAACCTCAGTGTCTTCAACTATGAAATGGAAATAATAGAACTTGTATCCTTTGCCCCACTACCCCGCAGGATTTTTGTAAGGAAAGTGGTTTTTAAATCATATATTGAAAGGGAAAAATCAAGAGGTTAGAGTAAAGGAATATTCTAACTAAAAATGTCCCAGAAATCCCCCCTAAACAATTTTAAAATAATGCATCAAATCTAATGCTTATGGGCACGGAAGCAGAGGTTTGTGTTTGTGACAGTAGAGTAGAGGTTAGATGTGAGTGCAGTGCTGTAACCACACTAGCTATGAACTCTGGAAATGGAGGCAACAATGATACTAGGACTTTACTAGGACTTTTACCACCTAGAGGTGATAAGAGCATTAAACACTTAAACATGAAACACATTAAAAATGGTCAGAAAGAGATTCCAGGGGGATCCTTGTGCTATCACTGATTTGCAAATCCAGGAGCCCATTACCCAGTTCTGGGTTGCAGTTCTAGGGAAGAGAAAGATACTTGTAGTCAGAGGAGAGCAGGGGCCCTCCCTATGGTGGGGATCATAGTTCCAGAGAGGAAAGGAGAGAACAGGACCTCTACCTGGTTAAAATCCAGAGCTCAGGTCAGGAAAGCCATAACCATATCTTTCTAGAGATCACAAAAGAACCTTAAAAGCACCAAAAACTTACAAACCTCAAAAAATAGCTGAATAAATAACAAAGCAAAATAGCCTAATGCTCAAGAAAGTGACCCCAACTCTCATCCCAGGGTAAGACAAGGTCCAAATCTAATGTAAAGTCAAGAAATACATGGAGAAAATTAAACAACAACAAAATAATAAGCTGTGATGGTGATGTAAGCTCAGGGCACAAACTCAGAGGATAAAAACAACATGAAAACAATGACAAGATAAACCTCAAAGAAAAATACAAACCAAGCCCAAGAATTCCTAGAAGAGATTTTCAAAAAGCAAAAAGGCAATTAAAAAAAAAAGCAAAGAAGACTAAGACAGGAAAATTAAGAAAAGAAATGACAGCAATACAAGATTATGAAAAGAAAATGAAGAACTTCATAAAAGAGGCACAGAATAAAAAAAGACAGCGAAAAGAGAGGTCAGTGAATATTCAATTTTAGTTGGAATGGAGAAGTAGGTCAAGAAAAGTGGCAAGAGATAAGACTGGAGAAGTAGGCTAGAGACTATTTATGTGAATTTTGAGCCACTGAAGGTTCATAGGATCTTGGTAACAAAAAGGATAAAAAATTAGCTTTTGTTTGGAGTGTGATGTGTGTTTGTGTGTGTGGTGTGTGTGTATGTGTGTGTGTATGTATACGTATGTTAGTGGGTTGGTGAGTGTGTGGGGTGGGGTGGGGGTAAGAGAGGGTGTGGGTATGGGTGGGTTTATTTAGATGTGTCTGTGTTTTGCATGAGTCAGCAAATCATCTCTGAAACCAGAAGAGAAAAATACAATTCTGCCATATTCAAGATCAGGTATTTTCTCTGATATAAAAAAGTCACCAAAACAAATTTTTGTTCTTAAAAGCTAGAGATTCTTGGAAAGGCTTAACTCACAGGTCCAATGTACTAAAAGTCATTTGTTACATCTCTTCCCACAAGTATGCCTTCTTTACTGCAATCCCAGTCAATCTTCCAAAACATTTTTGATTGATGTTTGGGTTTGAGGGTAGAAGGTTAAGGAAAATCCAGAGATGAATTGAGGAAAGTACAAATTAAACTTTTCTTTGGAAGCTGTCTTCAAATAACTACATTGAGGTATTCATTTAAAATTGTTTTTGATATGAGGACTGTTGTGCCTTTTTTCTTTTGAGCATTATGCTCCCATGTGATAATTGTTTGCAAACTTGGTTCTTGTGGGGTGCCTATCTATTTCTGAAAGTATATATGGTAATTATTTTTCCACAGTCTAAGACCTATAGCCAATAAACCTGGGAGAAGACTTGAATTCAAATCCAGCCTGTGTAACCTGGGGTGAGTCATTTAATATGTTTGTTTCAGTCTGTTCAGCTGAAAAATGGGGCAAGTTATAGTGTCTATCTTAAAGGGTTGTTGTGAGGATCAAATGAGGTAATATTTGCAAAGGACTTAGCACAGTATCTGGTACATAGTAGACACTATTTAAAAACCTATTCTCTTCCCCTATTTCCATTTCCATTGGCCCAACTAGAATTTGAATGAGTCAATCAAATACTTATTAAACATCTACTAGGTGTCAGGCAGGGACAACGAGTGTCATAGTGGATAGGGTCTAGAGTCAGAAAGATCTGAATTCGAATACGACCTCAGATACTTACTAGTTGTATAGCCTGGGCAAGTCATAGAGACTCTCTATTTGCCTTATTTCCTCATCTATAAAATGGGAATACACTGGAGAAAAATGACAAACCACTTCAGTATCTTTGCCAAGAACACCCCATGGCTCATGGGTCTTGAAGTATTATTTCTCAAGGAGCTTTCATTCCAATGGGAGGGATAACAAGCATATCTTTCTCTCTCTCTCTCTCTCTCTCTCTCTCTCTCTCTCTCTCTCTCTCTCTTTCTGTGTGTGTGTGTGTGTGTGTGTGTGTGTGTGTGTGTGTGTGTGTGTGTGTGTGTGTGTGTGTGTGTGTGTGTGTGTATCCTGGAATCTTGCCTCTAAGGTCACCATAGCTTGAGTTTCCAGATCCATGGACTACCTTTACCTAAAGCTGTTGGGGCAATTCAGTGGCTCAAATGTTGGGGTTCAATGTAAGATGCCTAAGAAAGAATTCTGTGACTCAGGCTGTCTCCCAACAAGTAGGCTTTATGGGGCACTGCAATAGTACAGTGGGTATATCTGGGAGATGCTCTAGCAAAGAGATGCTCTTTAGATAGGGTAAAGAAAAAGGAAGAAGAAAATGTTTCTAGTAAATGATTAAATCTATCAAAGTGAACTCTGAATGCCAGAAGTGGCCCCAGGGATGGCTGGTGTCAATAAGGGGCAGTTAGAAAGGGCAGAACTTTGAATGAAGTTATAAACATGCTTGTTAAGATGGGCTTTGGATGCCAAAGGGGACTCTAGGCAGACCAGGTGCTGATAAGAGGCAAACAGCCTGAACAAGTAATTAAGTGAAAGGTCTTAGACTTTCTTAGGTGGGAATCCTCAAGAAACAATATATAGGGGTGGCTAAGTGGCGCACCCGCCCTGGAGTCAGGAGTATCTGGGTTCAAATCCAGTCTCAGACACTTAATAATTACATAGCTGTGTGGCCTTGGGCAAGCCAGTTAACCCTGATTGCCTTGCAAAAACCTAAAAAAATATAAAGTAAAGCACAAAGGTAATCTTTTTTAAAAAATTGATATTTTATTTTATTTTTTCAGTTCCATGCTATGAAAGTTTTTCGGCATTCATCCACTTGCATGTTACACATTTTTCTACCACTCTCCCTTCCCACCTCCCTAAAAGTTGTATATGCACAAGAATGAAGACAGCCTTAGGCACATGATCATTAGAGGGCACTCATAAGAGGGTAGTCAGAAGACAAAGGGGAAAAGTCAGTAGAGCTTGTAATTAAGTCATAACTGAATGTTTGGATTTAGCAAGGGGAACAAGAGGATTCAGAGCAGTTCAAAATGTTGGGAGGGGAGCTCATTGGGGTGATGTGAGTTTTTAGGAGCCCTATGGGGAGGTGAATCCAATTGTGGTCTCTTAGCAGATTTAGTTAGAATTCTCTTAAGGATGTGATTCATTTTTTTTTTACCTTTCCAGATAATTATGGATGCCATGCTGAGTACACATGATAATTGGTGCAAGAGTGGAAGCTGTATTCTGGGTAATTTGAGAGACACAGTCAGGGCCATTGTGACTCTTTAAGGACTGAAGGCAAGTCAAAGTGAGGTATTTCTTTAAGGACCACTTCTGGCTACTTTCAGATCCACAAGGAAAAGTCTCCACTTAATTCATAAATGTGTCTATAAGTACTAAACTAAAACTTAAAGGAGTTCAAAACCTCCACAAGGTGGTATTTGGGTGAAATCTAGCTGCCTGTCTTCACTAGTGTGGATACTCTTTCTCTATATTGGTTTAAGGAGGGATGGGAGTAAGCTGCCCTTCAGGCTTGGTTTGAGCACAGAGAGGACCTGCATAATTGGTGAGCAGTGTCATCCAGTTTGTGTCCTGTAAAAATAGATTTTATGAGGCTAAGGAGGACATTTTTGCCTAGGTGAATGGATTGATGAAGACCAGAGAAAAATTTCTACTGAATGTGGCCAACAAGACCTTTATATCTCCCAGAGGGTTCGACTATGTGGCTTTATTCTTGGGTCTGTTGGAACGCAGAGTCTGTATAGTTAGGAGACAGTAATGCTGAAGGTAGGGGCTTCAACAATTGACTGACAGGTGGCTGATTTATCTATGAACGAATTATCTCTGGAATGAGGGGAATCTACATGCTGGTGCCCTTTATAATATATGACAGCAATCTCATGCACAGCTTGAAGGAGTTGTAAGATTTCTTTACTGTGTTTCATGGGCAATTTGTGGGTTGTTGACTATCTCCTCTTCAAATCAATCCATGAGCATATAAAATATAGAAGGCATATTTGGAGTCTGTATAAATATTAAGGCATTTACCTTTCCCCAATTCCAGAGCTTGAAGGAGGATGATGAGGTCAGTCTTCTGAGCAGAATTATTAGAGGGAAGGGGTCTTGCTTCTATTTTGCTATGGAGGGACACTGTGACATAATCTGATTTTCTAGCTCCATAATCAGTGAAGCTGGATCCATCTATGAGTCACTGCTCATCAGAGTTATTTAGAGGAGGATCTTCAAAATTAACCCTTTTGGAGCAGGCAGACTCTCCAGAAGTAGAAGAGTGAAGGGTGACACAGAGGGAGAGGTAAGGAGATTCTAAGATAACCCTATTCTTAGTGAGTTGATCATTAGAAAGTCAATGGTGGCCTCTAGACTCTACTGTGCTCTGTACTCAAAGAGAGGTAAAGAGTGCAAAGAGATGGTTGAGCTGCAAGAGAGCAACCGGAGCAAATCTGGGGTGAAGATCAGGGCCGAAAGACTGTATAAGTAGCCCAAGTGTCTGTCCACATCCATTACTCATCAACATAGAAGGAAGGCTTATCAAAGTTTGGAAGACCAATGCAGAAGCAGAGGCGAGAGCCACATTATCTGATCAGGCCCCCTGATAAGGGGTAAGGAGTTAGGGCACTGGATAGAATCATAAAGAGGTTTTGCCAGGATGCCCAAGTTGGGAATCCAAATTCAGCAGAATCTTGTTATGTCAAGGAAAATGTGGAGTTGCAGGGGGAGGACCTGTTTCCTCTCAATCATAAGGGATCAAGAAGTGGGAGTTAGTGTCACAAGTGTTTAAGACTGACAGGCTATTTGTACTTTAGGTGTAATTGCCTTGTGACTGTGTGACCTGAGAAAATTAGGATTTGAGTAGTTGCTATTAAAGAGGTTTCAAGGGAAGAGCTATAGTTCAATAGTCATCTACATCCTGGATCAGCATAACCTGAGATAGTGCAAGATCATGCAAATGTCTTCCAAAGACCTAATCAAACAAATGAGCTATCCCTAAAGACAGTCCAGGTGAGCTGGGAGGGGTTAAGTTGGGTCTCCCAAGGGAGTCCATTCAAAAATAAAGAGAAACTGAGAGTCAAGATGCAGGGGGACACAAAAGAAAGCATCCTTTAGGTTAGGGCTGTCCAACCTTACTTTTAACGGTTTTTATTGAAACAATAGACAATATATTTTGATTTGCCATTTTAGTGAGAGCTCTGCAGTAGCTTGACTTCATTTACTAAAGCATTTAGTAAACTCACAGGGGGCTGCATAAAATTGTATTGTATTTTTTTTTAGGTTTTTGCAAGGCAAACGGGGTTAAATGGCTTACCCAATGCCACACAGCTAAGTAATTATTAACTGTATGAGACCGGATTTGAACCCAGGTACTCCTGACTCCAGAGCCAGTGCTTTATCCACTGTGCCACCTAGCCACCCCTGTACTGCATTTTTGACGGTCCTAGTTTAGATGACTGACTGAAAACCAGTGGGTGTTTAGGGGTATCTGGGCTAAGGGGTATAGGGATTTGGGACAACGGCATGGAGAGGAATGACAACCTTGTTTATAGACCTCATGTCTTGGGCCATATGCCAGTTTCTGTCTGGTTTCCTTATCAGAGATATGTGTGTGTTACAAGTAGATTGTCATGGAACTAAGAGACTGTGTTGAAGGAATTTATCCATAAGGGGCTTTAGACTCTAGAGATCTGGTTTTGGCAACAGTGTGGAAAGGAATATGGATCCTTAAGTTTTATTGAAGTGGGGAGAGCATGGGTGGCTTGACCAGGTATCCCAGGTATCCCAAACTGTGGGTTCCACTGAATTCCTGACCTCAGGAGGAATATTGGATAAGTGGGCCAAGCAAGCACTCAGAGTAGAGGCAGGGGGTAGTAAAATGATTCTGGAGACTAGTTTAATATGAGTCTTATCCCAATAAAAGGCAAGAGCAAGATGGGAAATTAAGAAAGTGGTGGGCAAAAAGGAAGATTTTGTATTGGTAAGACAGAGGGAAAGTTTTCCTATTTGTTCTGGGCTTGCTGTCAAGATCCACTAGTGACTGCTTGGAGACACTAGTAGGACTGGGGTGCTGGACAGGAAAGAGAAAGTGATCTCCCATGTCTATGAGGAAACTGATAGGATTACCTGCCTCATTGCTAGTCACCTGGGTTTGGCAGGGAAACAGGTCATTCCCAGGGCCCTGTCATTCTCACCTATGAGGGGACCAGAAAGTGGGCCATTGGGATGTAGGAGGGACAGGAACCTAGAAGGGACCAGGAGGCTTCCACCTGAGTGATTCCTCAAAAATGCACTGACCAATATCCAGGCTTCTTGAACTGAAAGCAATAGCCCTTTTGAGCTCCATGGGTAACTACCAGAACCTGTGCCTTAGGCTTAGCTCTGCAGTCTCTGTCATCCACAATAGTGCTGTCTCTATTATTAAACACTTTAAAAGCAGTTTCCAGTAGCTTGTGTAATAGGGTTTTAAGGCCTAGTTCTAAGTTTTGGAGTTTCCTGTGGATATCTGAAGCTGACTGACTGATAAAGTACATACCTAAAACAGCAGCGCCAACAGGGGTGCCTGGGCTAAAGTCAGTAAATTTTCTTATAGTGTCAATTAAACAATTTTGGAACAGAACTGGGTTTTCATCTGTGCCCTGAGTGGTTTTAGTGAATTTTTCATAATGGATTTATTTTTTAAGCCTCTTTTCATAACTTCCATTAAGCAAATTTAACACCTCCTTTCCCTCTCCTTATCCCTTTTGCTCTGATAATTCTAGAAGTGGTGAGCCAGGGGAAAGCTATTGAGATGATAGGTCCAATTCATTGACAAATTCCTTGGCAAAGTCCTACATAATTTTCTTTTCCTTGATGTTTACAACAAGAAGAGATAATGATATTTATAACATTCTAGGAAAGATCACAGTAAAGTGGGATCTTTAGGAGTTTAATTTTTGAAATTTTATTTTTATTTTCCCAATATTGAGGGATTTTATGTAGTAACTACTTAATAAATATTTATTGAATTCTATTGAATTGAAGTCATATTATGTCCTTTTTTAGACAGCATAAAGGGGAGAGAGAGAGAGAGAGAGAGAGAGAGAGAGAGAGAGAGAGAGAGACCATGAAAATGTAGCCATGGAGTTCTTTGAGATGCCCTAGAGGCAATCCATATCTTAGAAAGAATCCTTTTCAAGGACCAACTCCTTTTGAGAGTCCTGAAAAGTCAATTTCATAGGAAAAGACCAACCAGAAAATAACTTGCCCCAAGACACAAATTTGATTCTCTAACTTTGAACCAGATATTCAATTATATAAGTGTGTTACTGGAATCATTGCAAACAATGACTACAGACATGAAATTAAAAGACACTTGCTCCTTGAAAGGAAAGCTAAGGAGGGTGGCTAGGTGGTACAGTGGATAGAGCACCAGCCCTGGAGTCAGGAGTACCTGAGTTCAAATCTGGCCTCAAACACTTAATAATTGTCTAGTTGTGTGGCCTTGAGCAAGCCACTTAACCCCATTTGCCTGGCAAAATCCTAAAAAAAAAAAAAAAAAAAAAAAGGAAAGCTAAGGCAAATCTAGACAGCATATTAAAAAGTAGACAATATCTTGCCAACTAAGTTCCATGTAGTTAAAGGTATGGTTTCTCCAATAGCAATGTAGGGCTGTAAGAGTTGAACTATAATGAAAGCTGAGCACTACAAAATTATGGTGCTGGAGACTTTGAGAGTCCTTAGGCAAGAAAGGAGGTCAAATTAATCAATACTTAAAGAAATTAATCTCAAGAGTCAGATAAGTGTTCAGAAATCTTGAGTAACTACAATGGATCATCCTTCTAACTCAATAAAGCAAACTCACAGGCACATGACTAGGACAATAACAGGAGACCTGCAAAACAGAAATGACTAGGATTTCAGAGCCAGACCTTGGAGCAGAAGTGATCCTGAGTATAAGGATCATGATGCCATCACTCAACTTAGGATAGGAGATCTGTGTCAAATCCTGCATTATCACTCTGACCCCAGAAAGAGTATCTTGAAATGAGCCCCTGGGACAGAACAGGGCTGTAGATTATCATTCTTATCCCCAAAGCAGGAAACCAGATTAAAAAAAGACTAAGATCATACAAACCATGATAGTCTACCAGAAATATTCTGAGCCTAGCCCTGTCACAAAGCCCCAGTCCAGGAAGTAAGGTTGGAAGAATGAATAATTAAGAAAGATGAAGAGCTGAAGAATGTTAATGATTCGGGGATGTCCAAAACAAAGTCAGAAGAAGAGAATAACTACAAAACACCCACAAGTAAAACCTCAAAGAAAAACATAGCTTGACCACAATATCAGTTAGAATTCTTAGAAGAAATGAAGCAAAAAGTTTTATAAAATGGCTTTAAAATAATACTATAAATGAACTGGGAGCAGCAGTTAGAGGAAATAATTGGAAAAGAAATTAGAAATGTGGAACAGAGAAATAACAGTTTAGCACAAAAATTACAAAGTCTTAATCTACGGATTTCCTGAAAAATAAGAGACAAAAATAGAAGTTAATAACTCTATTAGATAAGAAGAAATATTAAAATAAAGTCAAAAGACAGGAAAAAATAGAACATATAAGGTATTGAACATAAAAAAAGACCTCAAAAACAAATCAAGAAAATAACAAGAATCAATGGACTGCCTGAAAGCAGTTTGGATATCTTATTTCAAGAAATCATGAAAGAAAACTACCCAGATAGATCAGAACAAGAGGGAAAAGTAGAAATAGAAAGATATGATCACCTCTTGAAAGAAAACCCCAAAATGAAAACTCCCAGGAATATCAGAATTAAAATCTAATCTAAAATCTAGATCAAAGAGATGAAAGGTCAAAAAGTATAAGGAGGACAGCAATACAAATGGAGGTGAATGCAAGAATTTTTATTGAACAGCAGGTTGGTTTGAGCAGACTCGGGCAGTGGGCAGTTGGGAGAATATGCCTTTTATAGAGTATGTGATATAGGAAACAGGGTGTTATGGTTTCCATAGGGATTGAGAGTTGTTTGGAGTCTCTATAGAGGATGTGGATTGTTTGAGTTCTCCCTGGAGAAGGAGAGTTGTTTGGAGTTTCTTCGGAGGGTAATATTCTCTTTCTCAGTTAAGTTTCGATTCCCTGGAAGCAATACTCAACAGGGCTCTACTGGGCAAGAGTGAAACCCAGGCCTGGATCCAACAGTCCAACCTTTTCGTTTTAATTTTACAAAGGGGGATTGGGATCAAAGGTCAGTTCTTCTGCAGTTTCTTCTAGTTGAACAGGGGCCACTTTTCCTCAGGTACAGTGATGGGTAAAGGTGAATCTATTGGTATTTTTGAGCCCAAAGTATCATCATGGATTTGGTGATCTGTGATATTGCAATGGTCACTGTCCTATGAATGAAGGATGTAAGCACCCAGAAGAAAGGAGGACCTAAGAGGAATTTCAAAATGACTATGATTAGCGGGTGAAGCCAAGAGAGTATTGGGAAGACTGGAAACAGCTGAACCAGATGTCAGTTGGTTTTTCCCTAATTTATAAGATTCTATCAATCAATTTTTTTAGCAGCATTACAGACGTATCTAGACTGGTCTATATAGAAAGAAACAGTATTCCTCAATCAGGTGCAAACAGTCAGTTGGTCCAGGCCCTATATGTTCTGTAAAGTTATAGCAGCTATGGAATCTAGTTGATCTTGAATTTGTAGAAGAATTTTGGCTATAACATCAAGACTTTCCTAAAGATAGCCACTGGAAATAATACATAGACGTTGAGATGCCTCCTACCCCCTGCCCCCATGCCCATTCCAGAAAGGATCCTTATATCCACTAAGAAAGGAATAAGGGTGGGGACTCTTTGGTGAATGTCTATTCATTCTATTCCTTGTCTCAGGTTCAAATTCCTTAGTTATGTTTTTGGAGTTATGGAATTTGTATTCCCTGGGATCCAAGATCTAGTAGAGTCCACTAGTCATAAATATAGGAAGGGAGATCTAGAAGAAAGTACTAGCAAATATAATTTTTAAAATTTCATAATCTCTAGACAAAATTACATGTATATATATATATATATATATATATATATATATATATATATGTAAATCTACTACTAGAATATGACATTTGGAAATCCAGAAGTCTTGAGTTTCCCATACCTAAATGTGAGATAGGGTTAAGTAAAGAGGAACTGGATTTGTGATTCTATTGGGAAATTTCCCAGTAATTCCCCCCACCAATGAAGATCAGTTTCCTTAGCTGTAAAATTAGTATCTATGAATTTTACTTAATGTTTTGATAACTGCTTTTCAATAAACTGGGTTTCCTTTATCCTTTATTTTCTGTATTTTTATGCATTTAAAAATATTCTTCAGAGGAATCTATAGGTCTAGCATAACTACTAAGGAGGTTCAGGACATACAAAAAAAAGTCATTAAAAACTCCTGGGTTAGACTAAATTATCTCTGAGTTTCCTTCTAGCTCTAAATCTCCCTATACTCAGAGGGCCACTTTCATTAACTTTTTAATACCAGAGATCAAGAAGAAAGTAATAAGAGTTTGAAGGTTTCTTTGTTGCTGTTCAGGCATTTCAGTTGTATCCTATTCAGGGCTTTCTTGACAAAGATAATGGAATTTACTATTCCTTCTCCATTTCATTTTACAGATGAGGAACTGAAGCAAATGGGGTTAAGTGACTTGTCCAGGGACCTACAGTTAATATCTGAGACCAGTTTTGAACTCAGGAAGATGAATCTTCTTAACTTAGCACTCTGTTCTCTGTGTCACCTAACTGTAGTTCTGAAGTTGTGCCTATTCAACCAATGCAATATAGTTCAACATTTATTAGGTGCCTACCATGTGCGCATTGTGATGAAGAAAGAGAGAGAAAGAAAAGAAGAGAGGGAGAGAAGAGAAAGGAAGAGGAAGGAAGGAAGGGAGAGAGAGAGAGAGAGAGAGAGAGAGAGAGAGAGAGAGAGAGAGAGAGAGAGAGAGAGAGGAGAGAAACTCCTCTTGGAGAGTATAACAGGTAATGAGATGGAAAACACAAATTATATGAAAATAATTCAAATTTCAAAAGACAGAAAGCACTAATAGCTGGGGGGACCAGAAAAGAACCCAAATAGGAGATAATACAAGAAGTCCTTTGAAGGAAATTAGCAATTCCACGAGGTATTCACAAGGCAGGTAAAGGAAAGATTGCTTTTAAGACTGAGAACTGCCTGTATCAAGACATTGAACCAGGAGATAGAATGTTATGAAGTAGAATAATGTGAAATAAGACTAGAAAGGTAAATAGAAATCATAAAGTGTCCCTCTAAAGCCACAGCTACCCTATTTCTCTCCCTGTTCAAATGATAGCAACATGAGCAGTCTCTGTTTGCTTTTGCATTTTTATTCCCAATAATTGGCAAATATTGAGTATTTGATTATTTTTTAAAATTCATTTCATTCAGCTTTAAATGTCAGGCTAAGGAATTTGTATCTTATCCTAGAAGCTATGGGGAATTAATATAGATTTTTTTTGAGTAAGAAAGTAAGAAATTTCAAGAAAATTGAGTACCTTTATGACTAGAGCAGGAAAGGTAAGACAAGGGAGGTAAGGAAAACTTGTCCAGTGCTGTCAAAAGGATGGATGTCTGAACTAAATCTTAAACAAGATTCCTGACAAATTCTTAGTTCTGATTTGTCTCTGACAACTTTGCAATTTATAATAATCATTGCAACTTATAATCCTGCTGGTTCTAGGAGAATCAGTATGTACATGCTCACAGAAAGAATGGGGGAAAGTAGGGGTTGACGTGTCATAAATGCTCATTTCCCACTACGTTGCAATACTAGAGAGCCCAGTCATATTCCATCTGTTACTGCAAGGCTCAATTGAAAAAAATCTCTGTAATTTTTACAAGGGAAGAATGTTGTAAACTGGGCAAAGCCCACCCCTTAAAATTCAGAGGAGTCCAATATGAATTGGAAACAGAAAAGTTTTATTAGAAAATTAGATACTAGTGTTGAAGTAGCCCAGTACAAAATACAAGGGAACCCACAGCCCAGGAGAGGCAGGGGAGATGTATGCTTGAAACCACATAGGGGAGGTTCAGGGAGAAGTTAGGGTAAAGAATGGACAGTTTTTCTCAGGAACAAGTGGGACACAGAAGTAGTAACTGTTGACCTCAAGGTTGGTTTAGACTGGTTTGGGGTGCATAGCTCAACAAGGTTACTCGATCTGGGAGTGAACAAGACTAAGGCTAACTGTTGGGAAACAGGCTTATTCTCTGTACAGTGCAACTGTCTGATAAAGTAGCTCCTATTAAATAGACATATTAATCTCAGGGGTTACCTTTCACAATGTGTATTTGGGAAGACTATGAGAATAGACAGATGTAAGGAAACAGAGCACATGATAAACTTGGAACATGAGATAAATGCAAATGCCAGTTATCAGGTTGTGGTAGAAGCAGCATTTAAGATGGGTTATGAAAGAATGAAGAAAGGTATTCTAGGATAATCAGTGTGGCAAGAGCTGTCCCTTACATAGCATGTTGTTGAATGGTTCAAAGGGAGACAGAATAGACATTTTAACATCTTTATTCCCCACTATCTTCCAAGGGTGATTTTATTTCCTTCCAAGAAGGAAAATAGTAAACTGGGGTCAGAGACTATCACTCTGCTACTTTCAGAGAGAGAAGGCATCAGGCTATACTAATATTGTATGCTCCCTTAAATAGTGTTAGTTTTGGGAATATGGTTTTCAAGTCCATATAACTTCTTATAGCTGCTCATTATCAGGGGGACAGGACCCCAAACTTTATATTCAGGACTTGACTCCTTTTCCATGCAATATTAGTTCTACATTGAACACTTGGCCAAAAAGTCTATTTATTCAAATTGGTAGTGAAACAGAAATTAGAGAAAGTATACATAGGAGAGTACATACGAGACAACATAGAGTGGAACAAAGTAACTCAACTCAACTGAGACATGCACACACACACACACACACACACACACACAGAGAGAGACAGAGAGAGAGAGATTCTTGAATTATCTCCTAAATTTCTCCAAAGGGGAAATTCCCTAAAGTCACTAGTGTAGCAAGCTAAATGTTAGCTTCTGATCACTATCTTTTCTTTCTGAAGTCAGAAGTGGAGTTGGCATCTTCCATATTCTCTCTTGAAGATGGAAGCCAGAAGACACTGAAGAGACTCTCAAGCTTGAGGAAGATTGAGGAATTATTTCTTCCACTCCCAACTCTACACCACAGATATGTGAGGGACATTGAACACTACCATTGAGGAAAGAATCCCTTACCAATGGGCTTTGAGTTTGGGGTTACCAGAAGCATGATCAAAAGCACTGAGTTACAAAAGTATGGACAAAAATAGTATCAGAGGATTTGAAACAAGAGAGTATGCTCATATTTCAGTTATAGAATCCGGCTTGACCTCTGAAGTACCTTCAGAATCTAATTACCCATTGACATATCCATCTTTCATAGCTGTCACAATGGAAATCAATTATGTTTCTATCTTTAGAACTAAATAGATGATTACTGGGTATGTTTTGAAACTTCTGTATCACCCACCCATGCATTTCAAACTGGAGATTGTGTGGAAAGAAGTTCCTAGTTGGTCATGAAAAGTAGTTATCCTCAACAAATGATTAAAAGCCTGAAATTCTTTGAGGGCAACTAATGAAGGCTCTGGAAATGCAGCCAGAAAATTCTTAAATTCAATAGAATGAGCCCTGGTTTTGGAGTCAGAAAATCTGGGTTTAATTTTGCTTTTGTCACTCTAAGACACTTAATTTCCTTAGCCTTTCTTATTTGTAAAATGAGAAGATTGAATTATATGATGGCAAAGTAAAAAACTCCTTCCTAACCTTCCTTAAGGAGAACACCCAGTCTTTTCATATCTTAATTTTTCACCCTAGTATACTCCTTTTGACTTCATTATGCCCCTGTTCCAGGCACTTTCCCACTCCTCCCTTTTTCAGCTTCCTTTTGTGTTCTGTCTTCTCCCCACTAGACTGTATGTTCCTTGAAGGCAGAATATTTTTCATATTGTATTTATATATTTAAAAAAATAGTTTTCATATTTATATACTCAGCATGTAGTACAGTATTGGGCACATTATAGGGTGCTTAATCTTTATTGACTTGAGATCATTAGTTCAACCTCTTCAATTGGCAGATTAGAAAACCTAGACCCAGAGAGGTACAGTGTCCTTCCTATATCCATAAACTTGTATAAATAAACTCAACTCCTTATCAACTTTTCTTTTTAAATGAATTCTTTCCCTTACACTCTTCTCTTTTCTTTACCTTTCTATTCTTCTCTATTCTCTTCCCTCTACTTTTCTGTCTCTTCTTGACTCCTTTTTTCTCCTTGATTCAATACTGAAAAATTATCATAAATATAATTTACTATTTTTAAAGAACAATAAGACTATGACCTCTGTTTCAAGAGAAGAAGCCAGGTTCCTAAGAATTGACTGAATTGTTCAATATGTTAGAAGCAACTTGAGAAATCATCTAATCTCATTGTTTTGGGGCAGAAATGCATTTAAAAGGTAGGGAGCAAATAAAGTTTCAATGAAAAGACAAGTTGTGGGAAATCAGATTAGACAAATGATCACTCCATTGCTCCCTGATATAATACTGGATAGCTGGTCTTGAATCCTTCATTTAATAAGTGACTTATCACTCATTCTCAGTCCCCTGACATTTCAATGTTCTAACATACCCTGGTACCAACTTGGCCTGGCTTTTGGAGTTTCACTTGTTCTCCTACCAACTTGGGGTTTGCCCTTTGTGTCCACTATCTACAGATATGCCTAATCATTAGAATTTATCATGCCCTACCCTACACAGGAAGTTTAACTATTATCTGATTTTCAAAATTAATGTTGCCATTGCAAAAACTATTTTCTGCACTGTAAGCTCCAAATCTTGGGCTCTGAAAAGATCAAAATTAATGTTACCTTGAGTTTCTACTATATAAATTTTATGATTAACTTTCTTTGGCTGTATTAACTTTATAATTGAATTAGTATCTACCTAAAGCTACTTTCCATGTCCTTGAGTTAAGCTCAGGAATTCTACTTTTCCTCTGAGTAAGTTTTAAAAACAGTTTAAAATTTGACATCTCTCATACTGATAGCTCCTGGGATACTTGTTATTTTTAAATACCACAAGTTAATCTGGTATCATCTCCAAAGAATATATCTTCTGTCTTTGCCTATCCTTGTGCAATTAGGAAAGATTTTTTTTTCTTTCTTCCAAAGGGATAGCAAGTCTTGGAGTTTTGTTCTAGCAAAGATTACAATAATTCCTTAATTGTCAGAAAGAGGAGTGATTAGCCTCACTGAATGCCAGGCCACCTCACTTTGTATAATCAATTGTAATATTCTATAACTGCCAAGAACCCTTCTTTCAATAAAGGGGGTCAATAAATAAACTCTCTTCAATGGAGTCACTAGATTTACTGAGGTGACCAGACTGATCCCTTTTGTTAACATGTCATTGTCAATAAACTGATTATACTGAGAGTATGTACCTTGGTCTACCTTTAATAGATTTACTCAAGACAGCTCCCAAAGACAAAGTTGTGATGGCAAATGCCTCTGAGGGAAGGCACAGTAATGCTACACAATGCATAGTTAATTCTGAGGATGACAAAATTATTGATGGGTCATTGTTTGGAATAAGGACCTGAGCCCTAGGAAGTATCTGGAGGCCTTTGGATTTTTTTTACCAACTTGACAAAGACTTCCTAGCATTCCTTTTGTAATGCAGAAATACATTTCTTAGGGAAATCTTTATGAGGTAGGTCAACATGACCTTTGTGGTATCTGACAAATCGAGGTACACTGCCTATTGAACCTCCAACTTGAGAGAATGAAGTCTGGTGGCATAGTTGTCTGAAGGAACTAGGATTTCATTTTGTGAGGGAAATGCTCACTCTGGAAATTCTCTATGGATTCAGAGCTGTAACTTACAGAGTTGCCTGGGATAATTGGGAGTTGAGTGATAAGACCAGTCTAAGAGAGCTAGTAGGAGTCTGAGGGAGTCCAAGGCTGGTCATCTATCTCCTATGCCATGCTGCCTTTTGGGCCATCATTTACCCAAATTAAAGAAGCTCCAACAATTTAATATACTTTTTACATTTCCTTAGAGACTATTATATAATCACACACTAGAAAATGGGGAAGGGTTCTGAAGGCATTATCACAGATGAAGTAGTCCGTGATCTTGTGTCAAAGGGACATCACTTCCCAAGCTCTTGGGATGTGATATGTTTTGAGACCTACCTTTGGCATCTTGGAAAACAGTCCATTCTACAAAACTCTCCTTTGGGGCACATAGAACATGGAGAAATACAAACAAAAACCCAGAGATAGTCACATTAAGTAACCAGACTGCCTGGCTCTTTAGTTTTCTCTCCTGACAACACAGGAGTTCTGTAATGTGAAATCCCCAAAACCTAGGCTTACTCAACTTTTATAGATCATCTATAGGTAGCCTTGGAAAGAGAAGAATGAATAATTCAGGTTACTGGAAGCAAGAAGCAACTACTGCTTTCCTGTATCATAGATCAAAGCCCACCCTTGCTGACTGTTAGCATTTATGCTCCTGTATATGAAAATCTTCAGGAAGATATAATTGATTTTTTAATGTAATGATCAATCACCCTCACAAGCTCTTCTTCAGACCATAAACTTTGAAACCACTTCTTGTTATTTAGTCATTCAGTTGCATAAGATTCTTTGTTTTCTTGGCAAAAATACTGGAGTGGTTTGCTGTTTCCATCTCCTCATTTTCCAAATGAGGAACTGAATAAATAAGACTGAAGTGACTTGCCCAGCAAATGAGTGTCTGAGGCCTGATTTCAACTCAGATCTGCTTGACTCCAGGTTCAATGCTCTATGCATTGCACCATCAGATTAAATGACTTGCCCAGGTTAATACAGTTGATGCAAGGTTTTTGCATCAAAATTTTGCATCAAATTTTCCTGACTCCAAGTTCAGGGCTCTTACCCAATAGAATTCAATTGAATCAATTAGAGCAAATCCATAAGTAACACATAATGATATTTATATTGAGGCCCAGTTGTCCAATTTCCAGATGAACATGAAGTTGACACCTAAAGGAGAATTCATCTTAAGTCTCCCTTGTCTCTACTCCCATTTGTGCTTCCTTCCTAGTGAGGCCAAATAACCAGGGTTTCATGGCTGCCATGAAAGCAGAAGGCACACTAGTCTATTCAAAACGTTATACATAGTTACATATGGCAACCATGACCATGACACCGTACTGGGTGATATGTCTAGTCATGTGAACAATGTGTTTGGGCTTTCTGTACTCCTTGCTAACCCCTGCTAACCCATGATGGACTTTTTTTCTTTTTTTTTAAAGATTTTATTTATTTTGAGTTTTACAATTTTTCCCCTAATCTTCCTTCACTCCCCCCACCCCCACAGAAGGAAGTCTGTTAGTCTTTACATTGTTTCCATGGTATACATTGATCTAAGTTGAATGTAATGAGAGAGAAATCATAACCTTAAGGAAGAAAAATAAATATGAGATAGCAAAATTACATAATAAGATAATTTTTATTTAAACTAAAGGTAATAGTCTTTAGTCTTTGTTCAAACTTCACAATTCTTTCTCTGGATATAGATGGCATTCTCCATTGCAGATGTCCCAAAATTGTCCCTGATTGTTGCACTGATGGAATGAGCAAGTCCATCAAGGTTGATCATCACTCCCATGTCGCTGTTAGGGTATATAATGTTTTTCTGGTTCTGCTCATCTTGCTCAGCATCAGCTCATGCTGAGGTAAATCCCCATACCCAGTCCTAATGTCCTTTGTGCAGAAGGTATTTCCTGTCCTCTTGAGCTACTAGTGCCTTCACCTCCAAGGTTACCTTATGTTGACCATTGATGTGACTTGCTTATATCTACTTATGTATGTGTTTCTCCCCAGTTAGAATGTAAGTTCTTGGTTTTGCTCATTTCACTCTTCATTATTTTGTGCAAGTCTTTCCAAATTTTTCTTTTAGTACAATGATATTCCATCACAATCATATAACACAACTTGTTCAGTCATTTCCCAATTCTGGGCATCCCTGTAATTTCCTGTTATTTACATCCAGAGAAAGAATTGATAAATAGAAATATATATATATATATATATAATTTAACATATATATATAAAACCAAATATACATACATATATATACATATATATGTATAAAGCTATTTGTGTCTAATGGTGACAATCTCTAGGATGAGGGGAAGAATGGGAGGGGAAAAAGGATAAATTTACATGATAACTTTAGTTTAGCAAGTTATACACAGTAGATCTGCAGTTTCATATGCAATCTTTTTTATTATACTATATGCTTGCTTTATTACAAAAATTAAAAATAAAATAAAATTTTAAAAAAAGAATACAAGTTCCTATAGAACAGAAACTGTTTTTACCTTTCTTTGTGTCCTCTGTTTAAAATAGGGTCTGGTATATAGCGGGTGTTTAATAAATACTTATAATTGATTGAGAATCTCCAGGAGGATTCTCAGGTAACCAGATATTTTTGAAGTAATATATTCATAGATTTTCTGGTTAAGATTCTCTTTTCCATGGCAAACCATCCATAGTCCAGAGAGTGAAAGAGAATAAAAGGAGAATGCTGTAATTAGGACTTCTCAAAAATTCCTTCCTTCCAACTGAAAAATATCTATAGTACAAATATTCTGTTGTAATATTTTATGCACAAAATTTTAATGGCAGAAAAGATGGGATTAAATTTATTTGTGCAAAGCCCAAAATTTCTAGGCCTTAATTTCTTCTTCTATAAAATTATAGGTATAGTTAGATAGAAGGATTATGAGCAAAAGCAATATATATAAAAAAGGAAGCTTTATTCATTTCTTATTCTCCATTGCCACTTCTAGATCTTGATTCTCCTACTATTACTCAGTAATCTTTCTTCTTTTGAAGTTGACATCATCTCATTATATTCCATCTCCAGATGATAGTTGCTCTCAACTCTCAACCTTCAGGTCATTCTCTCTAATTTTTCTTATCCTTATTGATGTCTTTTGTTTTCATATTATAAATATTTATAGAGTTTCCACTTCTGTGAGGTCTCATGTAATAACTAAAGCAAAACAAGCTAGTTACTTCATTTCTTGAAAATGCAAGCACCTCCCACCTCTCAACTTTTTAAATTTTCATATTTCTATTTCTTTTCTCTTTGTTCCCTATCACATTTTTTTTAAAAAGCCATGAAGTTTCCTGAGCTTTTCCCAATCCTTCTGAAACAAATTTAAATGAAACCTCTACAAAAAATCTCAACAAAACCCACAAAAAAAAAAAAAAACAGTGGAAGCATTTTTTTTCAGCTCAAGATATCTTGAAGAGACTTCAGAAAAGCCCAGAGCAGGTGAGGAGAAGCAGGAGGCTCTTAGCCACAGCACAGATTAGTAACCAAGGTCCCTGGGAACTGGCTAGGCAGGCCAGTGGTAAAGCAGGCCAGCAGTGAAGTAGGCCAGCAGTGAGACCCTGCCCCAGCATAAAAGGCACATTGTGAACCCTGTAATCCTGGCTCACTGGGTAGACTGAGACAGGCTACATTAAGTCAGGGAGTAAGTTCCCAGCACCTGAGGCCCCTGTGTGAAAAGATCTCCTGACCCCCAGCACAAGAAGTTTGGGACTGTGCCCCAAGTGTCCCAAGAGCAGAGCTCAACTTTTAAAATGAGCAAAAAAATACAGAGTCCTAAGCATAGAAAGCTACTATGGCAACAGAAGAGGAAAGCTGTGGCAAGATGCCTACATGGGAAGTCTCAAAGGGGATTATAGATTGGTCTCAAGTTCAAAAAGTCCTATTGGAAGAGTCAGAAAATATTTTTAAAAATCAAATAATAGAGACAGAAGGAAAATTGAAAAAATAACTGAGTATTATATAGGAGAATTATGAAAATAGAGTTAACAGCTTGGAAAAGGAAGCACAAAAATTGACTGAAAAACAGTACCTTTAAAAAAGAGAAATAACAAAATAAAAAAAAGATGAGCAAATGCTAACTGAAGAAAATAAATCCTTAAAAAATTATAATTGGCCAAGTGGAAACTAATAACACCATGAAATATCAAGAATCTGTCAAACAAAATCAAATGACAGGAATAATAGAAGAAAATGAAAAGTACCTCAAAGAAAAAAATAACTGACCTGGAAAATAGATCCAGGAGAGATAATTTAAAAGTTATTGTACTATCTAAAAGCCATGATCAAAAAAATAAAAGAAAAAGTAAATTTCTTATAACAAATATACATAATCAAACAAAACAAATTCCCTCAATGGTTTTATACCTTAAAAAAACAGTCTCTTCTGTACCCTACATCCAACACATTTCTCTAGAGAATAGCATATCTCATCATAGTCTTCTAGAATTATGAATGGTTATTGTGCTGATCATAATTCTTACAGCTATCTAGATTGTTATTATATAATTTATACAATGATTCTGCTAATTACATTCATTGTCATCAAAATTGTTCATTTTATAATATTGATATTTTAATATGATTTTTTTCTGGTTCTGCTCTCATTAGTGTTTCCATGTTTTTTTTTAAGGTTTTTTGCAAGGAAAATGGGGTTAAGTGGCTTGCCCAAGGCCACACAGCTAGGTAATTATTAAGTGTCTGAGACCGGATTTGAACCCAGGTACTCCTGACTCCAGGGCTGGTGCTTTATCCACTGCTGCCACCTAGCCACCCCCATTGCGCCATCTAACCGCCCCCTCCATGTCTTTTTAAAACCATCTATTTTCTCATTTTTTTATGGCACACTATCACTATTTATATATTATCACTTTTCTATGGTCAGACTTTTCTTCTATTGTTTTCTCATTATCCCAGCCTATGATTTTATTTGAACTTTTTGTTCAATTTAAGACTCTGCTTCCAGGATAGAGTGCATTGTCCTGAGTTTCTAGGGTTTTGACGATACTTCTAGGAACCTGTAAGTTTTCAGTTCTTCCAAGGTGGTATGATCTAAGGGAAAGTGTTTACTCCTTTCCTGCCTGTTCTCTTACCTGTGAATGATCACAATCACTCTTTTATCTCTGGAACTGTGAGGAGGGTCCCTGCTCCACTGCAGCTGCAAGCTCTGATGTGCGAGTGTTCCTCTTTGCCAGGAGCTTGCCACCCAGGAATGTGAACAGAATCCAAGCAGGGGCAAATTAACAGGGTCCTGTCTCTGTGCTAGCAAAGATCTCCTTCTGACTCATTGTTCAATCAACTTATGTCTGTGGGCTGAGAGTTCTGGAGGCAGCCGCTGCTGGTGCTGATCCAGTGACTCCCAAGGTCTGACCCTGGTTTGTTGGAGTCAGGGCTGTGCTGGCACGACCTGGGCTGGACTGGCACGACCTGGGCTGGACTGTGCTCCTCTCCCACCCTTGTGTAACTGATCTTTCCTACCAACCTCCTAAATTGTCTTGGCTCTGCCTCTACTATGAACATTTTTGCATTTGAGAGACCTTCTCTTTCTTTGATCTCTTTTGGACATAAGCCTAGCAGGGGGTATATCTGGGTCAAAGGGCACACACTATTTAATAACTCTTTGTGTATAATTCCAGTATGCTTTCCATCCACAGGTCCACCAACAATGCATCAATGCCCCTGTTTTCCCACAGCTCCCTAACATTTTTCATTTTCCTTTTTTTTTCCACCTTTATCATTCTGATAGGTTTGAGTTATAATCTCAGAATTTCTCTGATCTGCTTTTATCTAGGAGGGATTTTTTTTCCTAGGAGGGATTTCAATCTACCAGAATAAGGATTCACTATTTAACATAAACTGCTGACAGAATTGGACAGTAATATGGAAGAAATTAGATTAAGACAAATTCTTCACCCTCTTATGTAAAGATAAGCTCCAAAAGGTTGCAAAATCTAGCTATAAAAGGTTATATGATAAACAAATGAAACATGAAAAAATTACCTACCAGATCTTAGATAGGAGGAAAAGTTCATGACCCAACAAGGAATACAGAGAATTGCAGAATATTATATTGAATAACTATTATATAATATTAAAAAATGTATTTGTAAAAAATCCAATAAAGCAAAGCTGATGCGGTAAATAGCTAGAAAATAATAATAGCTAGCATTTATCTAACACATATTATGTACCAGGACACAGAGCTAGAGCTTTACAAATATTATCTCATTTGATCTTCACAACAACCCTGGGAGGTAGGTACTATTATTATCCCCATTTTATAGATGAGGAAACTGAGAAAAATAAAATTAATGTACCTGATAATTTATCATTTCCAAATTATCTAAGCATATATATGTGTTTATATAAGCACACACACACACACACACACACACACACACACACACACATATATATATATATATATATATATATATATATATATACCTACCATTATATATCTAAAATATTTAAGGAATTGATTTAAATTTGTAAGAAAAAAGGCAGTTCCTCAATTGAAAAGTAGTCTAAGTATATAAACATAAAGTTATCAAAGAAAAGAAACCCAGGCTAGAAATAGCCATATAGGGTAGGGGTGGCAGGGGATGCTTCAATTCACTCTCTAGGAGTTCAGTAATTAACTCAACCTATCTGTCCACCCCAACTCTTGACCTCATTGTTGATGAATTCACACTGATGATTCTTCAAATACTCTAGCATCATAGTCCTTGCTCCCATCAATCATTCCTTTCCTCTCATCTTCAGTCTCTTCATATTTTTCTGCCTCCTTTCCTTCTGTCTAAAATGTGCTCAGGTCTCCACCTTACTTTAAAAAAATTAGCCTTAATTTGTCTATCAAATTATCATCTTATATCTCTCTTCATTGCTAAACTCCTAGAAAGAGCTAGTCTTCACCCACTCTCTATTCCCCACCCTCTTGTTATTAAGGCATTTTTCAGTCATCCCTGACTCTCTAAAACCCCATTTGGGGTTTTGGCAGAGATGCTAGAGTGGTTTGCCATTTCCTTCTCCAAATCATTTCACAGATGAGGAAGTGAGACAAATATGATTGATTTATTCAGGGTCACACAACCAGCTTGTATCTGAGGCAAGATTTGAACTCATGAAAATGACTATTCATTTCTTAAGTCCAATCTACCTAATTTCTAATGCTCTCTTCAAGACTATTAATGATCTCTTGCTAAGTACAATGTAAATGTTCTTTTGCTAAGTATAATTTCTTAGTCTTCATCTTCCTGGTCTTTCATTAGCATTTGATGTCTTCTTTTGAATCCTATACAGTTATCCCTTCCACATTACAACTTTTCCCATTGCAGTTTTAATAAGAGTAAGCACATGAAATTAAATGGGTTTAAAAAAAGATTAAATGAAAACTTTGGGGGAATTTTGCAGAAACTGCATGTTGGACATAAAGCCTATGGCCAAATATTTAAACCCAACTTTTATAATTAAAACCCCATTAAAAGAGTAAAAAAAAATCAGTTCTTCTCTGGGTGAAAAAGGTAAAAAATTTTTGCACAAATTTTCCAGATTTCAGGGGCACAGTGCCCCTAACTCTGTGATGTGGTAGGGATAACCTTACTCCTCCCCAGGGTTTCCATGACATTTCCCTTTCCTAGTTTTCTTCTTATCTGTATGATCATTACTTCTTTCTTTCCTTCATTGATCCCTTTAATTTCTGACTCCCCTAAGTCTATATGTATCTCAAAAGACTCTGTCCTATACTCATTCCTCCTAGCTCTATGAGTTCATTTATCATTTCTATGCAAATGATTCCCCAAGCTCTATATTTAGCCCTTATCTCTGCCCTCAACTCCATTCTATTATCTTTTCCCTTGATTTATATGACATGACTCCAGGAAGGATTGAGGGAAATTGGCAGTGATAGAAAACAGGGGGATCCCAGATCTCTTCCTTCAATAATGATTTAGAGTTGTACCACCCATTCAAAAGATAGAATCACCTTGAGTAGCTAGGTGGCACAGTGGATAGAGCACTGGCCCTGGAGTCAGGAGAACATGAGTTCAAATGTGACCTCAGACACTTAATAATTACCTAGCTGCATGGCCTTGGGCAAGCCACTTAACCTCATTTGCCTTACAAAAACCTAAAAAAAAAAAGATAGAATCACCTCTAGATTCTCATTCACCCAACCCCAAAATCCCAGAGACCCACAGAATACAACAGTTAAATAGGATACACTATTCTGCTTCTCCTTTTTTCCTTTAAGAGTTTATAAACTTATGGATTCAAGTACTTTCAAATCTATTTCTCCACTCATTTCTTCTTTTCTGACCCACATCTTCAAACATCAGTCATTTTCATCTACTTTTCCTTTGATTACTTCAAACTAAATTGATTAAAGAAATCAGCATCTGGAAGGCAGCTTCCCCTCATCTATTCTCCAAAGACTCCAGGCTGAGAACTTCAGAGTCTTCTTTGGATCTTCTTTTTCCATTAGTCTCTACAAACATTTTATCATTTCTCCTCCAAAATGTTTTTTAATGCCTCCCTCTTTCTCTCATATTACCTCTTGCTTGAATTATTTCAATACCTTCTGAATTTGCCTGACTTTTCTCTCTTCAAACTGTCCTGTATATCTAAGTCAACTTCCTAAAAATACAATTTTTATCATACCATTTCCCTGCTCCAAAATGTTCAGTATTTTCCTTATAGCAGCTTTACACAAATCTGAATTCCACAAAACCCAGCTATTCTATAAAAGGAAAAAAGTATGTAACAGAAGACAAACATATAGGGAAAAAAACTGACTATTTTGCTGTTAATAACAATAGTTACACAATCATGTTCATCTGGTTGATGTAGAGAGCCTTTGGAGACAGGTCAAATTCAATTACAAGATCTAAGAGGTGACTACTTATTACTCTGGAACCAATTATTTTCTGTGCACATTGATATATGTTGCACAATTAACTCATTGTTGGCCTATCTTTTCAGAATTAATAAAAAAATTCAGTGCACATTTAAATTCTTTGTCAATTTTTAAATATTTTTTTGGTCTTGATGTAGAATAGTAACATTTGAAGACAGAAAAAAAGCATAAGTGTTAACAACAAAGATTCTAATAGTGAAATAAAGATCCATGAACCAGTAGCAAAAGTTCCAGATGATGCAAAAATAGCCCTTTATCTGACTTACCTCTTCTTCCCCATTTCTATACTCACACTTTCAGATTGAATCCTTGGTTTTGAAGAGGGTAGTAGAAGGGAAGTGGGGTATAGGGTGTGATCAGAGAAAACTAGTGCCTTTGATGTGAGGACTGCCAAGCCCTTTCAGATCTGCTTTTCACTATAGATGTCCACCTGATCCATCTATCTTTCACCAATAACTCTAAGAGGCTATTGTATAGGCAGTGATCACACCTCAGCAAACCATTTTTGCAGATGGGATAAGATAGGAAGAGGGCAAACAAGGGGTCTCAAACCCATCAGTGAGTTAAAGGATATCTACCTCAAGTATGAGTAACTGAGAACAATTTGCAGGAGCTTTTGAACATTTTTTTTAAATATTTAAACTCCATGGTAGGATCCCTGCCTGCCATGGTAATCAGGCCAGGTTTAAGTAAGCAGAAAATTTTTAGGGCACCTTTTCTAACTCCTTCCTCACACCAGGGGATGAGCAGTATGGTCTTTACAAGGTTGTTCAGATGCTAGGAGGATTGTAGAATCTCTCTGCTGCTTCGATGAAAAGATGACCCTATGTCCTGGGTCACCTCTGTTTTGGATTCTGACCACAACTCTCAGTGTATCCATCTGCTGCTTCATCACTTGCCTATTACCACAGGACTTTGAGATCAGTAAAAATGGCAAAATGGTATAAGGTGATGTCTTTTGATTCATGTATAAATTGATTAAGTGAGGCAGTTGCATGAAGTTGTTGGCCTCAGACTCTCTTCCAGAGTCATCTCAATCCAGTGGCAGGAATCAAGAAGATTGATGATGGGCTCTAGATGCAATGGAAGACCTTGGAGTCTAGACTTTGAAGTCTAACTGAATTCTAAGAGCTTCATAGCTACTTTCATGGCTATTGATACAAATTGTTTCCATTCACCCATTCCACCATCCATACATGGAACCAATGTGATTACAGAAAATATAAAAGATTTGAATAAAGTGAATAAGTTCACTTACCTTGGCAGTATACTTTCCAGAGATGTACATATTGATAATGAGGTTAATACACACATTGCCACAGCCAGATCAATATCTGGGAGACTCAGAAGTAAAATGAGCAAGAGAAGTCATTTTCCAATACACAACTTCTAACCCCAAATGAATTTCAAAGCTAATTAGTTCAATTTTCTAAATGCCAGCAGAAGCACAGCCAATTTTCCTGCAGCCAAAAGAAAAACCTCAATCCATCAAGGAGAAACTTTTCCACACTTTGTCAGGTGCCTGTCTTTATACTTCATTAGTATATTTAAACTTCAGTAAAACTCTAGTGTAACTCTTGCTTTCTGTGTTTACATTAATTGATAGGTATATATTTTTTTCTTGGTGAGGGGAAGATTAGTTGACCAGAAAACATCTTTTCCCCCTTTACCCTGTGAAAATATATCTTCCCACTCTGAGCAAGGAGTGAAATATTTTCTAAGAACACAGCAATTATAATCTAGATTTTACTAATCTTGATACTCATCATATATCCTGTGGTACCCCCAAAAAAATTCATAAAAAAGTTATTTTTCTTAAAGTTACTATAAGAACACATGAAATTATAGACAAAACCAAAACAGTATCACTCAAGAAGTCCTTATTAAGTACTTACTATGTTAAGGCACTGTTGAGTGCTAGAGATCCAAAAAAAAAAAGACAAAAGATTGCCTTTGTCTTTGAGGAGCTCAAAATCTAATGGAGGAAACAACAAGAAAGCAAATGTGTTCAAACTATATGTGTGTGAATGTGTATGTATGTATATGTAAACATGTATATTCACATGTGTGTTTGTGATCAATAGAAAATAGACAACAGAGGGAAGACCCTATAATTAAGAGGGATTAGAAAAGACTTAATTTTGGAACTGGAAGGAAGCCAGGAAATAAGATGAGAACAGACAGAAAGCATTCTATGCATGAAGTACAAATAGAGAAAATGCTCAGAGTCAAGAAACAGAAAGTCTTGTTTGGGGAACATGAAGGAGGCCAACGTCACTGGATCAAAGAGAGAGAGAGACAGAGAGACAGACAGAGAGAGAGTGTGTGTGTGTGTGTGTGTGTTTTAATTCTAGAGTTCAAAGATCCTGAAGGCTTCCTGATTCAGAGCTACTGGAGTTTATTGAGAATGGAGGAAATGTTTTTGGATCTGTGCTTTAGGAAAATCATAATCAAAAAAATTTTTTAAATCAGCAATTTTTAACTCAAGTTATTAATTAAAAAAAAAACCCACAGTGAGCCAAAACAACCACCTAGATTTTTGTTTACGTAGACAAAGGGGAAAAATAAAAATTATCATAAATCATCTTACATGATGAACTATGATCACCAACATTGTTCCCCTTTTGTTAACTGTTCAATCACTTGCAAATGCCTCATTTAATCCTAACATCAAAATTCAACTGATAGGTGTAGGCATTAGGTTAGCTTCTAACAGTATAGATCTGTTTCTCTTCCAATTTATGTTATGATCTTTAATATCAATGTTATATATTTAAAATGTATTGTGGAATACAGTGCAAGATATTGGTTGAAGCTTAAAAGAAAACCAGACTGTTTTCATTTCCTGCTTTTTCTTCTAATTTTGACTGAAATGAATTTGACTCCCTAATATTTTATTTAAAGAGGTTCAGTTGTACCACTGGACAGCAAGTCTGGAGAACAGGTTCAATCATTCAACAACACTCATTAAGTATTTCTTATATATCTGGCTGTGCCATTAACTAACAAGTGACCTTGGTTAAGTTACTTCACACTCTGGACTTCTTTCTCTTCCTTAAAATAAATGGATCATGCTAGACATTTTTCAAGATACCTTCTAGCTCTAAGATTCTTTGGTTCTAAAATGTTTATATTTCTTAAAGAAAGTATATACTGGATTCAATTGAATTAGATTGAATTATAGTAGCACAGTAGCACCGAGACTCAAGTTTGCTATAGATTTCAATTTAACTGAATCAATATCATCATCAAGTATTTATGTGCAGGGACCTTACTAACTACTAGCAGTGCCACACAGTTGTCCAATTATTAGACTAGAGCTATCCTAAAATGGAATTGAATGCCTCCTCACTCGAAGTGTCTTAGTAGGAGTTGGAAAATAGCTTTTCAAAGAGAGTTGCTGGGTTATTCTACCTAGAGATAGCATTATGTCATTGATAGGTTGTTATATGACTGCCTCAGACACTTAACTAGCCAACTGACCCAGGCAAATCACTTTCCCTCTCTAGGGTTCCAGTTTCCTCATCTGTAAAATGAACAGTTTGGAATCAGTTACCTAAAAGATCCTCCCAGTTCTGAATCTCTGATATGATTATGCTATGTAGTTATGGAAGCTGGATTAGATAATCTCTAAGAGTTGAGATTCTTAGTCATCTACCTAGTCATATACTTCAGTGATACTTCTATACTCTGACAGCATCCTCTCACCAGTTTCAGTTCTATCACTCTTTATAAAAGACAATGAATTCTCACTTTGGATATATCTAAGGAGAACAGTAAGAAAGACAAATCTAAACCAAGAGACAAGCCACGGGTGACCTTTCATTACTCTCAGCTTCCCCTAGGATATGGAATAATTTGTGGTTTCCACAACTTGAGTGTATTCACTAAGCCTTTCAGTCTCAATTCAACAGCACTACAGAAATGTAGAAGTAATTGTTTCATCAAAATTTTGATTCATTATTGCTTTGCTTGCTCATTTTCAAATCAACATAAAGTAGTGTTATCCAGTGGAAAAAGTGATGGATCTGGAATTCAAGAACCTGAATTCAAGGCAACTAGGTAACAGAGGATAATGTTCTGAATCTGAAATCAGAGAGAGTCATCTTCCTGAAATCAAATCCAGCCTCAGACTTTTACTAACTGTGTGACCATGGGCAAGTCACTTAACTCTGTTGACTTTAGTTTCTTCATTTACATAAATGAGTTGGGGAAGGAAATGGCAAACCACTCCAGTATCTCTGCCAAGAAAACAGTCGCTAAGAGCCACACTAGATTGAAAAACAATGGAACAACAACAAAACCTGTATTCATATCTTAACTCTTTTACTCACTACCAGTGAAATATTGGGTAAGTCATTTTACTCCTCTAGGTCTGTTTCATAGAATCACAAGATCACAAATTTTAGTACTAAAAAGACTCTACACTTTTTCTACTCTAAAACCCACATGCCCAAAAAGGTTAATAACCCACCCATGATCACAAAATTAGAAAGTGGAAGACCTAAAGTTTGAATTTAAAGATACCAATTCCAGTACTCTTTCCTCATTTGTAAAATGAATCGATTGAACTAACTAACCTGCAAGATCCCCTTCACAGATCTGTATCTCTAAACTGGGACAGGGCAATGATGGGGAGGTGGGTATACAGTTAAGAGCTACAGGAGCAAAGAAGACAACTTCTGCCACCTAGTGGGAAATTAAAATTTTAAGAGTACATGCTAATAGATATTATAAGGTAGACAGGAACAAACAATTTTGAAAGGAAAATTTGTGAGCTACCAAAGACCATGTGTAAACATTTCCACATTGTTTAAAAATTTAATAATTCTGACATTCTGACATTTTATCTAGCAAACTGACAAAGATGACCCAAAAAGGAATTAATTATGGTGAGTTGAATGAAGATAGGTACACTAATACACTATTGTGGGAGTTGTGAATTGGTCTAGTATCATTTGGAAAGTCAATTTGGAATTATATCAGGAAGATGAAAGTAATCATAATCTTGGATTTATATTTCAAGCTAAAACAAAGACAAAGATTCAATATATATGATAATATTTCTAGTAGCATTTTTTGTGGCAACAAAGGTTTAGAAACAAAGTAGATTTCTCACTGCATCTCTCTCAAGGTAGCTGGCCTACATAATCTCTACAGCATCTTGAAATTATCACATTCTGTTTTTGTGAGGATTGAGATTTTGTTTTAACTTTTCAAAAAATTTCAGCAAAATACAGTTCTCATTTTTTAAAAAAAGGAAGCAAACCCTAGGAATTTTCATAATTAATATAGTTATATATTAATATGTCTAGAATATTCTCAAGAATCTTAAATTTTGAAAATTTTCACAATTCTTTTTTTTCATATTGTAGTTATTTGAGAAGATGACTCTTGATTATGAGAGGCAATTTGATATAATAGTAAAGAACTTGCCTTGAATCAAGAAGACTTGAATTCAAGTCTTATCTAGATCACATACCAGCTACATGACCAGTGGTAAGTCTTTTACTTCCCAATGCCCCTAGGTAGTTCCCTAAGATTATACTATGTCACTGAATAGGTATCCTTCTAATGTAATAGAGGCAATTTCTTTATGGAATTTCCCAATACCAATTTTTCTCACAATTGTTGGTCTTAATCTCCAGACTATTCTTTGAAAATCATAGCCTTATACTAATAAAATCACTGGTCTAGTCTCCCATTCCCACTCCCCCTCAAAAAAAAAAAAACCTAGAATAACTTCATTTGAGAAGTGAGTCATCTCTATGGGACTGTATTAAGGTGTGAGGAAGTAATCTGTAACACATGTATGTGATAAAATGTAAATATGGAGGCAGAAATATTTTAAATTCTGTAAAGATTAATGTAAATAAAACTTGGAAAGGTTGTGCTTCACAGATCTGAATCCTTAGGAGTAATAACCAAATCACAGAACACAGAACCATTATAGTGCTAGAATGAAATAGGACTTGCCAGGATAATGAGAGGATAGTCATTAGCATATCAATGTATTCCATGAATCTTGGAGTAGGGGAGTGCATAAAATGTAAGATCATTTGGTCTAGTCCCTTAATTTTATTTTATCCTTATAGATGAAAAAACTGAGACCCAGAAATATATAATTCCTTTTCCAGTGATGTGTCTGGTTGGTTCTGACTCTGTGATCTTTGGGATGGAGGGTTTTCTTGGCAGAGATAATGGAGTAGTCTCAATTTTCTTCTCCAGCTTATTTTACAGAAACTGAAACAATGAAGATTAAATGATCTTATGAGTCTGTGACCCACAGACTGTCTTTGAACTTGGATCTTCCTGACTCTGGATCCTGACACTCTATCCTTTGGCTCACCTAACTGCCCCAAAGTCAAGTAGTAATTTGCAAAACAGGGAAGCTATTTCCCAAGTTTCTAATTTGACATTTGGAGCAAGGTGGCCACAATGAGTCAAGAGGGCTTCTATTGTGGGTCAGAAGGGTTAATGGTGCTGAGAAGAAATTGGGAAAAGAAAGGAGAGGTGGAAGGACCCATTGCCTAAAACAGTTTTCAAACCTTTCAAGCTAGGAAAGAGAAAACTTGTGAAACTGGTAATAATTGTCATCAAATATTTGAGCCACATTTGAGAGAAATTCCATTGTTGGGTTTTTGTTTTATTTTTTGCCTCAGAAGTCAAAGCAAAGAGAATTAAGTAGAAACTGGAGGTAGGGAAATTTGAGCTTGATAACAGTAAAATTTAGTTATAACTTGAGTTATCCCAAAAGTTAGATGGACTGCCTTGAATCTACCTTCCTCTTGACTGGTGATCTTCAAATAAAGGCTCAAGATAGATTTGGTCAGGTGTGATGGAGAAGGATTTTGCCTGACTATGGATTGAACTAGAGTTATGATAAACTTGTGATGAACAAGAGAGTAGAAGAAACAGGAAATACAAAAGCGTGGGAGGGAATAGTCCCAAGGAAGTGGTTATGGAGGTTGGTGTTTTAACTCAGGGAAACGGAATAAAATGTTGAATGCACATAACCAAGAGATTTCCTGTGGGCAGAAGCTTCAGGACCACCAACCAACTTGGTGGGGTGAGAGATAGCCAGGACAACTGTTTTGACCAGATGCCAAAAGGGGCAGATCTACCAAAGAAAAGGAAAGATTTCAGATCTCCATGGCATAAAAACAAAATGAAGATATTCATTACCCTCCCTTAGACAGGAAGATGGAACATAAAAAATATTAACAAAAAAGAAATAAAATCCTAAGGAGGGTCTAGAAGAAAGAACTGCATATTGGAAAGCAGTGCAGGATAGTGGAAAGGGCCCCACATCTAGTATCAAAAGGGTCAAGAGTGCTCTGTACCTATAAATTTTTGACTTAATCTCTTCACTGTTCTAATTCTCTGTTTCCTTATGTATAAAAATAAAGGAATTGGACAAGATGGTCTTTTGAAGTTTTCTTCCAGTTCTAGCTTGATCATATTATGACTTAATGTTAAAGGTCTCTTTCAGGCTTATCTCTCATGAAAAGGGGAGAAACATTAGATTGTACAAAGAAGATGCTAGTCAATGCTTTTCATGTGCATCAAAATGTCTAAGTAACATAAAGCATGGTTTAACTCAACTAAATAAAGTTTAAATACTCTGAAATTTTCTCAGGTTTTGATAATTTGTTTCCAGTGTACTTTCCAATGTACTTATTTTTTGAGGGTTGTTTTGCAGTGGATAGGGCAGGAGGAAGGAAGACCACTAAGAAGAAGTAGAAAACTGAGAAATCTTCCTCACCCTTTTCAGTTCTTGGATGGTGAAAGTGGAAACTTAGTTCATGATCACTGGTAAAGGAAAATCCAGTTGAGGGAGCTTTCAGATTGAAAGTGTCCAAAGGGGGCTGCTAGGTGGTGCAGTGGATAAAGCACCAGCCCTGGAGTCAGGAGTATCTGGGTTCAAATTCAGGCTCAGACACTTAATAATTGTGGCCTTGGGCAAGCCACTTAAACCCATTTGTCTTGCAAAAACAACCCTAAAAAAAAAAAGCAAGTCTCCAAAGGGTGAAATCAGAATTTGAAAGTTTATTCTGTATTTGGACAGTTGTTCAGTTATGCACAGGACTTGAGCATTCTACCTTCAGAATTCATTGCCACAAAAAGGGAATTTGTGTGTGTGTGTGTAAGGAACAGGAGGGGTACAGTTGTTATATTGGCAGTAACCTTGCTGAGGAGGGAAAGGCAGGATCTAGGACAGTGTTTGGGTCATCACTCTTCCTCCATCTCTGAGAGTGACATAGGGTTATTTATTACATTTTAGATATTTTTATCCTGGACTTTCAAAGGATTCATAGTGATAGTCACTTTCTCTGGTCATTCCCAAGGAAAGGGTAATAATTTAATTTCACCATTTTAGTTCCCCCTCACTAAACATTCAAACAAACAATAAACAGAAAAAGGAAGATACACAGATCAGAATACTTGACAGACTATATAAAAGGAAATGAAGTCTTAAGAATGAAAAGCAAGATAAAATGCCAGTTTGACTGAGAAAAGAATGACTTCATTGAGGAAGTCTATTCCTAGTAGTATGTGGGCATGCAGGCACTGAGAGTGAGAGACAAGTTTTGATAACTGTCTTCTTCACATCCATGGCTCTAGGGTTCCCATTAGCCATTCAATAATAAAGAATCATGTATAGAAATGTATAGAATCATGGTACACATATGTCTGTCTATTTGGATATATATGTAGATATATGTGGACATACATACATATCTGTGGCTAATGGTAGTTATCACTTGAGTTGGAGGGACAGGAAAGAAAAAAAGAAAAAAAATTTACATGATAACTTTATTATATATTTAAGAGAAATAGCAAATTATATATAATAGAATTATGGTTTCATGTACAATCATCTTTTATTATACTAATTATGGAAATTCTTGTTTTATTCCATAAATTAAAATTTAAATAATTTTTAAAAAGTATAACCCAGAATGGATACCAAAAATTAAATGATTACATTTGATACTATTCCCAGTTATACACAATTTATTAATATCAATCTTTCCCTTTTTAAAATGTTATAAACTAAAGTTTATTGATAACAAAAAAAATCTGCATCTTCTCTTTAACCCATCTCTTTACCACATTTGTCCAAAGTTTCTCCACTCTTAGACAGTGCCACAGGCTCAGTGGTCTCTCAGTCAATCAGGAGCCACATTTGTTTCTCTTATATATAGCAGAAATTAAGTAATTTCAGCACAATTTACTTACGTTTTAGGTAAGGAAAGTAAAAGATAGTTAAATGGCATAATCAAGCTCAAAGAGAGTAAGAACAATAAGGTGCTTTCCTCTAATAATAGTCTTCAAATGTTTGGGATGTAGGTCTCAACCCATCTGTGACTGCCAATCCTGCATGACTTTTATCTATGTCCTCTCAATTTTCCATTAGAAGAATCAAAAAATATCCTGGAGCCCTTCCTTACCTTCTCCTGACATTGTGACAGTACCAGTGGAACCACTTCGTCTGCCTTCCCCCTTACAATGTGACCAACTCATCTTCTCCTCCTATTGGAAAATTTCTGGAGGACTCATTATGCTCCTTCTTCAAAGTTGCAGTCCATTCAAATCAACACATAGTTCTCCATTGTCTTATTCTTCAAAGGCAGTGGTGTTCCATGTCTCACTGTCATAAATCAATACTTGGCAAAATGTTAGGATTAAAGATTAGCATTTTCTTTCATATAAAGCTTTAGCCCCATAGAAGAGCTTCATAATTTCCTGAAAACAATCCAGCCTATACTTCTCTTGTTCTTTTTAGTCCAATTTTTTGAATCCAATTCATTGTCCAACTGTCTTCTGCCTATATAATATACAGTATACATATAATGCCTATATAATATTAATCCAAATGACTATTGAAATTTGTACAATGGAAATTTTTTTAATCTACCTGTATTGGAAAGGTCCTGTGTGGGTGAACAGGCTAAATTATTTTCAGTGTCTAGAGATCTTGTCTGGAAAAAATTACAAATAACAATAATAGATTATGGTTTTATAATGATATAATATTTATATACATCACTTCATTCAAATCACACAATTATCCCATGTATTCCATATGCATATACATATACATAGATATGAAGTCCCTTTTTACATATGAGAAAACTGAGACCAACAGATTTTAAGTGACCTGCATAAAATCACACAGGATTAGTACTCCAAGAGATGATGCTAAAACCAGATGTTTCCTGCTCTGGTAGTGTCTTAAAATTAGGAAATTATACCAAAATCCTTTATTTCCATACATCCAACTTGATTTTTCATATCACAGAATATGGAATTTTCTTACATAAAATCATATTCATTTTGCCTACATCATTGCAGAAAGACCAGAGGTGTGGAACACTGAATACACTGTCAGATTTGGGTAAGTGTACTTTTGTTGAACTGCTTCCCCCTATCCTTCCTCTTTTATTATTTGTTATATGAAGTGGTGAGGTATGTAAAAGGGAGTGGAGAAAGTGAAAAGGTATATTGGAAATTGAAGATGGAAAAAATAAATATTTTTAAAATGTGCACTTATAAAAACATCTATTTCTGAATTTGTACTCATCAAGTGTTTTGCCTTAAGTAGTTCCTGATTGTACCTATCCATAATCTCCCATTCTGAATGTCAAGAAATAATAATTGAGGGGCAACTAGGTGGCACAGTGGATAGAGTACCTGCCCCAGTGGACCTGAGGTCAAATCCAGCTTCAGACACTTAATACTTACTTAGCTTGGTGACCTTGGGCAAGTCATTTAACCCTATTGCCTTGCAAAAAAAAAAGGAAAAAAAGAAATAATAATTGAGGAGAGGGAATAGAATATAGCTGCACAGATTAGAAGACCCATTGTGTAATTATGTTCTTGCTACCTTTCACAAGATCACATAATAATAAGAAGAAAACAGAAGCAATTCAGGAATTTCTTCTACAATATGTATGATTTGTGATCTGTTGTTTAGTTAAAGCTATTCAGTGAAAAAGAATGTCTTCATGGGAGCCCATCTAACTTTTGGACAGTTTAGCTCTAATCTTGAGGAGATGCAGCTAAGTGGTACAGTAGATGGAGTATTGAGCTTAGAATCAGGAATACTCATCTTTGTGAGTTCAAATCAGACACTTGCTAGTTGTGTGATACAAAACTTATTGTCATTTAACTCTGTTTGCTTCAGTTTCCTCTTGGAGAAGGAAATGGCAAATTAGTTTAGTATTTTTAACAAGAAAATTCCAAATGGAATCATGCATGACCAGAGACAATAGAATCACCAAAAAAAAAAATCATGAGGAAACTTTCCCTTTTATCTGACCTCAATTTGTCATTCTGTGACTTTACCCACTGTTCTTAGTTCTGCCCTCTGAAATAAACATACTAAGTCTAATGACAACTCTTCAGGTACTTGAAAGTAATTATTCAGAAATAGGTTAGGAATAAGAGTGTCCACTCCCAAAGAAAAGAAAATCAAAACAGACAAAAAATTGGCAGGAAACCTGATTTAAAAAGTGATTACCTCTTTGTCAAGGCAGTACATAGTTAAAGATATTGATGATGTTTGTCCTTCATTCTCAAAGAAGAACATGACATCAAGGAGGTGATGCCATGACAAGCACATACATTGAATCTGAGTGAGATGGGGAGGGGGCAGCTAAATGGTGCAGTGGATAGAGCATGGGCCCTGGAGTCAGGGGACCTGAGTTCAAATCCAACCTCAAATACTTAATAATTGCCTAGCTGTATGACCTTGGGCAAGTCACTTAACCCCATTGCCTGGCAAAAATAAAAAATATATAAATTATATAGAAAACTGAGTCAAATTTATAAAAAAAAATAAACTCTTCCCCAATTGACAAATGGCCAAAGGATATATGGAGGCAATTTACAGCTGAGGAAATCAAAGCAATCCATAGTCACATGTAAAATTGCTTTAAATCATTACTTATTAGAGAAATGCAAATTAAGGCATCTCTGAGGTACCAACTCACACCTCTCAGACTGGCCAATATGACCAGAAAGGACAATGATCAATGTTGGAAGGGGTGTGGGAAATCTGGAACATTAATATATTTTTGGTGGAGCTGTCAACTCATCCAAACTTTCTGGAGAAAAATTTGGAATTATGCCCAAAGGGAAATAAAATGTGCATACCCTTTGATTCAGCAATACTGGGTCTATACCCTGAAGAGATTATTAAAAAGGGTAAAAACATCACTTGGACAAAAATATTCATAGTAGCTCTGTTCGTGGTGGAAAAGAATTGGAAATCACGCAGCTGTCCATCACTTGCGAAATAGCTGAACAAATTGTGGTATATGTACATTATGGAACACTATTGTTCTATTAGAAACCAGGAGGGATGGCAATTCAGAGAAGCCTTGAAGGATCTGCATGAACTGATGCTGAGTGAGACAATGAAAACCAGAAGAACACTGTACACCATAATAACAACATGGGGCTGATGATCAATCTTAAAGGACTTGCTTGTTCCATCAGCAACAATCAGAGACAATATTGTGGTATCTGTGATGAAGAATACTATCTGTATCCAAAGAAAGAATTGGGAGTTTGAACAAAGACCAAAGATTATTACCTTTAATTAAAAAAAATTGTAACCTTATTATATAATTTTGCTATCTCATATATTTTATTTTTTTCCTTAAGGATATGATATCTCTCAACATATTCAACTTAGATCAATGTTTAGCATGGAAACAATGTAAAGACTAACAGAATGCCTTCTGTGGGGGTGGGGGAGGGACGTGAGATTGGGGGAAAACTGTAAAATTCAAAAATAAATAAATAAATTCAAATTAAAAAAATAAAATTAAAAAATAATTTGAGTGAGAGGGTACTGTGCTAAGTTACAAACCTCACTTTATCCTCCAGAGCCATCTGGGTTCAATGGCCAGATATGAATCAGGATGACTGGAGACAGCACTGGATGCAAGATCTGATTAGTATGTCTGAGATGGCTCTGGAAGTGAGGCAAGCAGGGTTAAGTGACTTGCCCAAGGTCATACAACTACTAAGTGGCAGGTGTCTGAGGTTGGATTTGAACTCCCGTCTTCCTGACTCCAAGATCAGTTCTCTATCCACTGCACTACCTAATTGCCCCAGCACTTGATACATTTTTAGAAAATGTGAAGAAAAAAGTTCTTTCTGACACCAGAAACCATACTTCTTTGGATGCCACACTTTAGAAGGAAAATACCAAACTCATATTGGTCTGATTAGGCACAGCTGGACATACTGCAACTTGTCTCTAATATAGTGATGTCATTTTGTTCTTCTTTGATAATGAAGGACACGAACCAGTCAACATGATAAATTGAAGGAATGAAGGAATTTAGCTGGGGGGAGGTGGAGAAGATTAAGTTATTTGGCAGGTGGTCAGGAAAAGGATGAATTGGATTCATTTTTTTAAGCCAGGGACATTGGGGAGGGGCAAAGAATAGATAAAGGATTCACAGATTCTTCAAGCACTAGAGGATGTTGTGGATGACTGGTGATGTCAGGCATATTGTCATCCTCTCAAACAGGAACAGAGTAGTGGTAAGGTAAAGTCTGGCTGATCATACCTGTGTACTTGATATAGAGGCTTAAGGGAGTTAAGGGCAGAACCATAATACTGATGGCAAAGGACATAGTCAGTATAGGCATCTTTTGCCCAGGCCTCCTTCAGGAACTGGTCCAGGCTGCCCTCCGTGTTGGCCACTTTCCCTGTTACTGCAGGGATAGCTAGACTAGATTCATTCATCTTGGCCCTAGGGTTCACCAACTGGTAGAAGTAACAGTTCTATTTCAACTGAATATTAATTTTAAATTGCCTAAAATTAGAGTTATTCAAAAATAGCTGTCTGGATAAAGAAGTGATCCTCCTGTCTTTGGAAGTTTTCATTGTAGGGAATGAAGGTTTGGGGTAAAGGGACATTACAGAGGGGAATCATGTTTCTGGTTAGGGGTAAACTAAAAAGCTACAAGGATCCCTCCCATTCTGGATTCCTGTGATGAAAGTGGCATTGTGAATTGGAAGTCATTTATTTTGTACATACCAGCAATATGGTATAGTAGGTAGAAAACTGAACTGGAAGCCAGGAAAATCTGAATTCACATCCTGGCTGAAGGAATTATGGGAATTGAGTGGAAACTGTGACTCAGTTCTGGATCAGTTCAGTTCCCTTTCTATTCAGTTATGGTCTAGTTCACTTTCTGTCTCTTGAGAAAACTTAATTCAATTCTTTAACCTAAACTCAGCATAACTGGAAAACTGGACCACCTCTTCTTGTTGCTTAGAGACCCTTAACTAAGGACCTAGGTTATGCTAACCAGAAACCCAATCAGATCCAAAAATTAATGCAAGCAGTTTTTTCACAGTTGAACATCTCAAGCAACCCAGATGTCTTATCTGAAAACTATCCCTATACTGATCAGTCAGTTACTGTTTCCAAGTTTCTTGAATACAGATATTTGGGGGAAATAGGATACCTCTTTTTCTGATTTCAGGAAAAGATATATCTGTTTCCTCTTCTCCTCCCATCTCGGAAAGCCCCATATCTTTCTCCCATTTAGAAATCAGATGACCTAATTATACATCCTGCTTATTGTTAACTTTTAATGCATACGTATTTACCTCCCCTTGTATTTGAGGTTCATATTGCCAGGGTCTGGCCATGATTTGTTATGCAATTAGAATGCATTGCTTATAAACTGATATGCCAGATTTCATTTGTTACAATATTTTCAAGAGACATTTAACTTCTCCATGTATTAAGAACTCTCCAAGATTATAAAGTGTAGAAAAGATGCCAACCTGCTCTAGTAAAGACAGTTGCTCTATAGGAGCTCCTTACCCCAATGCAATAACAGGTCCCCTTATTTCAGGTACCATAAAGTGAGGACTGGAGGAAGGGAGTCAATCCATCACACCTGCTTGGTAATCAGCTTAGCTATCTAGTATGACCAACTTTTAGGTTTAAATACCACTTTACAAGAAAAGGTGGCTCTTTTAGCACCTCTTTCTGGAAAAGGAAATATCAATATAAATGTACACATTGCATGTTTGTTACTATGTCACGGGAGATGGGCTGCCTGTGGTTTTGACAACCTAGCTATAGTGAAGTCATCTTCGGTTTAGATATGAAATGAAGGGAGTTATTTCTTGAACATGAAAAACATTTATTGAGCATCTGTTTTGTACTAGGTACTGACTGAGCTGGGAGGGGAAGAGAGGAAACATAAGGGTAGTACTAAAAAAACAGACAATAAGAAGTATGGCTGCTACTCCCAAGGGATTTACACCTTAGCTGAAACAAAATTATCAGTCATGGAAAGATGACAAAGCAATCCTTCCTCTTTGCCCTCTCCTAAAGTAATTTCTTTTTCTTCTGAAAACTGTAATTCTTCAATACCTTGCATTATAGTTATTTTTACATGTTTTGCTCTTTCCTTCTCCTTTTCAATTACTTTGCCCCTGCAGCTGCTCCCTCTGATTGACTGGTTCCTGCCAAAGCCTCCATTTTAAAGAGTCCCTCCAGGCTACCATGACTCTATTACTCTTCAGCTGCTATCCTTGCACTCTGGATTCTTCCAATATTCTCTGCAACATCAGAGAAACCTCTTCACTTTGGAAGTTCATTCCACCCTGGACTTCCTGCCACTTTTGCATCCTCTCCCACAGCTAGGCTGGTTGATCCTACAGCCATCATTTTAAGGGAAAAGCCCTAAGACATTAGAAGCATGCCTAATACAGATAAATGCTGGTTGATTTGTTGACTACTATCCTGAAAGCCTGGATAGTGTGTCTTATACTTCTACCTCTCTCCCACAAAACTTAGCCAAATATCAGGCAGACAATAGGCACTTCATAAAGAATGTTCTAAAAAATGAAGAATTAAGTTGTACAAGTACTGTGTGATTTTAATTAAAAAAGAGAGAGAAATCACCTTGAACTAGAATTTTTGAAAGACTTTTTATGGAGAAGGTGAATTTATAATGGGTCTTAAAGGATTGATAAAATTTGGAGGTGGATAAGAGATAAAGGAAGTCATTCCAGCAGAAAGTATGAAGCTATGTTTATTTTTTAATTTAAAAAAATTAAATGAACTAAACCTGCTCAGGAAAAACAACATGAACAGATGATGAAGCATTCTTCTTGGTAGAAATGTGGGATACTAAGGGTGCAGAACATTGTATACAGTGTTGGATGCTGTCATTTTGTTTGTTTGGCTTCTTTGTTGAAAGGAATCATTCAACATGGGGAGCATATCAGAAAATACTTGGTATAAAAATGGTATCAATAACAATTTTTAAAGAGAGAACATTTAATTTGGTAGAGCAAAACATATCCATCCAGATTCTGCTCTAAAATATAATTTGAGATTCCTTTAAAAATTCAACTATAGAGATAATTATCTTCCAAAACTCTGATTATTAACATCAATGAGGCATAAAGCAGGGAGATATAGGCTTGCCTAAGTTCTTTGGACTGTCATAGAGTAAGTAGCAAATAGAGATCCGAAGGAAGTACCCACTTTCCTGATGAGGAAATTGAGGCAGAGAGACATTAAATGATTTGTTTAGGACATATAGCCAGTGCTGAATGTTTCTATAGTATTCTTAACAGACCATCATCAATCAATGCAGAAGCCATTGACCATTTACCTCAAGTTGAAGTCAATCTGTTCCTACTTAAGCTCCAATAGAAAAAGAGGTTTTAAATGCTATTAGGTTCCTTTCAAGTACTGAGATCTACAAGGTGGGGTGTCCATTGCTCATCCCATTGCTCATCCAAAAACTGAATGAAATATTCCAAGATATTTTGTATGAAGAGGTTATCCCTCAAGAATCCAAGGATGTCTCTATCATTTGTCTCTATAAAGGTGAAGGGATAGACTGTCCTATAACAATCACAGGGGTGTCATTGCTGGTAAGTGCGGGGGTCCAGCTTCCATGGGGTTCTTGGAACCTGACAGGAGGGACAGAGTCGGTGAAATGAGTTGAGTCAACAAATGGGTATAGGCAGAAGCAGGTTGACTGACTGTCAGCTGCTTAGATTTATTTTTATAGTCTCAAAATCATATGAAACAAGCAAACTAAAATCATTTCCTTGGTTACAAAAGTATACAATTTTCATCATTAATCATATAGTTCATATGGTTACAAGTTTGATCATGTAGTGGTTACAAGTGTGATTATCAATCATGTAGTTAATTTTCTTGTCCCTGCTCAGACCGTGATGACCTCAACCTGCCTGTTGCTTAGTTTGTTGCTGCATAGTAAAATTATTGATTAAACAGAACTTTCCTTATAATAATCTTTGATATAATTTGTTTAATGGAATGCTTTTATGTTTTTGTACCGCATATGTAATGTTTTTCGATATGCTCCCTTGACAACCTATAATGAGGGTAGTTATGTTTGTCCACCCATCCATTGACTCCTTCAATAAGCAATTTTCTTTTCAGCCCTTGTTGGTAGACACTACAGTTTCTATGACTTTTTATTCTTTCCCAATAAACTAAGGCTGTTAGAGTTCACATATTGGTTACCTATACTAACTATTCTCTCACCATCTTTATCATATATTCCTGTGTATGATAAGGGGGGCAAAATTGTTAATTTCCCTGGAATTCTATCTGACCCATCTTGTATCTGGTTTCCCTGTATATATTCTGACATCTCCCTGGAACTCCCAGTGCTGTATTTTCCAAAGATTTCATAATGTTGAAGCCTTTTGTATGTCTCAGGGAGAGGCAGTCCTGTTAAATTTGGACAGAGTTCACAATCTGTTTTATTCAAGGAATTTCTCTGAAATCCTTCCTTTATAGTCATTCCACTATTAGGATGAGTAAGTTTTGCAATCAATAATAGCCCTATAAATATGGGTATAAATGGAATCCCTATATATATTGAAGAAGGAAATGTTGTTCCATCAGGCAGTGTGACTTCTTGCCACAACTGTGTCAAACAGCTTAGAGACCCTGGCTCCCAACAGGTAAGATTCTTGTCAGAGTGCTTTTCAATAGATTGATACTTCACCTGGAAGATGGTCACCTCTCTGAGAGCCTGTGTGGTTTCAGAAAGAGTCAAGAAACAGTTGATATGGTGTTTGTGCCCAACACTCCAGAAAAAAAATCACTCCAGGTACAGAATAGATGTCTAGATGCAATGTTTGTAGATCTGACCAAGGCCTTTGATACCATCAGTCATTGAGGGCTTATGGAAAATTATGTCAAAATTTGGTTGCCCAGAGAAGCTCAACATTCCTGCAGAATATGCAACTACTATGGACTGGTTATGTTGCAAGCATGCCAGAAACATGTTTGCCAAAAAAGAGATCTCTATGGAGAATTCACACAGGGCAAGCGCTCACAATGGGTTCAGAAAAAGCAATACAAATACACTTGGGAGGTCCCTTAAGAACTCAGGAATTGATTGTACAGCATGGGAGACACTGGCACAGGACCATCCAGCATGGCGTGCCCTCTTCAGTGAGGGTGCTGTACTCTATGTGAAGAGCAGAATTGAAGTAACTCAAAGAAAACATGACATATGTAAGTTTAGAGTAAGCACCCCAGGTGTTCACCTGGACTATTTGGACCTGACCTGTAGTAAAACAGTCTGAGCTCATACTGGTCTGATCAGTCACAGTCACAGTCAGACACACTGTAATTTGTCTCAAACATAGTGATGTCATTTTGGTCTTCTTCAATAACAAAGGACAATTACCAACCAACCAGCAGATAGGGAGCAGCTTTCTTTTAAACCTCCATCTTTTTCAGTCATCTGGGCCTGCATACTAAGCATCATGCTAAAGATTTTTTTGCCTCCTCTTTCTTTTTTTGAAATTTTTTTTTAAAAAATCATTTTTGATTCATGGAACAAAAAAACATTTCCCTAACACAGTAAATAAATTTTTGAAAAAATATTCCACATGAAATTACAAATCTACCATATATGACCTACCATTCCCTCCAAATACATTGTCTAAGCACTTCACTTTCCCATTCAACAAACTCCAATGATTCCCTATTATTTCCAATATCAAATATTAAATTCCATTTGGCTCTTAAAGTCATTAATAAACTTGCCCCTTTCTGCCTTGCCAGTCTTCAAGCTTCTCTCTTTCATGTATTCCATCATCTATCTACACTAGCCTGCTTGTTATTCCTAACATTCAAAATTCAAAATTTTTCTGAACTTTGTACCTTTTTATAGATAATCCTTATACAGCAAATATTCTCTCCCCTACCCTCATAGTTTCCCAAGTTTCATTCAAGATTTAACTCAAATCCACCTTCCACAGGGAGCCTTTCTTCACTCCTCACTGCTATTGCTTTCCCACTAAGATTATTTTCTATTGACACCATATAACTTGCATCTACATAGTTTCTCCTTTTAGAAAGTGAGCTTCTTAAGAACAAGAACTATGTTTTTTCTTTTCATTGTATCCTTAGAATTTAGCGCATTACTAGAACACTGGTTGTTCAGTCAATCACTCATAACCCCATGGTCATACTTTATACTGTTTGTATTCTCTTGTCAAAGATACTGGAGCGATTTCCCATTGCCTTCTCCAATGGATTAAAACCACAGGAGTTAAGATACTTGCTCAAGATCACCCTTCTAGTAAGTATCTAAAACTGGATTTGAACTTAGATCTTCCTGACTCCAGAAAGGGAAGCTATCTAGCTGTCCCACCTAACACATTATTTTTAATTAATTAATTATTTTTATTTTCAATTCAGGGAATAAGTATTTCTATAACATAGTACAATAAAGAAGATTATTGCATATGAAACTGCAAATCTATTATGTAAAACTAGTGTATATAAGGTACCTAATAAAATGTTTGTTTACTGATTGACTGAAGTGTTCAGCTACTTCTGTTTGAAGAATGTAATGTGCCAGTTATACCAAGTTGCAGAATATTGCAGATCCTTTGATAAGATCCATGATTAACTGAAAATAAATCAACAGTAGAATTCTTTTTGGAAAAATTAATGAATGAATGTGCTCATTGTCCTACAAGGATAATGTCCTACAAGGATGTGTAGTTAGCCTATCCAATACATTAGTTCCTTAGAACATTTAAATAAATAATGAATTGGAACATGGATTGACCAAGAAGAAGAAAGCATGTTGAATTGCATTTGAGAATATATTCAAAGCTTTCAGTAATACTAAGTTGTTCTCTGGCACAGAAATCTTATTAACAGAAGCTGACATGTCTAATGATCTTGTATGATGGTTGATCTTAGGATACAATTTCTAAGAAAGTCAAAATTACAAATGATCCAAAGATCAATATAGTAAAGCACAGAGGGTATAAGTAGAATGCAATATATTTCTAATAGTGCCCTACACACACAAAACAGCCTAAAATATGTCATCAAGGAGGTGTATGAAAGGAAAAGAATGAATGAGAATAAAAGAGAGCAGATGGACAGACCAAGCTGGTGCCCACAAATATAAAACGGCCTAAGAGAAGGCTTCTAAGATGTTGTGTAGAGTCTAGAACACAAACTAAAATTGCAGAAGAGAAAATGTAGATGGTTTGTAATCTGTAAATAACAAAGGGACTACCCACATTGAAGAAAACAAAGATTCATTAAAATAGTGACATACATTTTAGTCAAGCAAGCATTTACTTTTTGAATTTTTTAATATTTTATTTATTTGCTTTTCCAGTGACAAGCAACACAATCATTTTTGCAAGTTTTTGAGTTTTACATTTTTCTCCCTCCCTTCTTCCCCTGATAGAAAGCAATCTAATATAGGCCCCACATATATAACCATAGATCCATATTGATCATGTTGTAAGAGAAGAATAAAATTCAAATAGACAAATGAAAATAGAAAAAAATTGCATAATACATAAGACAATTTTTAAAAATTAAAGATAATAAGCTTTGCTCTTTATATAAACCACACAGTTACTTCTCTGAATATGGAAGGTATTTTCCATCACAAGTCTTTTAAAGTTGTCTTTGATAACTGTACTGTTGAAATGAACAAGTCCATCATAGTTGATCATCACCCCATGTTGTTGCTAGTGAGTATAATGTTCTTCTGGTTCTGCTCATTTCACTTCACATCAATCCATGCAAGGCTTTCAAGGCTTTTCTGAAATCCCAACCTTCATGATTTCTTATAGAACGGTAGTGTTCCAATCACATTCATATACCACAATTTATTCTGCCATTTTTTTCCAATTGATGGGCATCTCCTCAATTTCCAGTTCTTTGCCACTACAAAATGAGATGCTATTTTTATACATGTGGGATTTTTCCAACTAATATTTAATTTTATTTTTCCAATTATATGTCATGTAAGTTTTTAACATTCATCCACATCCACATGCATAAAAAGGACAAATTTATAAAAAGTGAACATTGTGTTCATTTCAGATTCTGTTCATTCAGATTTGTCATGGCTTTTTTTGTTATTTTGGTTTTTTTTCTTCATCTGGATGTAGATAACATTGTCCATAACAGATCTCCCAGGCTTGTCCTAATTCTCTGAACTGCTGAGAGGATCTACATCAATCAAAGTTCAACAATTCACAATGTTGTTGTTAATGTATACAATGGTCTCTTGGTTCTGCTCCCCTCAATATCAATCCATGTAATTTTTTCTTTTTTTTAAGGCAATGGGGTTAAGTGACTTCCCCAAGGTCACACAGATAGATAATTATCAAGTGTCAGGGCAGATTTGAACTCAGGTCCTCCTGACTCCAGGGCTGGTGCTCTATACACTATACCACCTACCAACCAGCTCCTTATCCCTGTACTTTTTTCCAAGCTTCTCTAGTGTCCAACCATTCATGGTTTCTTAAAGAACAATAGTACTCCATAACATTTATATACCATAATTTGTTCAGTCATTCTCCAATTGATGGACATCCCCTTTTCCAATTCTTTGCCACTACAAAAGAGCTGCTATTTTTGTACACTTGGGATAGATTTGTACACTTTTGTACACTTTTACTTTTTTTTCATGACCTCTTCAGCATACAGACCAAGTAGTGGTATTGCTGGATCAAAGGATATTATGCACAGTTTTATTACCCTTTGGGAATAATTCTAAATTACTCTCCAGAAAGACTGAATGATTTCACAACTCCACCAACAATGCAATAGTGTCCCAATTTTCCCACATCCCCTCCAATATTGATATTTTCCTTTCTAATCATATTGGCCAATCTGAGAGGTGTGAAGTGGTACCTCTGAGATTTTTAATTTTCATTTCTCTAATTAATAATGATTTAGAGCAATTTTTCATATGATTATTGATAACTTTGATTTCTTCATCTGAGAATTACCTTTCCATATACTTTGATCATTTGTCAATTGGGGGGATTAATTTTTTTTTATAAATTTGACTCATCTATATATTTTAGAAATGAGACCTTTGGCAGAAACACTAATTTTAAAAATTGTTTCCCAACTTACTCCATTCCTTTTAATCTTGGTTGCAGTGGTTTTATTCAAACAAAACCTTTTTAATTTAATGTAATCAAAATTATCCAGTTTGTTTTTTATAATGCTCTTTATTTCTTCTTTAGTCACAAACTGCTCCCCTTTCCATAGATCTGACAGGCAAACTATTCCAAGTTCGCCTAATTGGCTCATAATATTCTTTATATGTATAAATCCTGCATCCATTTTGACTTTATCTTGGTATGGGGTTGAGATGTTGGTCCATGCCTAGTTTCTTCATACTATCTTGCAACAGTTTTGTTGGGGTTTTTTTTTTTTTGCAGAGTGAGTTTTTATTCCAGAAGCTGGAATCTTTGGGTTTATCAAAAAGTAAATTACTATAGTTATTTACTTCTGTTTCTTTTGCAGCTAATCTATTCCACTGATCCACCTTTCTAATTTTTAGCCACGAAACAATTTTGATGAATGATACTTTTTATTATTAATTTTAGATCTGATATAACGAGGCTGTCTTCCTTTGCATTTTTTCCATTAATTCCCTTGTTATTCTTGACCTTGTATTCCTCTATATGAATTTAACATTTTTTCTAGCCACACTAAAATAATTTTTTTGGAAATTTGATTGACATAGCATGGAATAACTAATTTAATTTAGGTAGAATTGTCATTTTTTATTATATTAGCTTGACCTTTGCCCAGTTATTTAGATTTGATTTTGTGTGAAAAGTGTTTTATAGTTGTTTTCATACAGAGCCTTCTTTGACAGGTAGACTGCCTTGATAGCTTTCCAAGAATTTTGTGTTGTCTGCAGTTATTTTGAATGGAATTTCTCTTTCTATCTCTTTTGAGGGGGGGTGTTGCCGGGCAATGGGGTTAAGTAACTTGGCCAAGGTCACACAGCTAAGTAATTATTAAGTGTTTGAAGTCACATTTGAACTCAGGTTCTTCTGACTCCAGGGCTGATGCTTTATCCATTGCACCACCTAGCTGTCCCTTTTCTATCTCTTGTTGCTGTGTTTTTTTCCCATAATATATAGAAATGCTGAGTATTTATGTAGGTTTATTTTACATTCTGCAACTTTTCTGAAGTTGCTAAATGTTTCCAGTAATTTTAAAATGATTTTCTAGGTCTTCTGATATATCATCTTATCACCTGCAGAGTGAGAATTTTGTTTCTTCAATACCGATTCTAGTTCCTTCAATTTCTTTTTCTTCTCTCATTGCTAAAGCTAATATTTCTAATAAAATATTGAACAAAAATGGAGATGGGGCATCCTTGTTTCACCCCTGATCTTATTGGGAATGCTTCTAGCCTATCCCCATTACATACATTGTTTGTGGATGGTTTTAAATAGATACTGCTTATCTTTTAAAGAAACATTCCAGTTATTCCTATGCTCTCTAATGTTCTTAATAGGAATGGGTGCTATATTTTGTTAAAATCTTTTTCAGCATCTATTGAGATAATCATATGATTTCTGCTAGGTTTCTTATTGATATGGTCAATTATATTGATAGTTTTCCTAATATTAAACCAACCCTGCATTCCTGAGATAAATCCTGCTTGATCATAGTATATTATCCTAGTGATAACTTGCTGTAATCCCTTTGCTAATATTTTATTTCAAATTTTATTTCAAATGTTCATTAGGGAAATTAGTCTATAAGTTTATTGATCTGTTTTGACTCTTCCTGGTTTAGGTATCAGCACCATATTGGTGTCATAGAAGGAATTTGGCAGAACTCCTTATTCATTTATTTTTTCAAATAGTTTTGGGTAGAATTCACTTGTGAATCCATCTCACCCTGGAGATTTTTTCTTAGGGAGTTCATTGATGGCTTTTTCAATTTCTTTTTCTGAGAAGGGATTAAGCATTTTATTTCCTCTTTTTTAAATCTGATCAGTTCATATTTTTGTAAATATTCATCCATTTCACTTAGATTGTCAAACTTATTGGCACACAATTGGACAAAAAAATTCTGAATTATTTCCTTAATTTCCTTTGGTGTTGAATTCACATTTTTCACTTTTTACACTGATAATTTGGTTTTCTTCTTTCTTTTTAAATCAAATTAGCTAAAGGTGTATCTATTTTATTTTTTCATAAAGTTAACTCTTAGTTTTATTTATTAGTTCAATAGTTTTCTTTCTTTCAATTCTATTATTTATTTATTAACTTTATTTTTATTTATTGTTTATTTATTTTCAGAATTTCTAATTTATTATTTAATTAGGCATTTTTAATTTGTTCTTTATCTTTTTTTAGTTGCATGGCTAGTTCATTAATCTCTGCTTTCTCTGTTTTACTCATGGTACTTAGAGATTTATTTCCCCTAATAACTGCTTTGGCTGTATCCCATAAGTTTTGGTATGTTGTCTCACTATTGTCATTGTCTTAGATAAAATTATTAATTCTTTCTATGATTTAGTGTTTGATCCATTCATTCTTTAAAATTAGGTTATTTAGTTTCCAATTAGTTTTAGGTCTGTCTCTCCATGGTCCTTTAAGTGGTTTTTATTGCTTCATGATCTGAAAAGGATGCATTCAATATTTCTGTGTTTCCACATTTGATTGTAAGGTTTTCTATGTCCTAATATGTGGTCAGTTTTTGTGTGAATGCCATGTATCAAAGGAAAAAAGTTATATTTATTTCTATTCTCATTCAATTTCCTCCAGCAATCTATCATATCTAAGTTTTCTCACAGATTATTCACCTTGTCAACTTCCTTCTTGTCATTTTATGGTTAGATTGCTCTAATTATGAAAGAGAGAGGCTGAGGTCCCCCCCACACCAGTAGAGTTTTGCTGTCTATGTCTTCCTATAACTCATTTAGCTTCTCCTTTAAGAATTTGGATGCTATATTGCTTGGTGCATACACAATTAGTATTGAAATCACATCATTGTCTATGATACCTTTTAGTAGGATGTAGTTTCCTTCCTTAACTCTTTTAATGAGATCTATTTTTGTAATTGCTTTGTCTGAGATAAGGATTGCTACCCCTACTTTTTTCACTTCACCTGAAGCGTAATATATCCTTCTCTAGTCTTTTCCCTTTACTCTGTATGTATCTCTCTGTTTCAAATGTGTTTCTTGTACGCAGCATATTGTAGGATTCTGGTTTTGAATCCACTCTGCTACCCACTTAATAGGCCCTGCCTTTTACTGACCTTTCTTCAATTTGGGATTTGATATCTTTCCCTGGGGTCTTGTGTTGGGAGAGGGCTTGTTCACAGACTCTCAATGCTGAGAACCCTGAGAACCCTGGGCTGTCCTCAGAGCAATCCTGCTACTGGGCTAGGTTGTCAGGGTTGGAAACATCAAAGGTTCTTTCTGAATAGTCAGTCCTTGGAAAGTCCATTGTCCACTACTCGGGGCCTTGGGAAAAGTTGCAAACTCCTAGGACTGTTTCTGTTTTGTTTGTACCAAGGTATACCTGACCCTCCCACAGGAACACCAGGGGCTCCTCTAAGAATAACAGGGGATCCCATTTCAGACTGTCCATGCCAACCACCAGGCTGGCCAAATGTGTGTCCTGGGTAGCTATGCCAGAACTCTCCTAGTCTGCCCACCACATACACAAAGGCTACCACTCCCACTGCTGAGTTTTTCAGGTTTCTTCTCTGCCTCACTTGCCACCCTTGCATTGGATTTCTCCTCTCTTCCCTGAACATGCCCACACTCCCCATAACATATTTTGCTGGAAGATGTTCAACTCTGTTCTTTTGTGAGTTCTGTCACTCCAAAATCTGTTAAGAGGCTTGATTTATGTCAGTTCTAAGGATTAAAACAGTACCTGGCTTCTCTGTCATTTGGCTGGAATCAAGCAAGCATTTATTAAGTACCTGCTATGGGTCACATAATATACTAGGCAAAAGGATATAAAAACCAAAAGATAAACTATCCCTGCCATCAAAGAGTTTGTCTTCTAATGAATAAGACAACATAATGTAAAGGGATAAATGTTAGTATTTGACACAACCAGGAGAGACTTCAATTAGAAGAAATTATTTGAGTTGAGTTTTAATTTGTTCCTTTTGGAGGCAATTGAGGTTAAGTGCCTTATCCAGGGTCACACAGTTATGAACTGTCTGAAGCCAGATTTTAATTCTGGTTCTCTTGACTCTAGGTGTGAAACTCTAATCACTGTGCCTTGAGTTGAGTCTTGAAGAAATCCAAAGACTCCAAGATGCAGAAGTAATTGTTATTTATCTGATGTTGTCCTAAATGAGGAACAGGTAGATGACACAGTGGACTGACAGGGTGCCAGACCTGGAGTCAAAAACATTCATTTTCATGAGTTCAAATCCAGCCTCAGATACTTAGTGGCTCTACTAGTCATCTTTGAAAACAAAACATGAACAAAAACAACCCTGGGCAAATTACTTAATTCTGTTTTCCTTAGTTCCTCATTTGTCAAGAAAACCCAAACAAAGCAGGTCTTGAAGAGTTGGACATGACTGAAAATGATTGACTAACAACTGTTCAAATTCTGGAAAAGCAAAGAAAGGCAAAGAGAAAAAAAAAAGGTCTTTGCTCCTTTGCTCTCCAGGAGCTTACAGTCCAGTGAGGAAGGCAACATGCAAACAGCTATGTACAAACAAGTTATATGCAGAATACATTGGAGACAATCTCAGAGGGAAGGCATTAAAACTAAGAAGTAATAGCCATTGAGTGAAATGAGTAGGACCAGAAAAACACTGTATACCCTAACAGCAACCTGGGGGCAATGATCAACCTTGATGGACTCACTCATCAGGGACAATCAGGGACAATTTGGGGCTGTCTACAATGGAGAATGCCATCTGTATCCAGAGAAAGAACTGTGGAGTTTGAACAAAGACCAAGGACTATTACCCTTAATTTAGAAAAAAAACTGATATCTTATTGTCTGATCTTGCTATCTCTTATGCTTTATGTTTCTTCCATAAAGATATGATTTCTCTCTCATTCTATTCAATTTGGATCAATGTAGACCATAGAAACAATGTTAAGACTGGAAAATTGCCTTCTGTGGGGGGGGGGGGGGGAACTGGAGTTTTTTCCCTACCAAAGATAAATGAAGCCTCTACTCTGACATTCAATCTCACCAAGAAAAAGAGAAGATTCAAAGAAGTTTTCAACTGTAGATATCATGGAGGAACTTCAGTGAAAGTCTGTCTCTTTGGGGAAACAGAAGTAAAATCCAGGAGGCAGGAGAGTGAGGAAAGTCAGCAGGAGACTTTTAGCCACAGTGCAATCCAGATCCCAACAGCTTAGCAACAGCAGAGGTCCTGGCAGCTAGATAACAAGCAAGCAGGGAGGATACCAACCACCAAACAAAGTCTAAATTCTAGGAACACCAAGGGCAAAAGACAAGACTGGGTCAAGAACAAACCATGGCTAAGTCAGAATCTGAACATAAAGGAGGAAACAAACCTGTACAAAGGCAAGGCCTGGAGTGCATAGACAGCATCTTGGCCTACAACAAACCAGCGATCCTGTCCTAGTTAAAAAAAAAAAAAGCTTGGATCTATACTCCCTATACAGCAGGAGCAGAGCTAAAACAAGAAGGATGAGCAAAAAAGCTTAAAGAGTGCTCAATATAGAAAATTATTTTACACACAAAATGATAACAATGCCATGTCTGAAGAAGAAAGCAGTGAAAAATCACTCACAGGGGAAGTATCAATTCAGTCTATAAAGTGGACACAAATCTAAAAGCTCGAAAAAAAGCTTGAAACAGAATTTAAAAACCAAAGAAGAGAGGAAGAAGAAAAATGGAAAAAAGAAATGAAAGCCATGCAGGAAAATTATGAAAAATTGACCAAAGAAATCAACTCCATTAAAAGTAAAAATAATCAACTGGAAAAGGAAAAACACAAAAGCTAATTGAAGAAAATAAAACCCTACAAATTAGAACTAAATGAAAAGAAACCAATGAATCTACAAGACTACAAGATTACATCAAACAAAATAAGAAGGCTGAAAAAAATTGAAGAAAATGCAAAGCACCTTTTAGGGAAAACAAATGACCTGGGAAATAGCAATCCTAATATCATAAAGGATCAACCTCATTAAAGAGGATAAGGAAGGAAACTACATCTTCTTAAAAGGCATCATTGGTAATGAAGCTGTATCATTACTAAATATGTATACACCTAGTGGTTTAGCATCCAGATTCTTAGAGAAAAAGTAGACTGACTTAACAAGAAGACATAGACAGCAAAACTTTAACAATGGGAAACCTCAATCACCCTCTCTCAGAACTAGAAAAATCTAACAGCAAAATAAGCAAAAAGAAAGTTAAGAAGTTGAATGAAATATTACAAAACTTAGATATGATAGACCTCTGGAGAAAACAATGTGGACAGAAAAGAATATTCCTTTTTCTTGGCAGTACATGGCACCTATGCCAAAACTGACCATGTTCTAGGGCACAAAAACCTTATAATCAAATGGAGAAAAGCAGAAATAATAAATACATACTTCTCAGACCATGATGCAATAAAAAAAACATGTAATAAAGGGTCAGGGAAAGAGAAACTAAAAACTAATTGGAAACTAAATAACTTAAAATCTTAAATAGTGGGTCAATCAAACAAATGGGTCAAGCAAATAATAGAAATAATCGATAATTATATGCAAGAAAATGATATTACTGAGACATCATACCAAAATTTATGGGATGCAGCTAAGACAGTTTTTAGGGGAAACTTTATATCTCTAAATGCCTATATGAATAAAATAAAGAGCAGATCAATGAATTGGGTACGCAACTAATAAAGTTAGTAAAAGAACAAAATAAATATCCCCAATTAAATACCAAATTAGAAATTCTGAAATAACTTGGTGTTATTTATTGCTCTAGTGAGGTATTTAGGCAAACGGAGTTAAGCGGCTTGCCCAAGGCCACACAGCTAGGTATTTATTAAGTGTCTGAGACCGGATTTGAACCCAGGTACGCCTGACTCCAGGGCTGGTGCTTTATCCACTATGCCACCTAGTCACCCCGATGCAAAAATCTTAAATAAAATTGTATCAGTGAGTCTACAGCATGTTATTACTAGGTTAACACACCATGATCAGGTAGGATTTATACAAGATAGGCATTGATGATTCAACATTAGGAAAACACTCAATATAATTACACATATCAATAGCAAAACCAACAGAAATCATAGGATAATCTCAATAGATGCTGAAAAAAGCCTTTGAATGGGGCGACTAGGTGGTGCAGTGAATAGAGCACCAGCTCTGGAGTCAGGAGTACCTGAATTCAAATCCAGCTTCAGACACTTAATAATTAAGTAGCTGTGTGGCCTTGGGCAAGCTACTTAACTCCATTGCCTTGCAAAATCTAAAAAAAAAAGCCTTTGAAAAATACAACATCCATTCCTATTAAAAACACTAGAAAGTTTCAGAATAAATGGTTTTACTTGAAATAATAAATAATATCTATCTAAAACCATAAGAAATTATATGTAATGAGAATAAACTCGAAGCATTTCCAATAAAATCAGGGGTAAAACATGGATGTCCAGTATCACATTACTATTTAATATAGTATGAGAAATGTTAGCTGTAGCAATTAGAGAAGAAAAAGAAATTGAAGGAATCAGAATTGGCAGTGAGGAAGAAAAACTTTCACTCTTTGCAGATGATATGATGGCTTACTTAGAGAACCTGAAAAAATTATCTTAAAAACTCCTTGAAACAATTAACAAATTCAGCAAAGTAACAGTATATAAAATAAACCCACATAAATCATCACGATATATATATGTGTGTGTGTGTGTGTGTGTGTGTGTGTGTGTATGTGTATATGTATATGAGCAACAAAGCCCAAGAGTAAGAGATAGAAAAAAGAAATTTCATTTAAAATAACCATAGACTACATTAAATACTTGAGAATCTGCCTACCAGGACAAACCCAGAAACTATATGAACACAATTATAAAGTACTTCTCACTCAAATAAAGTTAGATCTAAATAATTGGGAAAATGTCAATGCTTCATGGTTAGGTCAAGCTAATATAATAAAAAATGACAATTCTACCCAAATTAAATTACTTATTCAGTGTCATATCAATCTAACTACCAAATAAGTACTTTACCCAACTAGAAAAAAATAGCAACAAAATTCATCTGGAGCAACAAAAGGGCAAGAATAGCAAGGGCACTGATGAAAAAAATGGCCTAGCTCTACCAGATTTATAAAGTGGCAGTCATCAAAACTGCCTGGTACTAGTTAAGAAATAGAGTAATGGATCAGTGGATTAGAATAGGCTCAAAAAGAAACCACAGTAAATGACTACAGAAATTTATTATTTAACAAACCCAAATACACATCAGTTTCTGGGATAAGAACTCACTATTTGACAAAAATTATTGGGAAAATTGGAAAATATTATGGCAAAAACTAGACATAGAGCCAAATCTCACACCCTATACCAAAGTAAGGCCAAAATGGGTACTGGATTTAGACATAAAGAGCAACACCATAGATAAATTAACAGACCAAGAAATACTCTATCTATCAGATCTATGGAAAGGGGTTAAATTTATGATCAAACTAGAATTAGAGCATATTATAAACTGCAAAAATGAATGATTTTGACTATATTAAATTAAAAAGGTTCTGCAATAATAAAATCAATACTGCAAAAATCAGAAGGAAAGCAGAAAGCTTGGAAACAATCCACAATTAGGTGAAGGTATACTGATAAAGGTCTCATTTCTAAAATAGATAGAGAATTCCATCCAATTTATAAAGTCACTAGTCATTCTTCAACTGACAAATGGTCAAAGGATATGAACAGAAAAGGTGAAATGATCAATGTTGGAGATGTTGTAGGAGGATTGGGACATTGATGCTTTGCTTGTGGAGATGTGAATGGATCCAGTCTTTCTGGAGAGCAATATGAAACTATGTTCAAAGAGCAATTAAACTGTTCATACCCTTTGACCCAGCACTTCCAATTCTAGGTCTCTGTCCAGAAGAAATTATAAAAAATATGAAAGTCCTACATGTTCCAAAATATTCACAGGAACTCCTTTTTATAGTAGCAAAGATTTGGAAATTGAGAAGATGTCCATCAATTGGGGAATGGCTAAACAAATTGTGGTACATGAATACTATGGAATACTATTGTTCTATGAGAAACCATAAATGGTTTCACTCTAGAGAAGCATGGAATGAGTTACAGGCTCTGAAGCTGAGTGAAGGAAGTAGACCCAAGAGAACAATGTTCATATTAACAACAACACTGTGAGATGAATACCCTTGATGAAAGCAGCTCCTCTCAGCAGTTCAGAGAGCCAGGACAACTGTATTGAACCAACTTTAGATAATGTTATCCCCATCCAGAGGAAGAAAAAGAAAACTAAACAAAACAAAAAACACACACACACACACACACACACACACACACACACACACAACCAATCCTTCAGAATCTGATGTATAAAAATTATCTCTTATGTATCTCTTTCCCTTAAGCCTAATTCCTCATGTAGAAAATAACTGTATACATGTTTGTCAAAAATATGTATGTACAGTGCTAACCTGACTGCTTGCTGCTGGGGGAGGGCAGTAAGGGAGAATGGAAAGAAATTTTGTAACTTGAAAAATAAATATGAACAGATGGATGAAAATAAATAATTATAAAAAAGAGAAAAATGCCACACAGCTCCCATCAAACATTAAGTGAAAAATGATTCATCATAAATGGTTCTCAGGTTGAGCTGTCCAAGCCAAGGTTTCAGAGTACATATTCAGCATGAGATTTTTCTTAATTCTATTGTTGGACCCTTTACAATAAGCCTAAAATATTCTCCTTTTTTTCCTGTTCTTTATGTTAAACCTTTATGTTATGGTGTTTCTCCTTAAGATCATTGTCCAAATTTGTGCTTGTCAGCAGTCCACTTGAGATATATAAGAAGTAGAAATCATCAATAGTATCAAACATTTGAGTTTGAAAAATATGTCCCTACAGGCTACATATTGATTTAGCCACAGATTAACATTTTCTGTTGAATTATATTTAATTTATTATGTTAGATATTTCCCAGTTACATTTTAATCAGGTTCAGCAATTAGGAATGTCACTGACAACATGCTCCTTTGCTCTGGGATTTTAATATTTCTGATGTAGAGTAAAAAGAGTTAGTTTAGGAGTCAAGATCTGGTTTCAAGTTCTTCTCTGATCCATACTGCCTTCATGACCCAGGTCAAGTCATTTAACTTTCCACTACACTAGATAATTCTCTGACATTGTAAATTGTACTAGAGATGCCACGGTTCCTTTACTTGGAACTTCCTTTTACTAATAAAATCTCAAGTTCCATCCTTATTTTCTTATTTCAGGAAGGCATTGTAAGGAGATAGCCACTTTGTTATTTTTTTATTTTCTTTTTTTTCCCAAAGATTTTATTGATTTGAGTTTTACACTTTTACCTCGAATCTTGCTTCCCTCCCCCCCAACCCTGACAGAAGGCAATTTGCGAGTCTATACATTGTTTTCATGGTATACATTGATCAAATTGAATGTGATGAAAGAGCAATCATATCCTTAAGGAAGAAAAATAAAGTATAAGAGATATCAAAATTACATAATAAGATAACTGTTTTTTTTCTTAATTGAAAATAATAGTCTTTGATCTTTGTTCAAACTCCACAATTCTTTCTGGATACAGATGATATTCTCCATTGCAGACAGCCCAAAACTGTCCCTGATTGTTGCACTAATGAAATGAGCAAGTCCATAAGGTTGATCATTGCCCCCATGTTGCTGTTAGGGTGTACAGTGTTTCCCTAGTTCTGCTCATCTCACTCAGCATCAGTTCATGCAAATCATTCCAGACCTCCCTGAATTCCCATCCCTTCTGGTTTCTAATAGAATAATAGTGTTCCATGATATACATATACCACAGTTTGTTCATCCATTCCCCAGTTGAAGGACATTTACTTGATTTCCAATTCTTTGCCACCACAAACAGGGCTGCTATGAATATTTTTGTACAAGTGATATTTTTACCCTTTTTTCATCATCTCTTCAGGGTATAGACCCAGTAGTGGTACTGCTGGATCAAAGGGTATGCACATTTTTGTTGCTCTTTGGGCATAATTCCAAATTGCTCTCCAGAAAGTTTGGATGAGTTCACAGCTCCACCAACAATGTATTAGTGTTCCAGATTTCCCACATCCCTTCCAACATTGATCACTGTCCTTTCTGGTCATATTGGCCAGTCTGAGAATTGTGAGGTGGTACCTCAGAGATGCTTTAATTTGCATTTCTCTAATAAGTAATGATTTAGAGCAATTTTTCCTATGACTATGGATCACTTTGATTTCCTCATCTGTAAATTGCCTTCACATATCCTTTGACTACTTGTCAATTGGGGAATGGCTTGTTCTTTAAAAAATTTGACTCAGTTCTCTGTATATTTTAGAAATGAGTCCTTTGTCAGAAATATTAGTTGTAATGATTGTTTCCCAGTTTACCACATTTCTTTCGATCTTGGTTACAGTGGTTTTGTCTGTGCAAAAGCTTTTTTAATTTACTTTAATCAGAATCATCTAGTTTGGTTTTAGTGAAGTTCTCCATCTCTTTCTTGGTCATAAACTGCTTCCTTTTCCATAGATCTGACAGGTAAACTACTCCTTTAATACTTTTTTTTTCTGTCTAAATCCTGTATCCATTTGGGTCTTATCTTGGTATAGGGTGTGAGGGGTTGGTCTAATCTAAGTTTTTTCCATATTAACTTCCAATTTTCCCGGCAGTTTCTATTGAGGAGAGAGTTTTTATCCCAATAGCTGGATGCTTCAGGTTTATCAAACAGCAGATTACTATAATCATTTCCTGCTACTGTACCTAGTCTATTCCACTGGTCCACCACTCTATTTTTTAGCCAATACTGAACAGTTTTGATGACTGATGCTTTATACTATAACTTTAAATCAGATAGGGCTAAGCCACCTTCCTTTGCACTTTTTTTCATTGAATTCATGCAAATTCTTGACTTTTTATTTCTCCATATGAATTTACTTACAACTTTTTCTAACTCATTAAAGTAATTTTTTATAATTTTGATTAGCAGGGCACTAAACATTGTCATTTTTATTATATTATCCATGAGCAGTTGATGTTTGACCAGTTATTTAAATATTATTTTATTTGTGTGAGAAGTGTTTCGTAATTGTTTTCAAAAAGTTTTTGAGTCTGTCTTGGAAAATAGAATCCCAGGCATTTTATATTGTCTGAGGTTACTTTCTAGTTCTTGCTGCTGTATCTTGCTAGTCATATATTTAAAAAGTTGAGGATTTGTGAGGGTTTATTTTATATTCTGCAACTTTGCTAAAGTTGCTAATTGTTTCCAGTAGTTTTTAGATGATATTTTGGGATTCTCTAGGTATACCATCATGTCATCCACAAAGAGTGAGAGATTTGTCTCTACTCTCCCAATTCTAATTCCTTCAATTTATTTTTCTTCTCTTATTGCTGAAGCTAACATCTCTAATACAATATTGAATAGTAATGGTGATGATGGGCATACTTGTTTCACCCTTGATCTTATTAGGAATGCCTCTAACCTATCCCCATTGAATATATAGGCTTCTAGCCTATCCCCATTGTTGATGGTTTCAGATAGATATTGCTTCTTATTCTGAGGAACAGTCCTTTTATTCCTACACTCTCTAGTATTTTCAGTAGGATTGGGTGTTGTGTTTTGTCAAAAGTTTTTTCAGCATCTATTGATTTAATCATATGATTGCTGATAGATTTGTTATTGATATAATTAATTATACTAACAGTTTTCCTAATATTGAACCAACCCTGCATTCCTGGGATAAATTCTGCTTGGTCATAATGTATTATCCTAATGATAACTTGTTGTAATTGTTTTGCTAAGATTTTATTTAAGATTTTTTCATCTATATTCTTCAGAGAGATAGGTCTATAATTTTCTTTCTCTGTTTGAACTTTTTCTGGTTGAGGCACCATAATGGTGTCATAGAAAGAGTTAAGCAGAGTTCCTTCTTCACCCATTTTTCCAAAGAGTTTAAATAAAATTGGAACCAATTGTTCCTTAAATGTTTGATAAAATTCACTTGTGAATCCATCTGGGCCCTGGAGATTTTTTCTTAGGGAGTTCAATAATGTCTGATTGAATTTATTTTTCTGAGATAGGGTTACTAAGGTATTTAATTTCCTCTTCATTTAACCTGGGAAATTTATATTTTTGTAAATATAAATTTAAATAAATGTAATAATAATAAATATAATAAATAAATGTAAATATTCATCCACTTCACCTAGATTATCAAGTTTATTGGCATAGAGTTGGGCAAAATAATTCTGATTTATTACTTTAATTTCCTCCTCATTGGTGGTGAGTTCACCTTTTTTCATTTATGATACTAGCAATTTCGTTTTCTTTTTGTTTAATCAAATTGACCAGAGGTTTATCTATTTTATTGATTTTTCCCCCATAAAACCAACTCTTGGTTTTATTTTATTAGTTCAATAGTTTTCTTGCTTTCAATTTTATTAATTTCTCCTTTAATTTTTAGAATTTATAATTTGGTATTGAATTGGGGGGTTTTAATTTGTTCTTTCTCTAATTTTTTAGTTGTGTATTTAATTCATTGATTTCCTCTTTCTCTAATTTATTCATATAAGCATTTAAAGATATAATATATCCCCTGACAGTCACCTTGAGTGTATTCCATAGGTTTGGGTATGTTGTTTCATTATTGTCATTATCTAGGATGAAATAGCTAATTCTTTCTGTAATTTGTTGTTTGATCCACTCATTTTTTAAAATGGGGTCATTTAGTTTCCAATTAGTTTTGTGTCTATATCTCCCAAGCCAATATTACATATTATTTTTATTGAATTGTGATCTGAGAAAGATGTATGTACTATTTCTGCCTTTCTGCAATTGATCATTAGGTTTATGCATGGTCAGTTTTTGTGTAAGTGCCATGTAATACAGGGAAGAAAAAGTATATTACTTTCTATCCCCATTCAATTTCCTCCACAAGTCTATTATATCTGTTTTCTAACAATCTATTTACCTCCTTAACTTCTTTCTTGTTTATTTTATGATTAGATTTATCTAAATCTGAGAGGTTGAGGTCTCCCACTAGTAGAGTTTTGCTGTCTATGTCTTCCTGTAGGTCTTTCAGCTTCTCCTCTATGAAATTGGATGCTATCCCATTGGGTGCATACATATTCAGTATTGAAATCTCCTATATTGTCTGGGAGGATATAGTTTCCTTCCTTATCTCTTGTAACAATATCTATTTTTGCAGCTACTTTGTCTGAGGTAAGGACTGCTACCCCTGCTTTTTTCACTTCAGTTGAAGCAAAATGTATTTTGCTCCAACCTTTTACCTTTACTCTATATGTATCTCTCTGCTTCAGATGAGTTTCTTGTAAGCAGCATATTGTAGGATTCTGGTTTTTAATCCCCTCTACTATTCACTTACATTTTAAGGGAGAGTTCATTCCATTCACATTCAAAGTTATAATTACTAACTCTATATTGCCCACCATGCTATCTTCCCTATGATTGTATTTTCCCCCTTTTTCACATAATCCATATTCCCCAATATTTTGTTTCTGAATACTGCCACCTTCAGTGTGCTTACTCTCCTATATCCACCCTCCCCTTTCTTTCTCCTTTCCTTTTTCCCCTTTTTTCTTCCCTTCTTTCTGTTAGTTCCCCCTTTTCTCCCCTTCCCTGTCTCTGTACCCCCTCCCCTTTTCCCCTTTTGATACTTGAAAGGTAAAATGTTTCTTAAGTTAACTGTGTGTGTGAGTTAACTTTAAACCAAGTCTGATGAGAGGAAGATCCTTCCCCTCTATTATGATATTTTGTACCTCTTTATGTAATGAGATTTATCCCTGTTTAATCCCCTCCATCTTCCCATCTCCTTCCTGTCCCCCCTTTTTAAGGAGGTAGTGTTTTTAAATTATTCTGAGTCACAGAACTTCTGATTAAGTATATTAGAGTTACAATTCTTAAGAGTTATTAAAATTTTCCTCCTACATAGGGATATAGCCAGTTTCTTCCCAATGGATAGCAGTCTCATAGATAAGTCGTGAGTGTCTATAACTTCTGGCTAAGTATATTCTGATAGAGTTACAATTCCCAAGAGTTATGAGAATCTTTTTCCCATGCTGGGATATATAGCCAGTTTCATTTTATTGGGTAGTTTTTTTTTCTCTTTATCTTTTTTTTAACCTTTTCATGTGTCTCTTGAACCCCCTGTTTCATATCCAAATTTTCTATTTAGCTCTGATCTTTACATCAGGAGGTGTTGGAAGTCTCCATTTCATTAAATGACTATCTTTTCCCCTGGAAGAGAAGGCTCAGTTTTGCCAGATAGTGGATTCTTGGCTGCATTCCAAGCTCCCTTGCTCTTCAGAATATCTCATTACAGGTCCTTCGACCCCTTAATGTTGATGTGGTTGGGTCCTGTATAAGCTTACTGTGGTTCTTGGTATTTAAATTGTTTCTTTTTGGCTGCTTACAGGATTTTCTCTTTTATCTGATAGTCCTGGAATTTGGCCGCAACATTCCTTGGTGTTTTCATTTAAAGATCTCTTTCCAGAGGGGATCGATGTATTCTTTCAAAAAACTATTTTGCCCTCAGGTTCCATGATATCAGGGCAATTTTCCATTACTAAATCCTGTAATACTAAGTCCAAGCTCTTTTCTCTGCAATGTTTTCATGAAGGCCTATAATTCTCAGCTTGTCCCTCCTCGATCTATTCTCAAGGTCAGTGGTTTAGCTGATTTTTACTTTTTCTTTTTTTTTTTTTCATTTTTTGGTTTTGTTTAACAGACTTGCTGTCTCATGAAGTCATTAGTTTCCACAGACTCCATTATTTTTTTAAGAGAAATTTCTTCATTTACCTTTAGCAACTCCTTTTCCAATTGTCCAATTCCATTTTTGTAAGAGTTTTCCATTTGGCCAGTTGAGGTCTTGGGAGAATTGTTTTCTTGTTGCAAGGTGTTAATTTTCTCTCCCAAGTTTTCCAATTGATTTTTAAACTCCTTCCTTATTTCTTCAAGGAAGTCTTTCTGTGCTGGAGAGCATATCATATTCTCCTCAGAGGTTCTAGGTCTCTCTGAATTAGTGTCTTTTCCTTCCAAGAATTTTTTTATGGACCCGCCTTTGCGCTGGCCTGTCTTCATTATCCTAAGACCTTGTGTTGGGGAGGGGCTGGTTCACAGAGGTTTGGTGTTGGGATCCCTAGACACTTTACTCACTGAATGTAATATCTCCATCTGACCAGTAGGGGATGATAGAGGTTTTGCTCACTGAGTAATATCTCCAGTTGGCCAGTAGGGGGTGCTAGTTGCTTTCTCTGGAGTGTCTATGACCTTGATTGAGATCCTCTCCCTTGGTCTGGAGGGAGTGGTTGAAATTGTTGAATACTTTTATGTTTGATCAGTGGTGGCCTCTACCATAGGATGAGGTCATCACTCTATTCACAGCTGAGCTGGTTCTACAGCTTGGCCTTAGCCTGAGGCAGAGGTGGGCAGTAATTGTGTTTGTTCTGGGAAGAGGTTTCAGCTGAAATGAAGGTACAGACTCTGAGTTCCTCCTGACCAGAGGAGCCCAGGGATCAATGTCTGCAGCTCTCTTGCACCAGAACTCTCCCTCCAGCCCTGCCTGCAAGCTCCAGATGGTTAGCACCATAACCAATGCTTCTGCTCCCTAGTTGGCCCAAGCCCCTGTGGATGACCAGTCTCTAGCCCCACTGCTGATCAAGCTAGTCCTGTTCTCAGGCCCTCAGTCTCCCAGGCTCCTGCCAGGCTAATTCTTGGTTAATCCAAGCTCCCAGTCTCATTGGTCCAGTGCTCCAGGCAGAGTTTGCCCTCTGCACCCAGACTCACCAGTGATCATGGAAGACAGGTCATGAGGTAGATATTCTTCTCCTGGCTTTTCTTTCTTGGTTTTATAGATCAGATTTCTTTTAAGAGGTTTGTTTCATATCACATAAGAGGGAAGATCAGGAGATGTTTAGCACTGTGCCTGTCTTCCCTCTGCCATTTTGGCTGAAAGTCCCTAGCCACTTTGTTATTAGTGTCTCTTAGGGAAAGATATTGGGATTAAAAGAAAAAAGTTTAAAAGAACCTCAGAGGCCACATTATCCTACACTTTCAAAAGTTCAGGGAAATTGAGTGATTTACTCAAGGTCAGTTGGATAGTGTGAATCAGAAGCAGAATTCTTAAACTCCAAAAGAGTTGCTCAGGATGGGAGCATCTAACTCTATACTCCTTATGACTAGTCTTACCTCCATCCTACGTATCCCAAGAAGGGAGATGATAAACTGATATAAATTAGAATCAAAGTCTCTAAAACTTATTTAAAGACAGAGAAATAGACAAGAAATTTTCCTGAGTTGAGCAAGTAAAGTTACTTGGAAAATGGTGGTAAGCAAGCAAGATGAGAAAATAAAGGAGAGAAAATTATAAATTGGAAACCACAGATGGGAGAGAGATTCATTTCCTGATCAGCTGACAAATTCATATCTCTACCAGTCCACAGAGGACAGACTAGTCTAAGTATTTCTATAATTACTTTACATTTTTCTCTCAGATAATTGATCTGTTTGCCAGGAGGACCAATATCTTTCATATTGGGTTGTTTTCAGTCATCTTTGTAAATGTATACAAATAGATCTAAGGATCATAGCCTGACTTCAAAATGAAGAATTAAGGTATAGATAAATTAAGCGATTTACCCAAATTTATACAAGTACTGAGTGTCAGACCCAGGTTTTTGAACCCAATTCTTCAGCTTCTAAAAACAGTTCTCCTTTCTCTGTAGAACCATATTGCTTCCCACAATCATCTGCTCTCTTTTTCTCAAAGGACAAAGAATAAACAAACCTTTCAATGTGTGATTCCACAACTGGTTATTTGCTCAGGGTTCCCTGAGCAAAAGCAAAGCATTTATTTTATTAGACTAGCATATTTTGGACATATCTCAAAAATGTCTTAGACAGATAAGTGAAATACCTTCACACACACTCTCAAAAAAAAGGCCCCTAACCTACTGTGGTCCGATAGTTTTACCACAGAACTGTTTTCCATTAAATACAGATGTAAATCTCACAGTTGTAACCATACAATGATAACAATAACAAAATGAAATGAATACTCTTCCTTCTACTCCCAATGGAAGGTCAAATAAAATGAAACTGAACATCCTATAGAAAGATAGGTTTGAAATAATATAATTTAGGTCCAAATTCTATTTCTGACAACCTTCCTGTGTGATCTTGGGTCAATTAATCTCTATGGGTATCCTTTTCTGTAAATTAGGTGGGGTCAAGAAAAAAGGGACTTGGATTAGATGCCTCTAGGCTCCATTTAACTTTAAATCTATGACCCTAGGATACCAAGCATTATGTCATCAATCTTTTTCCTGAAAATAAATACAATGAAAATCAAAGTAGAGAAAACCTTGGCAAGAACATAGAGTATCAATCAAAAAACTGTTTTTTAAAGAAAGGTCAATAGTGGAAAAATAATGTACTGACCAGGGTTGTATGGATATAAACAACATTAATAGAAACTTAGATTTATAGGTTCCATATTAACTTATTTAATTATCCTAATTAAACAGGAAGGTAAGTTTGATAATTGAGGGAAAATATTTCATAGTTAGGAGCAGCTAAGTGGTACATTAGATGGGCAGCTAGATGACACAGTGGAGAGAGTACCAGGTTTGGAATCAGGAAAGCTCATCTTCATAAGATCAAATCCAGCCTCAGACAGTTATTTGTTCTGTAATTATAGGCAAGTGACTTAACCATTATCTCAGTTTCCTTATCTATAAAATGAGCTAGAGAAGAAAACAGCAAACCACTCCAGTATCTTTGCCAAGAAAACCCTCATTGGATCATGAAAATGACACAACCAAATTGACTAAACAGCAAAAATGTCATAGATAAGGAATCTGAGACTCAAATGAGTTAATGATTATGTCTTTGGACGTGTATTTGGTGAGCTTTATATTTGTTTTTAGAAGGAATGTTATTTTTTAAATAGAGTTAAGTGATTAGGGTTGAAAGAATATTTAAAGGGGGTGGCTACATGGCTCAGTAGATAAAGCACCAGCCCTGGAGTCAGGAGTACCTGCATTCTAATCCGGTCTCAGACACTTAATAATTACCTAGCTGTGTGGCCTTGAGCAAGCCACTTAACCTCATTTGCCTTCCAAAAAAAAAAGGAATATTTAAAGGTCATGCAGTAGAAACCTATCATTACATAGATGAAAAATATTGATTTCTTCATTTTCTCTCCTACTTTCCAAAGTCATATCTCCAACTGACTACAAGACATCACTCTCTGAGCATAAACCCAGAAGACCCCCCAAATTAACATATCTAGCACTGATTTCATTTTCTTTCCCCAAAAAGTCTCTCCCCTTCTGACTTGCCCAGGGCAATGACAAGAACATTGGATTGGGCATCTGAAGATTTAAGGTTCAAATCCTCACTACCATTTCCTGCTTTCATGACCTTAGACAAGTCACTGAACTTCTAGAGCTTTCACTTTTCATATCTAGTAGACAAGGGGTTGAATTATTTAGGCTAATAGGTTCCTTGCAGTTCTAAATCTGATATTTTTATCAGTGATGTCATTCATTCAGATGTTTTTAACTCTTCTTCCTTGTATATTATAATCAATCACCAAGATGAATCAAATTCATCTTTGTGGTATCTTTTCTTTTTTTTAATTTAAATTTATTTTTATTAAAGATATTATTTGAGTTTTACATTTTCCCCTAATCTTGCTTCCCTTCCCCCTCCCCCCCCACAGAGAGCACTGTGTCAGTCTTTACTTTGGTTCCATGTTGTACCTTGATCCAAATTGGGTGTGATGAGAGAGAAATCATATCCTTAAAGAGAAGAGAAGTCTAAGAGGTAACAAGATCAGACAATAAACTATCTGGTTTTTTTTTCTAAATTAAAGGGAATAGTCCTTGCACTTTGTTCAAACTCCACAGCTCCTTATCTGGATACAGATGGTACTCTCCTTTGAAGACAGCCCAAAATTGTTCCCGATTGTTGCCCTGATGGAATGAGCAAGTCCTTCAAGGTTGAACATCACTCTCATATTGCTGTTAGGGTGTACGGTGTTTTTCTCTGGTTCTGCTCATCTCACTCAGCATCAGTTCATGCAAATCCCTCCAGGTTTCCTTGAAATCCCATCCCTCCTGGTTTCTAATAGAACAATAGTGTTCCATGACATACACATACCACAGTTTGCTAAGCCATTCCCCAATTGAAGGACATTTACTGGATTTCCAATTCTTTGCCACCACAAACAGGGCTGCTATAAATATTTTAGTACAAGTAATGTTTTTACCCTTTTCCCTCATCTCTTCAGGGTATAGATCCAGTAGTGGTATTGCTGGGTCAAAGGGTATGCACATTTTTGTTGCCCTTTGGGCATAGTTCCAAATAGCTCTCCAGAAGGGTTGGATAAGTTCACAGCTCCACCAACAGTGTAGTAGTGTCCCAGATTTCTCACATCCCTTCCAACAATGATCATTATCCTTCCTGGTCATACTGGCCAATCTGAGAGGTGTGAGGTGGTACCTCAGAGAAGCTTTAATTTGCATTTCTCTAACAATTAATGATTTCGAGCATTTTTTCATATGGCTATAGATTACTTTGATCTCCTCATCTGTAAATTGCCTTTGCATATCCTTTGACCATTTGTCAATTGGGGAGTGGCTTTTTGTTTTAAAAATATGACTCAGTTCTCTGTATATTTTAGAAATGAGTCCTTTGTCAGAATCATTAGTTGTAAAGATTGTTTTCCAATTTACTACATTTCTTTTGATCTTGGTTACATTGGTTTTATCTGTGCAAAACTTTTTAATTTAATGCAATCAAAATCATCTAATTGGATTTCGGTGATGTTCTCCAACTCTTCCTTAGTCATAAACTGTTCCCCTTTCCATAGATCTGACAGGTAGACTAGTCCTTGATCTTCTAATTTGCTTATAGTATTGTTTTTTATGTCTATGTCCTGTAACCATTTGGATCTTATCTTGGTAAAGGGTGTGAGGTGTTGGTCTAATCTAAGTTTCTTCTGTACTAACTTCCAATTGTCCCAGCAATTTTTATCAAAGAGGGAGTTTTTATCCCAATGGCCAGACTCTTTGGGTTTATCGAACAGCAACTTACTATAATCATCTCCTGCTTTTACACCTAGTCCATTCCACTGGTCCACCACTCTATTTCTTAGTCAATACCAAACAGTTTTGATGACTGATGCTTTATAATATAATTTTAGATCAGGTAGGGCTAAGCCACCTTCTTTTGCACTTTTTTTCGTTAAGCTCCTGGCAATTCTTGACTTTTTATTTCTCCATATGAATTTACTTACAGTTTTTTCTAACTTGTTAAAGTAATTTTTTGGAATTTTGATTGGTAGGGCACTAAACAGATAGTTTAGTTTTGGTAGAATTGTCATTTTTATTCTATTAGCTCTACTTATCCATGAGCAGTTAATATTTGCCCAGTTATTTAAATCTGATTTAATTTGTGTGAGAAGTGTTTTATAATTATTTTCAAAAAGATTCTGAGTCTGTCTTGGCAAATAGACTCCCAAGTATTTTACACTGTCTGAGGTTACTTTGAATGGGATTTCTCTTTCTAGCTCTTCCTGCTGTTTCTTGCTAGACATATATAGAAAAGTTGAGGATTTATGGGGGTTTATTTTATAACCTGTAACTTTGCTAAAATTGCTAATTGTTTCCAGTAGTTTTTTAGATGATTTCTTGGGATTCTCTAGGTAGACCATCATGTCATCTGCAAAGAGTGAGGGTTTTGTCTCTTCCTTCCCAATTCTAATTCCTTTAAATTCTTTTTCTTCTCTAATTGCTGCTGCTAACATTTCTAATACAATATTAAATAGTAGTGGTGATAATGGACATCCTTGTTTCACCCCTGATCTTATTGGGAATGGCTCTAGCCTCTCCCCATTGAATATAATGCTTGTTGATGGTTTCAGATAGATACTGCTAATTATTTTAAGGAACAATCCATTTATTCCTACACTCTCTAATCTTTTTAATAGGAATGGATGCTGTATTTTGTCAAAAGCTTTTTCAGCATCTATTGATATGATCATATGATTTCTGATAGGTTTGTTATTGATATAATTGAGTATACTAACAGTTTTCCTAATATTGAACCAACCCTGCATTCCTGGAATAAATCCTACTTGATCATAATGTATTATCCTAGTGATGACTTGTTGTAATTGTTTTGCTAAGATTTTATTTAGGATTTTTGCATCTATATTCATCAGGGAGATAGGTCTATAATTTTCTTTCTCTGTCTTAACTCTTCCTGGTTAGGTAACAGTACCATATTGGTTTCGTAGAAAGAGTTTCCAAAGAGTTTATATAGGATTGGAAGCAATTGTTCCTTAAATGTTTGGTAGAATTCACTTGTGAATCCATCAGGCCCTGGAGATTTTTTTTAGGAGTTCAGTAATGGCTTGCTGAATTTCTTTTTTCTGAGATAAGGTTGTTTAAGTATTTAATCTCTTTTTCATTTAACCTGGGCAACTTATATTTTTGTAAATATTCATCCATTTCACTTAGTCAAATTTATTGGCATAGAGTTGGGCAAAATAGTTTCAAATTATTACTTTAATTTCTTTCTCATTGGTGTTGAGTTCACTTTTTTCATTTATGATACTAGCAATTTGGTTTTCTTCTTTCTTTTTTTTAATCAAATTGACCAGAGGTTTATCAATTTTATTGGTTTTTGCATAATACCAACTTTTGGTTTTATTTATTAATTCAATAGTTTTTTGCTTTCAATTTTATTAATTTCTCCTTTAATTTTTAGAATTTATAATTTGGTACTTAATTGGGGATTTCTGATTTGTTCTTTCTCTAATTTTTTTAGTTGCATGTTTAGTTCATTGATTTCCTCTTTCTCCAATTTATTCATATAAGCATTTAGAGCTATAATATATCCCCTGAGAGTTGCTTTGAATGAATCCCATAGGTTTTGGTATGTTGTTTCATTATTATCATTATCTAGTATAAAATAGTTAATTCTTTCTATAATTTGTTTTTTGGTCCACTCATTTTTTAAAATGAGGTTATTCAGTTTCCAATTTGTTCTGGGTCTATATCTCCTTGGCCCTGTATTGCATATGACTTTTATTGCATTGTGATCTGAGAAAGATGTATTCACTATTTCTGCCTTTCTGCAGTTGATCATTAGGTTTTTATGTCCTAGTACATGGTCAATTTTTGTATAAGTTCCATGTACTGCAGAGAAAAAGGTATATTCCTTCCTTTCCCCATCATGGTATCTTTTCAATCTGTCTCTTGGTTCCTGCTTCTGCTACTCAAGAAAAGACCCACCTGACTCCCTGTTGCCGGGGTTTTATTTACAACACCGGCTTCTTTATGCTAGTCCGTCCTCTTACTCACCAGTCCAACGCATGATGAGTCTTCGGGGTACCTCCGGCCCCCACTCTTTGATGGGGGAAGAACCAGACAGAGCGCCTGAGGTGGATAATGAGTCTTTATTCTTCTGTGATCACATCCCGCTCCCTCCCAACCTCTCAGCAGACACTTTTATCCCTTCTGTCCTCCCTCCCATGAACTCTTACCCAATGAGGGGCCGAGTTCTGTAACATTCCCTTATAAGGTGATTATGTTTCCCCCGCTAAGCGACCCCCAAGCCTCTTCCCCTGCCCCCAACACCTGTGAATATAATCTCCACCCATTTTTTCCTCTCCTTCACATTACTGATAGATTTATTTCCCGTAAATATATAGTGCTGTCACTCCTCTGTTTAAAACATTTCAATGGTTCTCTATTACCTCTTTAGAAAACTTTAAATCCCTTTGCCTTGCCCTCCAGCAATTGGTGCCACCTTATCTGATACCTCTACCTTGTTAAGAGCTGTTAATGGGGAAAATGTTATTAAAAATAGTTCACTTGTAGTAAGGAAAGAGAAGGAAAGAAGGCAGTACCATGGAATGAGGAAGGATTGATAGATCTATATATGTATAAAAATTTCAGGTCTTTTTTTAAATATGAACTGAAAACTACCATTCCCTTCTTTCTTTATTTTATTCTCCCCTTTCTGAGTCACACTGGAGTGTGCCCACTCCTCCACCTCTGTCCCTGCCAAGTGGCATTTCAGAAGTAGTTCTGAATGCAGATATGTACTATGTAATGGACTCTGGAGAACTATGGGACTTACATTTTCAAATAGAATGAAATTTCACAGAGAACATATCAGTCAGTCTAAAAAGATTTAACAGAATTTCAGAATCTATTTCCCAAAAAAGAAAGTTTATACAGTCAAGATGAGGGCCACAGACGGGAACCAGGATGATGGTATTAGACAATGGTGAAGCAGATAAATACTACTTGAACATGCAGGATGTCAGAATCTGGAAACAAGCTCTTAACCAAACTGCAGAAGAATCCCAAGTTGGTGACCTGGACTATGAATATTCTAATCATTTTCCTTCCTCAATGTGACTCCCTGCCTTGGACCCTACCTAAACTCATTCAACAATAATTGGCAAATTCCCGACAACTCTTCCTTTCCCATTCTTATGAAACTGAATCTCAAACTCCCTAAAAGCAATCTCTACTCCTACATTTCTACTGTTCCTATTCTCATCTTGATCCCTTGAAACTTTCTACCCATAAGACCCAAGTCCAGATTTGTAAATCTTTCCACTGTATCTGATGGAGCTCCAATGTTAAAATTAAGAAATGTTTTTTCAGGGGACTTCCGGCCAAGATGTCGGAGAGAGGGCAGACACAGTTTTAAAGTCTCCTGATCCTTCCCCATCTATCATATGAAACAACCTCTTAACAGAAATCCAACCCACAAAACCCAGAAAGAAAAGCCAGGAGAAAGAATATCTACCTCAGGATTTGTCTTCTGCAGCTTTGGGTGAGTTCAGCTGAGCGAGTCCTGGCGCAGAGGGTGGATCAGCCCCCGATCAACCAGATTAGCTGCCGAATTGGAGCCAGGAAGTCTGAGGTCCCGAGAGATGGACCTGTGGGGCTAGACCACAGGGGGCTTAAGTCAACTAGGGAGCAGAAGCATGCTGACCCTCTGGAGCTTGCCAACAGAGCTGGGGGGGGGGGGGGGGAGTTCAGGTGCAGGAGAGCTGTGGACACCATCCCTGGGCTCCTCAGGTCTGTGGAACTCTAAATCCATGCCTCCATTTCATCTGAGGCCCCTTCCCAGAACAAACAATTGCAGAGTACTTCTGCCTCAGACACAGGTGTGTGAGCAAAAGAACCAGCCCAGCTGACAATAGGAAGAGGGATGACCTCACCCCAGGGTAAAGCCCACCACTGATTGAAGGCGAAAGAATTCAATAGCTCCAACCCCTCCCTTCAAGCTAAAGGAGAAGGCCTCAATCAAGGTCACAGACATGCCAGAGAAAGCAACCAGCACCTCCTACTGGCCAGCCAGAAAAATTGCACTCAGTGAGTAAAGCCTCTAGCAATCCCAACACCAAACCCCTGTGAACCAGCCCCTCCCCAACTCAAGGTCTTAGAAAAAGGAAGAAAGGTCAGCGGAAAGATGGATCCATAGAAAAATTCTTGGAAGGAAAAGACCCTAACTCAGAGAGACCTAGAACCTTTGAGGAGAATATGATCTGGTCTCCAGTACAGAAAAACTCCCTTGAAGAATTAAGTAAGGACTTTAAAAATCAATTGGAAAATTTGGCAAAAGAAACCCAAAAGAAGATTAATACCTTGCAACAAGAAAACAAATCCTTAGAAAATACAATTGGCCAAACACAAAAATGAGACAATCTCTCAGATCCTCAATTGGGTAAATGCAAAAAGAAAATAATTCTCTCAAAACCTCAGTTGGTCAAATGGAAAGCTCTTTCAAAAGCAGAATCAACCAATTGCAAAAGGAATTGCAAAAGGTTAATGAAGAAAACTCCTCCCTAAAAAAAAAAAGAATGGTAATTATTAAGTGTCTGAGCTCAGATTTGAACCCAGGTACTCCTGACTCCAAGGCCGGTGCTCTGTCCACTGTGCAACCTAGCTGCCCCCAATTATACTATTTCTTAACAAGTACCAGGCAGTTTTGATGACTATTGTTTTATAGTATAGTTTTAGGCCAACTTTCTTTACATTTTTCATCAGTTCACTTGCTATTCTTGATCTTTTGTTGCTCCAGATGAATTTTGTTACTATTTTTCTAGCTCAGGAAAATAATTATTTGGTAGTTTGATTGGTATGGCACTGAATAAGCAATTTAATATAGGTAGAATTGTCATTTTCCCAATTATTTAGATCTGACTTTATTTGAGTGAGACATGCTATGTTCATACAGTTTCTGGGTTTTTCTTGGAAGGTAGATTTCCAAGTATTTAATGTTGTCTATAATTACTTTAAATGAAATTTCTCTAACTCTCGCTATTGAACTTTTTTGTTCATATATAGAAATGCTGATAGTCATGTAGGTTTATTTTATATTCTGTTATTTTGCTAAATTTGTGAATTGTTCCAATGAGGATTTTTTTAGGTTTTTGCAAGGCAAATGGGGTTAAGTGGCTTGCCCCAGCAGCTAGGGAATTATTAAGTGTCTGAGACTGGATTTGAACCCAGGTACTCCTGACTCCAGGGCCGGTGCTCCAATGAGTTTTTAAGATGATTCTCTCCAATTCTCTAAGTGAACCATCATATCATCTGCAAATAGTGAAAGCTTTCCTTTATCATTGCCAATTCTGACTCCTTCAATTTCTTTTTCTTCTGTAATTGCTACAGCTAGCATTTCTAATACTATGTTGAATAGTAATGGTAATCATGGGCATCTATGTTTCACCCCTGATTTTATTGAAAATGCTCTGAATTTATTCCCATTACATATAATATTTTTGATAGTTTAGATAAATACTATTTATTATTTTAAAGAAAATTTCATTTATTCCTAAGCTTTCTAGTGTTTTTAATAGGAATGGATGTTATATTTTATCAAAGACTTTTTCAGCATCTAATGAGATAATCATATGATCTCCATTGGTTATGCTATTGATATGTGTAATTGTTTTGAGTGTTTTCCTAATATTGAACCATCCCTGCTTACCTGGTGTAAATCCTACCTGATCATGGTGTATTAACCTATTAATAACTTGCTATCGTCTCATTGCTAAAATTTTATTTAAGATTTTTGCATCACTATTCATTAAGGAGATTGGTCTGTAATTTTCTTTATCTGTTTTGGTTCTTCCTGCTTTAGGTATTAGCACAATGTTGGAATCATAAAAGGAATATGGCAGAACTCCATTCTCTCCTGTTTTTTAAAATAGTTTATGTATAAATACAATTAATTGTTTCTTAAATGTTTGGTAGAATTCACTTGTAAATCTTATGGACTTGGATACTTTTTCTTAGGGAGTTTTTTGATGGTTTCTTCAATTTCTTTTTCTAAAATGGGATTATTTAAGTATTTTATTTCCTCTTCTATTAATCTGGGCAGTTTGTATCTTTGTAAATATTCATCCATTTCCATCAAGTTACCCAATTTACTGGCATACCATTCAGCATAGATCTGAATTATCTCTTTAATTTCCCCTCATTGGTGCTTAGTTCACCCTTTTCATTTTTGATACTGGTAATTTGGTTATCTTCTTTCTTTTTTTAAAATCGGATTAGTCAGAGGTTTGTCTATTTTATTGACTTTTTCATAAAACCAACTCTAAATTTTCTTCATGAGATCAATGGTTTTCTTGCTTTCAATTTTATTAATCTCTTCCTTGATTTTCAGAATTTCTAATTTGGTATTTAATTGGGAATTTTTAATTTATTCTTTTTCTAGCTTTATTAGTTGCATACCCAATTCATTGATCTCCTCTTCATTTTATTCATATGGGCATTTAGAGATATAAAGTTTCCCCTCAAAATTGCCTTGACTGCATCCCATAAATTTTAATATGATGTCTCATTAGTATCATTTTCTTGGATATAATTATTGATTATTTCTATTATTTGATGTTTGATCCACCTATTGTTTCAGATATAAGTTATTAAGTTTCCAATTAGTTTTTGGTTTATCTTTCCCTGAGCCTTTATTACATGTAATTTTTATTGCATCATGGTCTAAGAAGTATGTATTTACTATTTCTGCCTTTCTCCATTTGATTATAAAGTTTTTGTGCCCTAGTGCATGGTCAATTTTGGTATCTCTCTACTTCAAATTTGTTTCTTGTAAACAACATATTATAAGATTCTGTTTTTTAATCCATTCTGCTATCTACTTTTGTTTTGTGGGAAAGTTCATCCCATTCACATTTACAGTTAAGATTACTAATTCTATATTTCCCTCCATGTTTTCTTCCTCCACTTATATTTTTCTTTCCTTTCCTATTTTTTAATTCTTCCTTACCAAAGTTTTACTCCCTTTGCTCTTTGATTTTTCTTTCAAAAATTTAACTTTCAGTTTATTTTCATTTATACTTTCACCTTCCCTTTTATCAGTTCCTTCTTCCCTTTCCCCATCCCCCCCCCCACTTCCCTGTAGATTAGGATAGATTTTTAAACCCAAGTTGGAATATATCTTGTTCCCTTTCTGGGTCAAATGTATTGAATAGCATTTACTGAGTATTCACACTCTCCCTTTTCCCCTCTAAAATTATAAACCTCTTCATCTAGTGTTATTTATCTCTCAAATACTATTAATCACATATCACCAATCACAGTTTGATTATCTGATTGCTTGATAAGCTCATATTGTTTTTAAAGTATCATCACAGATTGATTGCTTGATAAGCAGTATTATCTCATATTGCATCAAATTATAATTACAATAATTTTTTACCATTCCCTTTTCAAATATCCTCCAAGGACACACAATCCTCCTCATGAACCAAGTATCATCCAAAAGAGAAATCATTTCTTGAACTGTTTGTGCACCTCCCCCTAGGCCTATTTTCTCTCACACTTTACCCTCCCCTCCCCAACCAGGGTACTTAACTCCTTATAAAGTGAAGCAAGGATTAACTCAAACCCTGATGTAATTAAATATAAGAATCTTAAAAAGAACTCCAAATACAGGGAGGCTCTGGACATCTCATCTAAGAACTTTACAAATTATTGTAAGTTATGGGAAACACTGACTCAGGGTCATCCAGTTTATGATGCCCTCATCAGATTAAGTGCTAAACTTTGTCAGTACAGCAGAGTTAAATTGGGTCAAAAGATAATGAGACACTTAAGTTTAAAGTTAACACCCCTGCTTTTCATCAGGGCTTTTTGTCTCAAACATAGTAAAGTCATCTTGGACCTCTTTAATGGAGAGACAAGATCCAACTATACCCATATCATTTAAGTCCAATCTCTTCAATTATATTCAAACCTTTAATTATCTTTTTTTTAAAGATTTTATTTATTTTGAGTTTTACAATTTTTCCCCTAATCTTACTTCCCTCCCCACCCCCACAGAAAGCAATTTGCCATTCTTTACATTGTTTCCATGGTATACATTGATCCAAATTGAATGTGATGAGAGAGAGAAATCATATCCTTAAGGAAGAAACATAAAGTATAAGAGATAGCAAGATCAGACAATAAGATATCAGGTTTTTTTCTTAAATTAAAGTTAATAGTCCTTGGTCTTTGTTCAAACTCCACAGTTCTTCCTATGGATACATATGGTATTCTCCATTGCAGACAGCCCCAAATTGCTCCTGATTGTTGCACTGATGGAATGAGCAAGTCCATCAAGGTTGATCATTGCCCCTATTTTGCTATTAGGATGTACAATGTTATTCTGGTTCTGCTCATCTCACTCAGCATCAGTTCATGCAAATCCCTCCATGCTTCCCTGAATTCCCATCCCTCCTAGTTTCTAATAGAACAATAATATTCCATGACATACATATACCACAGTTTGCTAAGTCATTCCCCAATTGAAGGACAATTCTTTGCCACCACAAATAGGGCTGCTATGAATATTTTTATGCAAGTGATGTTTTTACCCTTTTTCATCATCTCTTCAGGGTATAGAACCAGTAGTGGTATTGCTGGATCAAAGGGCATGCACATTTTTGTTGCCCTTTGAGCATAGTTCAAAACTGCTCTCCAGAAGGGTTGGATGAGTTCACAGTTCCACCAACAATGTATTAGTGTCCTAGATTTCCCTCAACCCTTCCAACAATGATCATTATCCTTTCCCATCCAGTCTGAGAGGTGTGAGGTGGTACCTCAGAGAAGTTTTAATTTGCATTTCTCTAGTAAGTATTGATTTAGAGCAATTTTTCATATGACTATGGATTGCTTTTATCTCATCTATAAATTGCCTTTGAATATCCTTTGGCCATTTGTCAATTGAAGAATGGTTCTTTTAAAAAAAAATTTGACTCAGTTCTCTGTATATTTTAAAAATGAGTCCTTTGTCAGAAACATTAACTGTAAAGATTGTTTCCCAATTTACTACATTTCTTTTGATTTTGATTACAGTGATTTTGTCTGTGCAAAAGCGTTTTAATTTAATGTAATCAGAATCATCTAGTTTGTGATGTTCTCCATCTCTTCCTTAGCCATAAAACTGCTTCCCTTTCCATAGATCTGACAGGTAAACTAGTCATTGATCTTCTAGTTTGCTTATAGTATTGCTTTTTATGTCTAAATCCTGTATCCATTTGGATCTTATCTTGGTATAGTTCAACCTTTTAATTATCTTAAAAAACATAAAGTTCTCAAGAATTAGAAATGTTATAACTTCCCTTTTAGGATTGCATACAATTTGATGACCTTGATCAACATTTGTTTTTGTTTTTTTTAATTTACTTTTTTTTTATGCAACTCTTGAGTCCTGCATTTGGTGATTGAATTCTCTGTTCAGTTCTGGTCTTTATGTCAGGAAATTCTGGAAGTATCCCATCTCATTGAACATCCAACTTTTTTACCTTATATATATGCTGAATTTTGCAGGATAGTAAATTATGGGTTGTAATCCCAGGTCCTTTGCCCTCTGATATATAGTATTCCAGGTCTTCTGGGCCTTCATTGTGGAGTCTGATAGGTCCTATGAGTGTCTGACTGTATTTCCTTTGTATTTGAATTGTTTTCTTTTTACAGTTGGCAATGTTCCCTCCTTTATTTAAGACTTCTGGAATTTGACTATAACAGCTGTTGGAATTTTTAATCTTGGGGTCTCTTTCTGGAGGGGTTCTGTGGATTTTTTTCAATGATCATATTATCTTCTTATTCTAACAGATTTGGACAGTTTTCTCTAATAATTTCCTGCATGATGTTTTCCAGTTTCTTTTTTAGATCTAGGCTCTTTCAAATAGTCCAGTGCATTGTAGATTGTCTCTCCTAGATCTATTTTCTAGGTCATTTACTTCCCCTAAAAGGTACTTTACATTTTCTTCAATTTTCTCAGCCTTCTTATTTTGTTTGATGGCATCTTGTAGTCTTGTAGATTCATTGGTTTCTTTTTGTTCAGTTCTGATTGTTAGAGTTTTATTTTCTTCAATAACCTTTTGTGTTTCCTTTTCCAGTTGGTTATTTTTACTTTTATTGGAGTTGATTTCTTTGATCAGTTTTTCATAATTTTTCTGCATGACTCACATTTCTTTTTTCCATTTTTCTTCTCCCTCTCTTCTCTGGTTCTTAAATTCTTTTTAAAGCTCTTTGATGAGCTTTTGGATTTGAGTCCATTTTATAGACTGTTTTGATACTTCCCCTGTGAGTGATTTTTCATTGCTTTCTTCTTCAGACATAGCATTGTCATCATATTAGTCTGTAAAATAGTTTTTTTTTTTATATTGGGTACTCTTTTAGCTTTTTTGCTCATCTTTGTTGTTTTAGCTCTGCTCCTGGGGTATAGGGAGCATAGATCTGTTAAGGACTATTGTGTGTAGGAATACTGTAAATCATCATCTCATGCCCTTGAGTACAAGAACATTGTTTTACTAAGTGCCATGGGAATGGGAGTGGATTAGGGACTGGGGTGGATATTTAAACACATGTATTTTGGTAAATAAATAAATGAAGACCTTGGTGTACAAAGGGAGACTTGCCTTCCTTGTCTCCTGGCCCTTCAACACTCACCTGGGGAAGGTTAAGGGAGTCTGGAAAGGGATTCAACATAGATCCAAGATTTTTTCCCCCTAGGACAGGGGTCTGATCCCTGGTTTGTTGTTGGTCAAGATGTTGCCTATGCATTGCAGGCCTTGCCTCTGTACAGGTTTGCTTCCTCCTTTATGTCCAGATTCTGACTTAGCAGTGGTTTGTTCCTGACTCAGTCTTGTCTTTTGCCCTGGTATTCCCAGGATTCAGACTTCATTTGAGGTTGGTATCCTCCCTCCTTGTTTGCTATCTAGCTGCCATGACCTCTGCTGTTGTTAAACTGTTGGGATCTGGATTGCACTGTGGCTAAAAGCCTCCTGTTGGCTTTCCTCACTCTCCTACTGGTTTTCCTCACTCTCCTGCCTCCTGGATTTTATTTCCATTTCCCCCAAAGAGACAGACCTTCACTGAAGTTCCTCCATGATATCTACAGTCGAAAACTTCTTTGAATCTTCCCTTTTTCTTGAATGTCAGAATAGAGGCTTCACTTATCTTTGGTAGGGAAAAACTATGGGAGCATGTTAGCTTCATGCTACCATATTGGCTCTGTCCTGGTAGTCCATTTGAAGGCATTTTAAACTTAACTAATACCAAAAATAACCCCCAAAATTCTGAGGAAAAATGAGAAAAGATTTTGCCAATTGGTTTTTGTTTGTTTGTTTGTTTAGGTTTTTGCAAAGTAAATGGGGTTAAGTGGCTTGCCCAAGGCCACACAGCTAGGTAATTATTAAGTGTCTGAGACCCAATTTGAACCCAGGTACTCCTAACTCCAAGACCGGTGCTTTTATCCACTACGCCACCTAGCTGTCCCTTGCCAATTGGTTTTACAAGTTTTTTTTTAAACCCTCCAAGAAGACTCAAGGAAACAAGACTTCCAAAGTTCTTGCAGAACAACTTCAATTCTGCTCATCAATGAAGCTTCTCTACCTATTCCCTGTCTCATACTCACTAACTAATGAGAACTATGGACTGAATTAGAACATATGCAAGACTGAAGATGTCTGTGTATGTTTGTGTGTGTGTGTGTGTGTGTGTGTGTGTGTGTATATATATACATACACATATATTTGAATGTGTGAGGACAGAAATTAGATTTCTGAATCAATTGTCAAGTGGTCCTAACCTCTACTTCCTTCATTCTGAAATATCTAGAAACTCTATTTGAGTTGGGACATATACTTTTGTGATTAATAGACAGAAAACTTCTAGAATATCAAATCATTACAATTTCTTTGCAGAGTTAGGGTGCAATGATTGTGGAACACTGTGTGTGTGTACACACACACACACACACACACACACACACACACACACACACATATATATCAGATTTTTATAATGTGTCACCTGGTTTTCAGAAACTTTTGTTTTCCTCCACTCCCCATAGTGTTCTTGTGAGTAAAATGCTTTCTAAACCTTATCATGTCTGTTTTTAATTCTTTATTTTTAAAATACAAAGAATTAAACAAATATATATATATATGTATATATATATACATATATATATATATTTCTGGAAAGGAAGAGGAATAAATATAAAAAAAAGATAAATAAAAATGTGTGTGTGTATGTGTGTGTATGTGTGTGTGTGTGTGCCTAGGAAGTCCTCAGTGTGTCCAAGGAGGTAGTAAGAGCATCTTCAGCTCTGCTAGGCAAGTCTTCTCTCAGAGGGAGAAGGATTGGTTAAAAATTAAAATGAAATATCAATTGTGAAAAAATGACTAATTTATAAACATATTAAACACAATTGTAAATGAACAATATTCACCAGACTGATTGCCACTAAGGGGAGAGGGGTGGGAAGGAAGGGTAGAAGGAAATTATGTAACTTATAAATCATGCATATGCATGTGGATGACTGTTGAAAACTTTCATAACTTATAAATGGAAAAATAAAATAAAACATCAATTGTGAGAATTGGTTAAATACATAAAAGAAGAAGAAACTTGTTGAATCAGCAGCCCCACTTCCTGCAATAACCAGATCTCCTTTGGAGGCTCCATCAGGGTCCCATAGTTGCACAGCATACAAAGCATGTGAAAGCTGATATAGTCATGACACAGTCTGGCCATGAATTGCTTACTACATACCAAAATCAATAATAACAACTCCCAGATTCTCCAGCATCCTAATAACTTCTCCCTCCTTAAGTCTATTGCTAATTGTTAAATTACAAAATGTATAGTTTGAGGAAATCCTCACCAGCTTTCTAGCAAAGGAGAATCAATAATAAATGATAAGGATAAAACCTTTCACCATAACAACTTGGACTAACTTATTTTCCATCATTTACAAATCAGTACAATTCTTCCTTCCTTCTCAAAAAAAAAAATGAGTTTTTAGAAAGAATTAAATTTAACCAAGCGTGACTGTGCACTGTGTGGACTGGAATCCACAGGAGTGGGGGAATAGCCGCAGAATTTTTGGGGACCTGTCAAACGCCAGCACCATGTCTATTATGTCCTATAATGGAGGGGCCATCATGAAGGGGAAGAACTGTGTGGCCATTTCCAGTAGACAGGCACTTTGGCATCCAGACCCAGATGGTAACCACTGACTTCCAGAAGATTTCCTATGGGTGACCTCTTATATATTGGCCTGACTGGACTCACCACTTATGTACAGACCATAGCTCAGCACTTCAAATTCCAACTGAATTTGTATTAATTGAAAGAGGGTCAACAGATCAAGCCTTATACACTCATAAGCATAGCAAACTCAGGGCTTGGCCCCTACCACACTGAGCCAGTCATTGCTGGCCTGCACCCTAAGACCTTTGAGTCTTTTATTTGTTCCTTGGACCTCATTGGCTGCCCCATGGTGACTGGTGATTTTGTGGTCAGTGGCACCTGCTCAGAGCAGATGTATGGTATTTGTGAATCCCTCTAGGAACCTGATATGGAACCTGAGCACCTCTTTGAAACCATCTCTCAAGCCATGTTGAATGCTGTTGATCAGAATGCTGTTAAAGGAATGGCAGTGATTGTTCATATCATATAGAAAGACAAGATCACCATCTGGACACTGAAGGTACAATGGACTAACTTCTCACCTATCTTCCTCTCCCAGAGCTCATTCATATTTTCTTTAAAAAATAAAAGTAATAAGATACTTTAAAAAAAAGAAAAAAAGAAAATTAAATTTAGTTGGTCCAAACCCTTTAAACTAATCATCCTTTTTATATCTGATCATCTCACCTTCAGCACCTACCTCACAAAACTTGTTATAAGAATCAAATAAGATGGGGCAGCTAGGTGGCACAGTGCATAAAGCACTGGCCCTGGAGTCAGGAGTACCTGGGTTCAAATCTGGTTTCAGACACTTAATAATTACCTAGCTGTGTGGCCTTGGGCAAGCCACTTAACCCCATTTGCCTTGCAAAAACCTAAAAAAAAGAATCAAATAAGATAAAACACTTAGAAAAAATTAAAGTGTAATATAAATATAAAGTGCTATTTGATTTTTTTTTTTAATTTTTTATTACTTCCTTTTCTTTCTTTCTTTTATTTAGCAATCTAATTCTTCTCCCCTTTTCCTTCTCACTTAAATGGTTAATACAAAAGATTCTCTTCCTCTCCTCTAACTTCTTTTGAATTTTAGAATTTCTTTTTTTTTCTTTTTTTTAATACATACTTCTTTTAGATTGGATATCTTTATTTTGTTATCTTCATAAATTTTCTTAAACAGATTATGGTGGGTTTGGATGGCTAAAATTGGAAAGCCCAGGAACTAGGGGTGGCATTTGGAATAACTGGTGCAAAGTGGTAAATGGAACATAGAAGTATGATTTAAAGAAAGTGATACATAAATGAAAGCTATTCACTATTATGGTAACGTCCAGTCTAAATTCATGTCAGGGGGAAGAAAACAAAATAGATCAGTGAGTCTTTTCCATAATGTACCTCTCTATTTCTATTGAGAATATGAATCACTTTTCCCTTTAAATTGAGATCTTTTGCCTTTATCAGCACCTATCAGCAAATAACAAAAGAATAGTTCTATTTGCATATTAAGTTTTTGATAATTATTTTGTTGAATTTAATTGAACGCAAGTTTGACAAAGGCATGAATACCCTTCTTTGCATGACAGATCTGTCCTGGGAAAGTTATTTACTTGCCCACCAAAACCCACAAGTCTTCCCAATTAATCTTCCTAAATCACTAAATCCTAAATTCCTAGATGTGATCCCAATTGCTTCATTGTTCAAAAGCCTATAACAACCTATTCCTAAATTGATGACATCTAAGTTCCCTTGATTGGCATTCAAGGCTTTCAAAGCTTTAATTCCAATCCATCTTTCTGAATTTATCTCACCTTATTTCCTTTTTCTACATTTTGGTCAGACTGGTTTACCTGTTATTCTCTCTTTACCTCCTATATAGCCCCACTTTTCAGCCCTAAATCACAGAGGCAAAAGATTGGGTTTGCAGTAACAGGACCTGGATATGAATCCTAGTTCTGCTTCTTTCCATTTGTGTGTCTTTGAACAAGTCACTTCACAAGTTTCTTCAGCTATAAAATGAATGATTTGAACTATATGTATTTTGTTTCCATTCCAACTCTATGGAGGATCTATAATTTTAACAATCTGCCTGACTACTTTATTATTCATTGTCAATACAAGGAAGAAATGAACCAGGATTATAATATATAAATCATGACTAGATGGCGCTGTTGTATTGCAACAATTTCTGTTTTATCAACTTTGTTTTCCTCTTTGGTTTATCCTGACTTAAAAGTAAAAGAAAGTTTTATATTATATATTATTATATGTGGGCTGTTGATGGCCCACATAGAGATCACAAATTTAGAGTTACAAGAAACCAGAGAGTGCATTCAGTCCAATGATTTGGCAAAAGCTATGGGCAAAACATATCTGTTTGGCAGAAATTAAGTATAGAATAAACTTTCACACTCATATACCAAAAGCAGCTTCAAATGAATACATAACTTAGACAATAGATATGATACCATAAGCAAATTAGGGAAGCAAGAAAGAAATCTATCACATCTAAGGACAGAGAAAGAACTCATAAATAAACAAGAAATAGAGGTCACAAAAGATAAAATGGACAAAACAAAATTTAGTTGATAATAAAGGAGAAGGTAGAGCTAAGATGGTGGAATAAAGGTAAGGATTCCCACAAGCCCCCCCCCCCCACTTCAAATATCTTGAAAAATGACTCTAACCAAATTCTGGAGTGGCAGAACCCACACAAAGACTGAATGAAACATTTTTCAGCCTAAGAAAATTTGGAAGATCTCAGGGATGTGTCTGTTACACTGGGGTTAGCATCCAGGCCCAGCCAGAGTGAATGGGCTCCAAACATCCAGGAACAGCTCATAGCATACCTGGGTCCCTGTAAGATGGTGGTTTCCACACCTCTCAGTCCAGGCACTGCCAAGGACAATTGGGAAGCGCAGCAGGAAAATTCTGCCACACTAGGCGAGAGTGGAGCCCAATCCAATGTAGTCCTCAATGCAGACCCAGTCTCTGGGAACTAGGAGCAAGCCTGGAGACCTACCAGGAGCTGCTTCCAGAGTGGTCAACCCATGAACAGTAAGGGAATCATGGGAGATAGCAGAGGTCTCTCTACTAACCTTGAGTCAGGGTTCTATTGCTTTGCCCATACTTAGATCACAGTCTTAGGAAAAGGAACTTTATTTTCACAGTAGCTCAGGTACCCTCCTCATTACTCCAGGGCAGACAGGAGGGCTTATGGTCATCCACAGACCAGAGCACAGGCCAGGAGAGCAGTCAGAGCCTCTCATAAGTCCTTGGAGGAATTGAGGTCCCTGGGGAGTATCCTGGAAAACAGCTGAAAAAACCCTCAAAAACTTGAGACAGTATGCCTTCCACCCTGGGAGCAGAGCCCCACCTTAACAAAGAGTTCAAATCAAGTCATAAACTGGGGAAATGAGCAAACAACAGAAGGAAAAAACTCTGACCCTGGACAATTACTTTGGTCCTATGGAGGATCAAAATATGCACTCAGAAGATGACAAAATCAAAACTGTATCCAAAGCCTCCAAGAAAAATATGATTTTATCTCAGGCTATGGAAGAGCTCAAAAAAAGATTTTGAAAATCAAGAAAGGGGATGGGGGAAGGAAGGGGGGAGTTGTAGGTGATAGAAGAGAGGGATGATCATGAGAGAAGGTAGAGGAAAAATTGGGATGAGAAATGATAATGATGTGGGAAAAATCATGTAAGCCAAGTCAGCAGTTTAGTGAAGAAATTCCAAAAAATATTAAAGAAAATAACATCTTAAAAACCACTTTAGGTCAAATGGAAAAAAAGGCAGTCCAAAACACCAGTGAGGAGAAGAATGCCTTAAAAAGCAGAATTGATCACATGGTAAATGAGATTCAAAAGTTCTCTGAAGAAAATAATGGAGAATGGAGAATGGAACTAAGGGAAGCTGATGACTTTGTAAGAAATCAAGGAACAAAACAAAACCAAAAGAATGAAAAATTTGAAGAAAATGTAAACTATCTCAATGGAAAAACAACTGACCTAGAAAACAGATCCAAGAGAGATGATTTAAAAAATTATTGGACTACTAGAAAATCATGACCAGAAAAAGAAATCTAGATCTTATTTTTCAAGAAATAATCCAGTAAAACTGTCTTAATATCCTAGAAGCAGAGAATAAAGTAGAGATTGGAAGAATCTACCAATCACCTCCTGAAAGAGACCTCAAAATTAAAAGTACCAAGAATATTATAGCCAAATTTCAGAACTCCCAAGTCAAAGAGAAAATATTACAAGCAGCCAAAAAGAAACAATTCAAATATCGTAGAGGTACAATCAGGATATCACAAGATTTAGCAGCTTCTACATTAAGGGCTCTTAAGACTTGGAATAATATTCCAGAAGGCAAAAGAGCTTGGATTACACTAGAGAATCAACTACCCAGCAAAACTGAACATACTCTTTTAGGGGGAAAGAAGGATATTCAATGAAACAGAGAACTTTCAAACTTTCCTGAATGAAGTCCAGAGCTGAAAAGAAAGTTTGATCTTCAAGGACAGAATTCAGGTGAAGCATAGAAAAAGTGAATGGGAAGGGTAAATTATAAGAGATGTAATGATATTGAGCTGCTTGTATTCATGCATGGGAAGATTCCTGAAAACTCATATGAACCTTCTCATTTATTAGGGCAGTTAGAAGGAGGGGAAAAAAGGAATTTACTGAGAAATAGGAAAAGGAGAGGTAGAATCAGGTAAGTTATTTCACATTAAAAAGGCAAGGAAAAGTTTTTGCAATGGAGTGTAAGAGGGAAAGGTGAGGGGGAGTGAGTGAACCTTTACTCTCATTGGAAGTGACTCAGTGAGAAACTAAATACTCAATTGGGTATAGAAATCTCTTACTATAGTGGAAAATAGGAAAGGAAAGGGATGGGAGAAAGGAGACGGGGAAGGGGTGATAGAAGAGAGGGAAGATCATGGGAGAGGGTAGTGAGAACACACTTTTGAGAAGGGATGGGATAAAAAGAGAGAGAGCATAAAATAAATGGGGGAGGGGGAACATAGGATGGAGGGAAATACAGCTAGCAATAGCAACTAGAAAAAAAAATATTGAAGCAATTTTTCTGATGGACTTATGATAAGGAATGCTATCTGCCCCAAAGAAAGAGCTGATAGTGTTTGAATACAGACTGAAGCACATTTTTTCCCCACTTTATTTTTCTTGAGGTTTCTCTTTTTGTGGGGGAGGACGTTTATGTTTACTTTTACAAGATTACTATTGTAATGTATTTCACTGCTGCATATTTTTAACCTACACTAAGGGACTAGCTTGCTCGATGGAGAAAGTGGAAGTGGAAGGAATGGAGCATATTTGGAAATCAAGGTTTTGGAAGTAAATGTTGAGACTTGCTTTTGCATGTAAGTAGTAAAAAAATGTAAAAATAATAAAATAATAAAAAAATTTAAAGAAAATAAAGGAGAAACTAGAGAAAATATTTTCAGCAAATTTTTCTGATAAACATTTCATATCCAAGATATATAGGGAACTGATTTAGGTGTATATGATTAAGATTTGCTTTACCATAGTTAAATAGTCAAGGAATGTGAAAAATGTTTTCAAAGAAAAATTCAATCATACTTTAAAAATTCCAGCTAACTAATAGAAAGATGTAAATTAGAGCAACTCTGAGATTCTACCTCAGTGTCAAATAGCAAAGATGGGGGCAGTCAGATTACACAATGGATAGAGCACTGGCCCTGGAGTCAGGAGGACCTGAGTTCAAATCCAACCTCAGACACTTAATAAATGCCTAACTGTGTGACCTTGGGAAAGTCACTTAATCCCATTGCCTTGGAAAAAAACTTAAAAACTTAAAGTAGCAAAGATTATAAAAAATAAAAATAATAAATGAAGGGGCTATCAGAAAAGTGATGAAACTGAATTTTTCCAGTCATTTTGAAAAGGAATTTGTAATTATGTCTCCAAAGTCACTAAGCTATACACATCCCATATCAAATGGTTATTATTAGATAACTAGCATACTAATTAGTAATAGCAAAACTATTAGTAAGCTTGCTTTAATAGCAATACTATTACTAAGCTTAAATCCCAACAAAGATCCTTATATGCAAAAATATTTATAGTAGAATGGACATTTTGATCACACTATTCAAATAGTTCCAAATTGCATTCTAGAATAGTTGTACCAATTTTTTTGTTGTATATCCTTTGTTTTTTGAAGAGGACCAATAACTTCACAAGGTGATGTTTTGACTTGTGCATGATTTGGATTTAAGTAAGACCCAGTTGTACAAATTCCAACAGCGTCACTCTCTCTTCCAGAGTCATCAAAGTCCAATCAAAGGCAAAAGTCAGTATGACTGGCAGTTGCCTAAAATGCAGTGGATGACATTGACACCTTCAATGTCTCATCAAACTCTAAGCCCACAGTAGCTTCTTCAGATATCTTCATGGCCATTGGAACAAATTTTTCTCATCTAGCTGTTCTGTCAGGGATCACATGCTTGGGATAGACATTACCCTAACTCACTAATGGGTTTGAGTCTTATTGACTAACCTCAAACAAACAGAACCCTCAAAAAAAACAGAGCAAAACAAGTTTGGTTTAGCACATCTGAAACATGGTTTTACCAGGGTGTGACCATTGCACATGCAACAGTTTCTTGGTGCTGTGAGTGAGAGTACCGATTTACAAGTTCCACCAGCTATGTATCATTGTGTCTACAAGAAATATCTTTTGTCATCTTTTCCAATTTGCTGAGTAAAAGGTGAATATTCATATTATTATTAATAGTTTGTCATTTTTCTTTTGAAAGTTGTTTTTGGAATTCCTTTGACTGTTTATCTATTAGGGAATGGAAATTAGTCTTATATTTTTCTGTTAAAGATAGGGATTAGACTTGTAATTTCATTTGTATAGGAAATAACAGGGGATAACTTCCTTTATCAATACAGGTTAGCACAATCCTTGATATTTATGATTTTAGGGAGATACAAAGAACACTGAGATATTAAGTGACTTATCCAAGGTCACACAACCAGGAGATGTCAGATTAAGGACTTGAACTCAGATCCTTCTGATTTTGGACCCAGCTCTCTATCCACAAGTCCTTGTTACTCAAGGTTACTCCCCAAAACTAATAGTTAAAGAGAAAGTGCCAGCATACTGAGTTTCTTCACTTGAAAAGTACCTATATTATTGAAAATGCAGATCTAGTGTATGATTTCTAGTGTTCAGGACACATGTCCATTTTGAATTTATATGTGATATATTATTTAAATTTAATTTTTCCCAGTTTTCTTTCCAGTTTTTATCAGATTCAAAGTTCTTTTCTAGGTAATTTATGTTTGGAAGATTTTTATAAAGATGGAAGATATTAGATTATTAAGATCCATTATTTCTGATCTTCCCTTGTCTTGTCTATTCTATTTTTTAACTAGTACCAAATAGCTTTGATTAAACAATCTGCATTTATTTGTTGTTTTGTCATTTCAGTCATGTCCAGCTCTTCATGACCTGCTTTGGAATTTTCTTGACAAAGATACTGGAGTAAATTGCCATTTCCTTCTCCAGCTCACTTCACAGATGAGGAACTGAACTAAACAGTTCAGTTTACTCAGGGTCACACAGCTAATAAGTGTCTGAGGCAAGATTTGAACTTAGGAACGTCAAGCTTCCTGATTCTAATCCTGTATTTTATCCATCATGTCACCTAGGTGCATTTATTATATTAATGTAATTATTTGCTGTCCATGTGAAATACATTACCAAGCAAAAGCATTTAGGCATAACATACTGTGGCATAATAAACAGAATACTGGGATCCTGAGATTCTGGAAAAGTCAGTTTTCTCATCTGTAAAATGAGCCGAAGAAGGAATTAACAATCATGTATCTTTGTCAAGGAAATCTCAAATGGGATCACAGTCAGATACAGTTGATATAATTACACAACCATATTGTATAAACATCTGATAATGCTTGTCCTAAGGCAGTGTACTAAAAAGATAATATATTTATTAAATAATGATTTCAGGCAATGTTAGACAGTAGTAAAAAGCACTGGATTAAGAAGGTTTAGATTTAAATCACGACTTCACTACTTATATATGTCTTTGATTAAATCATATAACATTTCTCTTTCTATAAAATGAAGACTCTGAACTAGATTAGGCATTTTTAACCTGCTGTCCAAGAATCTGTGGAGGAGATTTTAATGGGACTCATGTGTGTGTTAAAAAAAAAAATTAGTTTCCTTCATCTCTAATTAAAATTTGGTATTTCGTTTACATGTTTTTTTTTAAATCATCATTCTGAGACTATTCCTTAGACTTCACCAAACAACTAAAAAGGTCCGTGACACAACTAAAATTTGGACTTTCTGGGCTAGATAGTGTTTAAGGTCCCTTTTGATTCTCAATTTTATGTATACCTCTGTTTCTGAATTGTGATTATTATTAATGTTTCTCACAACTGTCAGTTTCAAAAAAGACTAGAAGGAAAGGTTTTTTAAAAAAAAGTGATGATAAACAATTTACCATTAATAAACTTTTTGAACACTATTAATTTTACTTCTCCAGTAGGTCTTCTATCTCTGCCCTTCCTTCTTCTTTCATTGTAATTACCCCCAATCCAACCCTAGATTATTATAGTAGTCTCCTAACCAAGCCCCCTGCCCAGCAAAAGTAGCAATATCAAGTAACAATTTCTCCTTGCTTTGTTATTCCAATTAATTCTTGCTTCTAAAATTATCTTCCCAAGACCACAGCTTTGATTACATTTCCCTGTCCCCCAAATTCTCAAAGTCTATTGAATAAAATCTAAATATCTTTGTCTGGTATTTTAAAAACCATCACCAACTTGATTCTGGCCTTCCTTTTCAGACATATCATGGATTTAATTTTATAAATCTTATATTATTAGAAGTTTACTTAACTAGTCCTTTTTTATTTCCATATTTTTCTTCTGTAATTCCCCATTTGTACCTACCTAAAAAAACAATTCTATACTGCTGAAAAAGCAGGTAGATGATGGAAGCAAGCCACACTTATTTATTAAGTTCTTGTAAGAGTCTTAAAGATTAGAAAAAGTTAGAAAATCTGAGTTTGAATCCCAAGCTCACACATTCCTATACCTAGTTTTTTGATCAGGAAATTTGAACAATTGTGGGGATCAAATGTAGTATGGAAAGTTATCCCAGCAGAGAGTTTTCCACTGTGGAAGTGGGGGAAGGGGTGGAGAGAGAGAGAGAGAGAGAGAGAGAGAGAGAGAGAGAGAGAGAGAGAGAGAGAGAGAGAAAGGGGGTGTGTGTGAGGGAAGGGTGTTTGCATCTTTCTTGGTTGGATCAGACATTTAGTGAATCAGGAGGGGACAAGTCTTACTCTTCATGCTCCCTTTTGAAGTATTTTAGGCAAATATTTGCCATTTCCTTCTCCAGATCATTTTACAAATGAAGAAACTGAAGCAAGCAGGGTTAAGTGAATTGCCCAGAGTCACACACCAATAAATTAATGAATGGAGATTTGAACTCAGGAAGATGACTCCAGTCCCAACACCCTAACCAATTTGTCCCCTACCTGCCCTTGCAAATCATTAAAGTGCCATAAACAAAAAAATGTTATCGAGTGTCTTAGGGGGCGTCATTACCAGGGTTGGAGTCTTGGGTTCAATTTCTGGTTCACAACAACTCACCAATACTATATTAACTTAAAGAGGGATCAAAAAACTGGGAGGCTGAAGGGGATGAGGGCTCTTGGTGACACACAGCAAGGAAATTCTAATTATTCCAAAACAATGTGGTGCCTTGGAAACCAGGGTGCTGAAAGTGGATTCTGGGAACTGGGTCTTCTTGAGTCACTCCCAGAATAATGAGGACACCAGACAGGCCCAGGCATCTCCTCTCTTCTTAGACAAATGAGGAAGCTGCAGTAAGGAAGATCCGGAGCCCTCACTCAGGAGCAGCTGCCTGCCTGGTACCCCTGGAATGGAAGGAAGTGGTGCAGGCTTCCTCCAGTGTACTGGGCCAGCAAGCCTTCGGAGACTGGCCAGGGGTGAGGAGGAAGCTGGATACTGTAGGAAGAAGGAAAAGGAGCAGATAAGAGAGGTAGGGCATGGGGAGAACTCTTTCAGAGTGGGGAATGAACCTTTGGTTGAAAGGTACTTTCTTCTGAGGCCCCAGAGATTCTGGCTTGACTGGGTGAGGGCAGGTACTTACTAGAGGAAGAGATAAAAATGCAAGGAGAAGATAGACCCGGGCACACCCAGCTTCCCTCTCCTCCCCTCCCTTCCCCCACAACATTCATTGTCTATCTGTGGGAATTGGAATGATGGGAAGATTTGGGGGATCCTCTGAGGATGACTCCTGCCCACTTCTCTTAGGGAACTAGAAATATTAGGACCTAGTGCGAAGACCACAGGGGGAAGGGGAGGGGGGTTCGGGTGAGGTACTGACTTTGAGTCCTTTCTTGCTTGAGTGGCCCAAACTATACCTCAGGACTCTCAAAAGGAGAGGATCTCTCAGGATTTGCATCTTAGTCGAGGGTGGAGTGAGGTGGAGGGGAAAAGGGAGAGAAAATCTCTAAGGAGGAATCTTTATGTTTTGTGAGAAAACTTGTGGAAAATTACCAGAAACTTAGAGTGAAAACACACCTAACATTTATCCCCAATGCATAATGCAGCAGCGTCTTGGACCAGGAGGAGGGGGCTGTGCAGAATCCCAGCTTTGCTTGCACTCTTTCTCCAGGCACACAGTGAAAGTCTTCTAGTGGCAAACATTGTCACTCATGGATAGTTCTCTGGGGCTTCACCCTTTGGCTCTGGCTACTTCGTGGAGATGCTAAAATGAGAAAATCTGGATGATTCCAGGCTTCTAGAATTGGCTTTCAGGCACATCCTGCCCTCTCTGTAGCCCAGTATGGTGATTCTATCCTGTCTTCTTTCCGGGTTCATCTTGACTTTTCTTCTCTTTGCCAGAGCAGGTAAGTCTAACTTAGCAAATAATTATTAGGGAATTGCTTTATATACCTTGCCTTTCAGGATCTTTCTACCTCTAAGACAGCAGCCATTGTCCCATGAGAAAGTACCACACTGAACAAAAATATGTTTGATCACAGTATCTTAAAAAGAGGAGACTTTAAAGATAGTTTAAGCCAAGTACCTCATTTTACTGATAAGGAAATTGAAGCCTAGAAAGCTTGGGAGACTTGTCTTAGATCACATGAGTAAATAATAAAGCAGAACTTTAAACTCATGTTTTCTGACCCTCAAATGAGCACTCTACATTATTCTTGAATTGTGTTCCCCATGGTGTATATCCACTCAATGAAATGGGAAAGAACTCTGAATTTGGAGTCAGAGTTAACTGAGTTTGAATTCTTGCATATTAGAGAAAGTATGATTAATATTAGAAGGTTTTAAATTAAAAATTATTCCCTGACTTAAATGAACAGATCTTGATCTGAATACAATAAGGTTAATTATTATATTATTACTATGTATTATGTGAAGTCAGTTAAGCTTTTTCAGATCACATGATGAAAGGTGTAGTATGCAATTTATAGTATACTTAGGAATTCTAGGAATTCAACTCCTACTATTTCAGACTATAAAAAAAGGTAAAGTGGAATGAATGCATTTGTGATTTTGAGGAAAATTAAAGGAGTATAAAATATAAGTGGTTAGTTTCAAGAAATTAAGGAATTTACAAAAAGGAGTTTTAAACATACTGGTGTGTATGCGGAAAGTAAAACAAAATGAAGTTTCAAATTTGATAGAACAAAGTGACATATTGTGAGAAAGAGGAATAAAAAAAATAGACTGCTTGAAAGAAGGTGTGATTGATGAGTAGGTTAAATTTTGAGCCAGATTTGAAGGTCAGAGACTTAGTTGGACAATATGGAAGACTCCTGTGGGTAATGGTCCATGTGGAAGTTAAGAAGAGTTTCAGAATCTCATCCAACTAACTAAGCTTCTTACTGTCCTTATTTTCAGATATTCACTTTAAATTTAAGTTTGAATGATTATAGACCAAGCAGCACACACCATTAGTTTCCCCTGAGAACCCTTGTAATGACTAAAGGGTCAAGGAAAGGCAACTGTGGTGATCTAGTACTTATAGAATAAATAAAAGAATGGAGAATTTTCTTTGTAGCTCAGGCTTCCTTTTTTCCCCCCTTTTCTCAATAGAGAAATGCAAAGTCAGCACAGAAAGGCAACATTTTGTGGCAGGGCGGCTTTTTGCTCTTTCTTATCCAATCACTGAAGAAAAGTACGGTCATGGAAATGTAACCTGCTATAAAAATTCTAGCAAAACTCCAATAACTATGGACAGAAATTCCAGAGTCCACCAGTATCTGGGTCAGATTTTATTTTTTCCTTTGACATTGGAAGATTCAGGAATATATCAGTTTATCATAAGGTAAGTTTTCAGTTTAAAAGAAAGATATATATACTCAAAAGATAAATAGAAAAAAATGATGTGCTGAATTGAATGTTGTATTTTTATTCTTGTAGTAAAATTATTGAGTTGAGATCATAAGATCTAGAATTGGAAGATCTGAAAGAGTTCAACCCTTATTTACAAATTGGTTATATATCTAAGAGTTTGTCAGTTTGACAATTGAACATGCTTTCTGTTGAATCAATGCTATAAATAGTTTAGATTCCAATGCAGACCATCCCAAAAGCCAAAGTCAATTTAACCAATAATATAGCTTTGATTCTAATGGTCATTCAATCAATAAACATTTGTTAAGTACCTTCTCTGTGCTAGGTACTGTATGCTAAGTGCTGGGTACACAAAAAGAGGCAAAAGACAGTCTCTGTTCTCCAGAAGTTTACAATCTAATGAGGAAGACAAATAGGAAATGGGTGGGATTGGGGGAGGCATTAGAAATGAGAGCTTGTAAAACATTTTCTGTAGAAGATAGGATTTTAGTTGGAACTTAAGGAAGCCAGAGAAACTACTAGGTAGAGATGAGAAAGGAGAACATTCCAGTCATGGGGGAGAACCAGAGAAAATGCCCAAAGCTGAGAAATGGGAGTGTCTAATTCATGAAATAACAAAGCCAGTGTCACTAAATCAACTGATACTAGTAGGGAATAAAGTGTAGGAAGATGGGAAAAGTAAGAGGGGAGTAACTTATGAAATGTAGGATCCTTAAGGCAATAGGTAGCCACTGAAGTTTATTTGGAGGAGAGGGATGACATAGTAGAGTGGCTGAATGGACTCTGGATTAGAGAGAAGACTTGAGGCAGGTCAGCCTAGCAACAGGCAAATGCACAGACCAGATGTGAGATTATAAGGGTCTCTCCTAGAATGGAGGCAGTGTCAGAGTAGAGAAAGGAGCTTATTGGGGAGATGTTGCAAAGATGACAATGTTTGTCCTTGGTTATTGAAGAAGACCATAACATCAGGGAGGTGACACCATGATAAGCAAGTGAATTGGATGTGAATGAGGGGTTACTGTGCTAAGTCACTAGCCTCACTTTCTCCTCCAGAGCCATCTGGATCCAGTGGCCAGATATGAATCAAGATGACTGGCGATGGCTCTGGATACAAGGCAACCAGGGTGTCTGAGTCAGATTTGAACTCAGGTCCTCCTGACTCCAGAGCTCTATCCACTGCATTGCCTAACTGTGTCTGCAAAGATGAAATGGACAGATCTAGGCAACATTGGATATGGGGGGGGGGGGGGGGAGAAATATTAAGGATTTGAGCATGACTCCTAGACTTTGAGCCTGAAAGACTGGGATGATGGTATTGCCTTCTACAGTAATAAGGAAAAGTCAGGACACATTTTGGGGAACAGAAATAATGATTTGGACATGTTTGAATTTGTCTACTAGACATCCAGTTTAATATGTCTGAAAGATGTACAATTGAAGATGTACAATTGGCCTAGAGCCAGAAAGACCCAAATATGGCCTTAGACACTTACTAGTTGGGTGACTCTATACACCTGTTTGCATAAGGTTCTCATCCATAAAATGAGCTGGAGAAGGAAATAGCACATGACCCCAGTATCTTTGTCAAGATGACACAAACATGACAACAGCAAACAATTTTATCTTTAATGTCCTTTATCATGGTAAGATGAGAAAAGAGGTTCTATGTATGAAGACGAGTTGGAAGAACAATTTTGCTAAACTGAGAGTGTCTATGAAGAAGAGTAGCATGTAATAGGACTGGAAAAGTAAATAGGGATCAGGCTGTGAGGGACTTTAAATGTCAAGTAGAGGAGTTTTATTTGATCCTTGAAATAATAAGGAATCATTAGAGTTGATTGAATGAGAAGAGCCTGGAAATAGAAGTACCAATTAGACAGCCTCTGTGATAGTTTAGAGAAGTGCTGAGGGCCCCAAATGGGTGATAGCTATGTAAATAGAGAGAGAGAAACAGACAAGAGAGAAGCTGTGGAGGCAAAAATGATAATATTTGACAACTGAAAGGTAATGGGGGTAAAGGAGAGTTAGAAATTGATGATGATACTAAAGTTTGCATACCTGGGAGATTGGAAGGTGGTGGTCCCTTTGATAGAAATAAAGAAGTTAAGTGGAAAGGTCAGTAGATTTGGAGTAAATTTGGAGAAATTAGTTTGATTGAGTGATGAAGTCACAAACAGATCAGGTTTCTATAAGTAAAGACTTCTTTGTTACAGAAGACAAGTATGGTGCTCCATAATTTGGACAAAAATTATGCTGAGTGGTAGAGATGGCCCTGGGTGACCTGAGATCTTTTAAAATTGCAGTGTCTTCTGTGCACTAGATACTCAATAATTATTGATTGATTGACTGGCACTTATGATTCTGACTCAAGAATTGTGTAATTCTGCTGTTTTATTTACAGGGATTCAAGTAGCTGTCAGAAAATCTTTGTGAACCTAACTGTTCAAAATAGGAGTAGTGGTTGGTGTGGTGATTCCAGCAAAGACCCAGGAGGGCTAGCAGATAATCATGACCAACAAATATTATATAGGGGAACAATTAGCATTCTCAAATGCCATATAATTTCCTTACCAAACAGTACTTTAAATTCAATACAATGGTATAAGGTAAGCACTGATATTCTCATTGCTTTCTCTCTTCCCCTATGTCTACTCCACCCTTTTTCCTAATACCATTTTGAGATTGCTTGGAAGGTTGATTTATACAATAGCATCACAACATACAACAAATAACTAAGACCCTTGTCTTGTAAAGGAATTCCACTTTTAATTATTGTATTTATGATTTAGATAACTTCAACAAAATAGTTTTGAAGAAAATTGAATTCAATAAGTGCTCTTTTAATAGATGAATTAACATTGCATAAAAGCCATATTTTTCTTTCTTGGAAATTTAAGCATTTTGAAGCAGTGAAAATAGCACTGCTCTTTGAGTCAAGATATTTGGGTTTGACTCTTGACATTAACATTTAGCCTCTCTGAGCTTCTCCATCTATATAAATTGTGGATAATATATGCCTGCACCACTACTTTTCAAAGTTGTTGAAAGGCAAACACTTTTTAACCCTAAAATTGCTATGTAAAGGTAAATTATTATCACTTATGAATGGCCAGAATAATTTTATCATTTTGTAGTTTTATCATTTGGTAGTTTTTCAGTCATATCTGATTCTTTCTGGCCCCATTTGGAGTTTTTCTTGACAACAATATTAGAGTGGCTTGCCATTTCGTTTTCCAGATCCTTTTACAAATGAGTAAATTGAGACAAAGTTAAATAACTTGTCCAGGGATCACCTAACTGATACATTTTTGCAACTGGATTTGAACTCAGGTCTTCCTGACTCCAGGCCTGGTGCTCTACCCACTGTGACCCCTAACTGCCAATTTTATCATACTTGTGTAAGGAAAAAAAATGGTTTTTATCTAGTATTCTCTTCCCCCCCCCTTTCTTTCTTCCACATATTAGCACTTAAGTGAACAAGAATATCTTCTAACTTTAATCCACCACTGTCTTGATGTAGATACTTCCTTGAATGATACAGGTTTCATCAGCTTCTACCCATCTTTTCCATGTAATTTCCATTTAATTCTATGTCCTATCCATAAACCCAGAACAGACTCCACCAAATGTGCTGGCAACCTTTCCCCTAATGCTTTTTGACATTGCATAAAGACTAATTAGCACATGTCACTTTCAATTGTAAATGATCCTTTTTGTCTTCCCCTCATATATTTCTATTATGACATCATTTATGTTACTTTTCCTGTGGAATTGCTCGTTTATAACATGTTATGGTCTTCTCTCACCCACTATGCAATTCTCCATTGACTTTTGAGTGATCTTAAACCTTAGTTCTTTGAAAAGTGTAGAATTCCTTTTCTTACAGCCTAAAATATCACCTTACATTTATTAATATTTAAACATTTGATCTCTTGTTTCATAGAATGTTGAGGTCATTAAAATAACTAGGTACAATTTCCTAGTGGTGACTGGGTGGTCTGATAGATAGCCTTCTGGGCCTGGAGTCAGGAAGACTCATTTTTGTGAGTTCAAATCTGGCCTACTAACTATATGACAATGGGAAAGTTAGTTACTCCTTTTTTTGCCTCATTTTCCTCATCTGTAATATGAGTTGGAGAAGGAAATGGCAAACCATTCATGTATTTCTGTTAAGAAAATTTCAAATGGGGTCTAACAAAGAGTCAGACACAATAGAACAACAACAACAAAAAATTTCCTAGAATAGCCCAGTGTCCCTTCCTGCCTGTTAGTTCTGGTTTTATCTCATTGTCTATATGCAGTATCAATCCAAGATATTTGTATTGATAGATACATTTTTTTTCAGATATTTTCAATTTTTCATCTTTCATACCCCACCAGTTCCAACTTAATTGATCTTTTTGCCACGCCTTCTTGATAATTTGTTTTCCCCTCCATTGCTTGTCTTTCTTTTATGACATGTACTTTTCATAAACTTCTGCTACATTACTACATAAAATTTTGACAAAGGAAGTCACATTCTAAACCATTATTGCCTTTGACTGCCATATCTTTGTCCTTGATAAGGATTGCTGGCTGATGTTTCTAGCATCTTTGATTCTCTGATATGGCAAGTGATTTTATTTAACTATAAAATTCATTTGCTTCTTCCACAGAATTTTTCCTGTGTAATCAGTTAAGCCAAACTCTTTTTGTTGATTATAGATCTCAAGTAGGAGACTTTCATTATTTCAAGGCTTAATGCAATTTATATAGCTCTGAACTCTACTACTTTTCTTCACAAGTGATGATATCACCTTCATTTTACAGACAAGGGAGTTGAAGCTCAGAAAAATTACCCTGACTAAACTCATATAGTTAAACCATAAATCATCTGATTCCAAACCTAAGGCTCTTTCCAGTTCCTTGGTAACTTTATTTCAATCTACTCATTTCTTTTTAACTCTCATGGAGCCATGGAATCATAAAACAGGAATCTACCCTAGATCATTCATTTCAGTCCTGACTTGGTAGAACACAAGCTTGTAATGTCAAATTCTATTCTCTTTTTTTTAAATCACTGTCTTTGTTGTTGGCCTTTTGCATAACTTGGTTCAGTCTGAGACTTCATTTTCAGATTTATCTGACTCTTCATGAACCTATTTGGGACTTTCTTAGCAAAAACATTGGAGTAGTGGTTTGCCATTTTTCTCCAGCTCATTTTACAGATAAGGAACCTGAAGAAAATAGGGTTAAGTGACTTCCCCAGAGATACCTAAGTATCTGAAATCAGATTTGAACTCAGGAAGTTCCTAATTCAAAGCCTAGCTTTCTATCCATTGCAACACCTAACTGCCCAATTAGCTTCCCTGCATAATATTCTAAGCTATCCTTTCTTATAGAGCACTGTAGGATTTTTAGTGATGAACTCCTCTTATCTGACTTGTTAAAACAGAAGTGTACCTATTTTTCAGTTTCTGCGATAGCCTATCATACTACAGTAACTTTTTGACTTGCTTTTGGTATTTTCAGTCTTGCTCTCATGTTCACGATCCCCTTAACATCAGTTTCGTTTTTGCCCTCCTTTTCTGCTAGGGTCTACTGATTGTATGAAATGAACTTTAGTCTTCCTTTTCCTTTTTAAACTTTATTGCTTCTGGCTCCTGATTCTATGACTACCTTCCTCATTATCAGCAAAAGGAAGTTCCTTCTGGAACTTGTGCTAGGACCTTTGTCTTAAAGAACCTCATGGTACTAAGAGTCCAGTCTTATATAAGACTTTTCATTTTATGGTCAGGAATAATATGTCATACTTCCTTTATATCACTCATAATTTCTACTGTAATACTAAATGCTGTAGTTACTTAATAAATACTTGCTGACCCAAAATGAATTTTTGTATTTAGGACTATAAGCCTATTGGAAACAATGATAAATATTTATCTAAAGACTCTGATCTCTATATATATAATACATCAACTGAGAATTCAGGAACATATTTATGCAAAGCAAAACTAACATGCATGGGAAAGCATTATGATATTTTAAATATAATTTCTACAACTCTAGGTAAGTATGATACAATATGAGAGTCATTTTCTTAGAGTATTTGCAAATGCTTCTAGCCCAAATGCTTGGGCTCTCCATTTAGCTTATGTGAATGTCAAGTTATTTGTGTGCTGTTATTTTCCAAAACTTCTTTTTCTCAGTCAGCAAGATTCAAAAAATTTCCTTGTCAAAAGTCATAAAAGTAAGGGAAGAAACCATTGGCTAGTAGAAAAGGAGAGTAAGGGAAACAAGAATTTCAGAATTATATCTAGTCCAACCCATATACGAAAGGCATCCTCACTATAACAAACCTCAGAAGTGGTCATCCAACCCCTCTCTTTGAAAACCTTTAATGAGAAAGATCCTGCCACCAAGAAAATTAAATTTTGGACAGATTTTATTGTTAGGAAGTTTTTCCTGATATTAGGCCTTCTTCTCATTGGATCCTGCCCTTTAGCACCATTTGACAAGCCTTTAAATGTTTGAAAATTACACCCTCCAGAATATTCTTTTCTACTAGCTAATTTTCCTAGTGGCAATTTCCTTCAACCAACTTTAATGATATTGGTTCATTTTCATGATAAATCAACCTTTTTATCAATGTGGTTGTTCTCATCTAGATATTCACCTAGAACACAATAAGCCACTTAAGATCTAAGGAAGGCAAATTACAGTGGAACTATCCTGCCCCATTGTTAAAAATCATGATCTTCTTTATGAATCTGGGAGAAATGACTTGGGTGGGGCAGGGTTTAAGGACCTATCCCTGGGCTCCTTTGGTGAAGAATTCATCAATCTCTCTGACTCTGAGGTAAGGCTTAGATTTTAATTCACTGGATGCACTAAAGTTTACAAGTTACTACAAAAAGTCCACAAACTAATGCAAAAAGTTTATAGGTCACTACAAAAAGTTCACTGTAGTTAAGTTCTTTGGAGAAGGATAATTTCAATAGAAGTAAGAAGAGGTTAGGAGAGTTTGGGCTCCCCAGGACAGGCTGGGCTTCCCACAGGAATACAAGCAAGCAGGGGATAAGTAGTAGAGAAGAGCAGAGTTAAGTAGGGTTTACATGTCACTCTTACCCAGAGTGCTTGCTTCTCAGCAAAACAAACAGAATAAGTAGAAGACAAGATAAATAATAGAGAAGGGCAAAGAATTTGGGAATCACACTTCCCCAGAGCAAGCTACCTTTAGAGGAAGCCCATTGATCACCTCAATTAGTAGGTCTAAGACTTAATCCTTTCAGGCTAAGGCAGGGATCCATTGTTTTTTTGCTAGGGGCTTGTTTTGTGCCTGGGGCAGGAATCTACTGAGTTCTAGTCTAGGAGGCAAGGACCTCATTTCATAGCTTAGACAATGGGATGGGAGGATGGGGGACAATCATGGTCACTACAGAGGATACAGATTAATAACTATAAAATATATTTCTCTGTCCAATATTTCCCCTACTTAATAGAGATGACATTAGCCATTTTAGCTGTCATATCACATTACTAACTCAATATGAGATAGCAGCCTACAACAACACTAGGATGTTTTATTTAGAGCTGTCTTCTATCAATGCTCCCATTATAATAACTTTGTAGATGAATTTTTGTCCCTGAATCCAAAACTTTACATTTATCCCAATTGAAAATGTTATTAGAGTCAATCCAATAGCCTAACTGTGAAGTTCCCTTTGGAACTTGTGTCATCCAGGGTGTTAGCTAATCCTATCAGCTTTGTGTCCTATGCAAATTTGATGAACCTACAATCAATGCTTTTATTGAGGTTACCAATAAAAATATTTTAAAAATATAGAGTCAAGGGGCAGCTAGGTGGCACAGTGGATAGAAGACTAGCCCTGGAGTCAGGAGTACCTGAGTTCAAATCTGGCCTCAGACACTTAATAATTATCTAGCTGTGTGGCCTTGGGCAAGCCACTTAACCCCATTGCCTTGCAAAAACCTAAAAAAAAATTATGTCTTGAATCTATCTCTTATGAAGACAATAGATCTCTTAATTGTGAGAGGTATATACTGTTCTGTAATCATCTGATTGTAGGACTCTGAGGACTTTCTCAAGGAACTGGCCCTGCCTGACAATATCTGCAAAGCCAAGAAGTCCCATCTGTGGAAAAGGAAATTTGGCCTCAGCTATTCTTTTCCATTAATCTTTGTATATTTCTGCTGTGTGTGTGTGTGTGTGTGTGTGTGTGTGTGTGTGTGTGTGTGTGTATGCACATGTATAAATTATTTATAGCCAATATTTCTCTGTGAATTCATTCATTTCCTCAGAACCCATCTCTGATGGTCAGGCAGTTTCAAAAAGGCTTAATGGAGTAAAGGTAATTACTCCAAGCCCCCAAGTCATCTACTTGGGTATGAAGGACAAACATCATCACTGTTATAGGAAACACCTATGTTTATAAAAGCATTGTTGTCCTTCACTCCAGGTCTTTGCTACAAATGTAGACTGACCATAAAGCACTTTTGTTAATCAGACTGCATGTCCCTGCTAATAAAGAGTATCTCATGCAGAGAATTACCACAGTCCATCCTAATAATAATAAGGAATCATTGTGCAAATGTATAAACATGAGCTTATACACATGCATATAATATATAATATATATACATTTTCAATTGGGATAAATACAAATATATATTATATATAATATAATAATATATAATATATAACAGGCATATTGTACATAAACATGTGCATATGTATATACAGTATGTACATTCTTAAATGTAGAGCACTGCTATAAAATATTAAGGCTCATTTGTAGAATTTATTAACCATTTTTCTTATGGACATCATTATGATTAAATTCCATTGTGGTCTTTTCTGAATGCTCCCTTTTTAAATGAGTTATCCCACTTTGATTGTTTTCTGCTCTCCCATATATCAATGAGCCATAGTCTACAGGGGCAGAATAATGAAGGAATAGAGTGAATAAATAATATATACATAATAATAATAATTAATATCCACAGAGTACTATAAGTGTATCATTAGACATAAAGTTCATGTCACATGAGAAGTTCAGTTATAACCCTTTCTTCATGATGCCAGAATGATTCCCTGTACTTATCTTTTAAATATATCTAAGATTATATCTTAACTTGAATCATGCTGATTTTGATCTTATTAGAAACTAAAATGTGAATTTTGGGATTGGGATTTTTGAGATTCTGAGTTTTCTTTAAATTTCTTGAACATGGATTTTTTAAAATTTCCAATAAGATATGTATATATGTGTGTGTGTGTGTATGTATTTCTTCCTAGTAAATAAATTAGAAGAAAAGAAAGAACCTGAAATTAGGTATCCAAGAAATAATTCCATTGAAGTACAGCTTGGTAAGTAGAATGAAAAACTACTAAATCATTATATGTAGAGATTTTATTTTTCAAAAATGGTGCTGGTAGCATGCTGTTATGATACTGCTGATAGTTTTGAAATTCTAGTCACACTGTATTAGAAGTACAAATATAATGTAATGTCCTTAAGGAACTATAAGTCAAGATCTAATAAAAATGAGATACTAGGTAGGTGGTACAGTGGATAGAGAGCTGGGCCTATAGTCAAGACATATGTTCCTGAGTTTAAGTTCCATTTCAGTCACTTAGTTATGTAACTCTGAGCAAGTTGTTTAACTCTATTTACCTCTTCTGTAACATGAATTGGAGAAGGAAATGACAAACCACTAAAGTATCTTGGCCAAGAATACCCCAAAGAGTATCACAAAGAGTCCATTACAGCATCACAACTGAAACAAGTGACAACAAAAGAGTTCTGTGGAGATAAAGTGAGAAGTGGTGCCTAGGATACAACTTTCTCAGCACGGACTCTCTTTTACTGACATTATTTTCTTTCAACAGTACAGAAAATTTTCATGTATACAGTGTTGATTTTTATTTGACTAAAAATAGATACCAAGTGATTTAGATACTGCTTTGTTCTGTGCTACAGTAACTGATTTTTTAAAAAATACTTTTTATTCTGAAAGATCTCAGTTGAAAAACTAAAGAGGACTTTAGGTCTACTATCAAATGTTTTTTTTGAAGTCTAGTTACATCCCAGTTCAGTAGGGCATAAAGGTGCCAGGGTCTTTGAATTTCTATGTTCACAGTAGATACCCTGAAAAAAGGAATTATTCTCATTCCCATGACTGAAAAATATTATCTCTTTAGCAAGATGTACTGAACAAATACTTATCCTGCTTGGAGGGAAAATGCTAGCTATGATTTTTTGAGTTTCTACCTAATTTTATAACCTGATCATTCTCACACCTGGAAGCATCATAAAAGAAGGAATGGTCATTACAAAATATTTATTAAACACTCAAAGACTCTTTAATTTCAGAAACTTAAAGTCTGTGAGGTACTCTAGAGAGCTACTTATTCTCTTAATATCTAAATTCTCAAAGATTTAGCGACACTGATATATCAATGAGCCATAAACTACAGGGGCAGAATAATGGAGGAATAAAGCAAATAAATAATGTATCACTAATAATAATAATAATAATAATAATAATAATAATAATAATAATAATAATAATTTATATCCACAGAGTACTGAAAAGCATCTCTTCCCCCTACCTCCTATTCTACCATGCTTCAATAATCTTATAAACAAGGAAACTAGTATAAAGCATGTAAGTGTATAATAAGAAATATTAACTGCGTTTCAAATAGTGCTACAATTTTCCTTTTAAAAAAAAATAATTTGAAAGGAATTCTTACAAAATTTTCCAAGGCTACAGCTGATACAAATTTTGTTGCAAGTGAAATCCCAAATTAGTGGACATAAATTGAGCATAGAGAAAGTAGTGTTTTGAATTTAATTGTGGGAAAACTTAAGTCAGTGTGTTTGGAGGATTTTTTAAAATTCTTCAAATCATTAGTAATTGGAGAAATACAAATGAAAGCATTTCTGATGTTCCACTTCATGTCCATTAGATTGACAAGATGACAAAAGAGAAAATTAGCAAATGTTGAAAGGGCCCTGGGAAAATAGACACACACATTGTTAGTGGAACTATAAATTGGTCTAGCTATTCCAAAAAGCAATTTGGAACAGGGTCCCACATATTACTATTCCGTACATAACTTTTGACTATTAAACTTATACCCCAAAGAAATCAATAAAAAAAAGCAAAGGACCTATATGAATAACTATATTTAAAGTTGATCTTTCTTCATTAGCCTCAAATGGAAAGCACAGAGGTACTCACCCATTGGGGAGTGACTAAATAAATTATAGTATGTGAATTAAACTATTGAGCCATAGAAAATTATATAATGGACAGTTAAAGAGGAAATTGGAAGGATGTCTATGAACTGATGAAGAATAAAGTGAGAAGAATTAGGAGAATAATTTCTATAATGATAAAAACAGAGAAAAACAGTTTTGGAAGACTTCAGAATTTTAATCAATGCAATGAGAAACCATGAATCTAGAGAAAAGAACATAAAATGTGACTCATCCTCTCCCAAGAGATTATATACTTAAATTGGAGAGAGAGGGAGAGAGAGAGAGAGAGAGAGAGAGAGAGAGAGAGAGAGAGAGAGAGAGAGAGAGAGAGATTTTCAAGCATGAGCAATGTGGACATTTGTTTTGCTGGATTATGTGCAATGACTTTAAAGTTGTTTAATGGGGGTAGTGGGAATGAATGATTACAAATGTTTGTTAAAAAAAAAAAAAATTAAGTAACCTGAAGTTCGCTTACACAATGATACATTCTGATTTTTAACTTTTTGGTCTACTGTGCTTTTTAAGCAAAATAGCCAACAACATTCTGGGCACAATCAAAGTCAATAAATAACATTTCACATTTCTAAAAATTCCTAACATCTCTGAACTTGGAATGGTGTTTACCCTTCTTGATACTTACTTCAACTTAAGGAAAATATAGCAAAGCTGACTTAAATCCAGAGTACCTAAAATAAGGGATTAGGATTAATATGGGAATTAATGGATATCTTCAGCAGTGGAAAGATCAAGTCTAAAAAAATATTATGATTGAGACTTTTAAAATCATGAAAAACACAGATTGGCTCGAGATAAATTTATTGACAATCCTTAAGTTCTAGAATAAGAAGTTGACACTGAAAACTTGGAGGAAGTGACTTTACGACAAAAGGGAATTTATGCAGTAAGTGGATCTTGTGATCTCAGAGGTGAGGAAATATTGTAGAATGAGAAGCATAAATTGCTAGGGGTAGGGTAGAGGAAGATTAATCATGGATTCAGTGATAGAAGTAAAAGTCCACCTTCCCCTGTTCCTAAATTTAGATGATGAAATAAGTGTAGCAGCCTGGGGCATCCCTAAGTACATATTGCGTATTATATATCCCTGGGAGAATGACTAACACAATTTCAAAATACATTGTGGGACCATACTCCTAAAACTATAGCTTACAAGTTCCTACTTATTCTATATATCATTAGACCATAGATTCAGATCTGGAAGGAATCATAGGGGTTGTCCAGTTCAAACCCTACATTTTACAATTGAGAAAACAGAAAGCCTAGGACATTTAAATGACTTGTTCAAGGTCCCACAGGTATTAAATGAAAGAGTTTGGATTCAGACCCATATCCTCTAAATTCAAATATAGTGCTTTTCTATCTGTTTCAATTTACTCATTCAATCTAAAATTTTTGATATTTATGAAGGAAACATAATAATCCTTGTTGCCTCTGTCTGAAATATAGTCTTAGGTTAGATGAATGGGCCACTGATATAACCCATTCATGATTTATGTTACAGTTTTTAAAATTGAAAAATACATTAAGTAGAAAAAATAGCTAAATAAAAATCTAACAGATTCATGAATCCTTGAACTTGATCCTTTTGTCTCCACTGCTTTTAATTTGCATGATTTTATATATTTACTCTTGGGTCAATCTTGCCTTCTAGGTTCACCTCTAGTTGTAAACTGTGAAATTATAGATGGAAAAGAGAATTTAAATCATAGAAGTTGGAAAGTCAATGAAACTTTTGTGGACTTTCTCAATTCTAACCGAATTAAAGAAGGATATGAGTAAGTATTCATAGTCTTAAGGAAACTCATAGATCTTCTAGGCAATCCCTCTGAATATCCCCCAAAATGGTCATCTAGCCACTCTTTGAACTTAGAGTAACAAGAAAGTCATCATTTGCTGATATAACCCATTTCCTTTTTGTACTGTTCTAATTGTTGAGAAGCACCAATATCTCCACAGATTTGGGCCTTGCCTGTGAGCTAAACAATCTGTGAGACCCTGGGCAAGTCACTTAACCCCCTGATGCTCTTGTATAGATAACTCTCTGTGATTGTGAGTTTCAAGGAAGGTATAGATATGAATTTGTAATGGACCATAAGCTCTGGAACTTTCTAGGAAGCTAGATTGCCTTCCAGTATAGGGCAATTAATAGATTATATGTCCCTCATCTGAGGACACTTCTCACTAAAAGGATGATTATCAGGTTGGTTGTAAATAGCAGTGTGCTGGTGAATTGGTGCTGACTTGCTCTCAGGCAAAAAGAAAATATATGCATGACACGCTTTAAATTTAATCTGTATTAACATCATTTCCTAAATCTAGATAATCAACAAAAAAATCAAGCCTTGATTTGTAGCATTTGATCATTTCTAAGGTGAAAATATGCACACTGAAAATTTAGCAATTACCTCTAGTGATGGGCAATGATAGACTCTAGCATGGCATTGTTCATAGGATCTTGAATATTCAAGCCGGAGCAATCATCTGTAACCATCTGCTAAATTCATAATATCATACAACCTCTCTTGAATGACAGTCCACCTCTGAAGTGACTTAACCTGAGTGACTTAACCAAAGTCACTCAGGTAGTAAGAATAAGATGTAAGTTCTGACTACAGGATCAGCACTCCTCTGGATGGTTGGGGGAGAAGGGGAATATGATCAACAACAAGGTAGGCTTCATCTCACCAATGAAGACACATGTTTGTGGGTATTGAAATGCCACATACAAAGGATCTTGTTTCTTCAATTACAGAAATGTTTAAAATATAATTTGCACTATCCTTTCACAGATCAAAGGTTTCTCATGGGGAAAAATACAATTTCTATACTGTAAATATCAGCTTCTCGGAGGTGAGACAAGAAGATTATGACCGTCCCTTTACATGTATGTCTGGATCATCAGCAGCATTTATTATGCTCAAACATCCAGGTAAGAGACCCCAATAATTGGTACAGTTTAGAATATACAGAATTAATTTTCTTTTTTTAAAATTTTATTTATTTAAGGCAATGAGATTAAGTGACTTGCCCAAAGTCACACAGCTAGGCAATTATTAAATATTTGAGGGCAGATTTGAATTCAGGTCCTCCTGACCCTGGGGCCAGTGCTGTATACACTGCACCACCTAGCTGCCCCAATGAATTAATTTTTAAAAAGAAAACTGATGTGAGAAAAGTGAGATTGAATGTTTGAAGTTACATTTTTTGAAATTTTGTTTTATTTTTTAATTTATGAAATAAAGCATTTCCATAACAGAATAAAAAAGCAGATTACTCATGAAACTAATCTATTATGTATAATTTACTATTCCTTTTAAATATATAATAGGTATCATGTAAATTTTTTTCCTTTTTTTCTTTTTCCCTTCCCCCTTCCCCCACCCTAGAGATGACTACCATTAAACTAAAATATTGACAGCATAAGAAGTAGTAAAAACTGGGGTTTGTCTCCAGTGGTTTTTGGATTGTCATAATATTGTTTTGTGTTTTTTGAAAAGAATTCAATTTAGTGTAAATATTATTACTATGAATTGCATCTAATATCTTCAATTTATGATGATTAACTTTTGGTTTGCAGTATTTTATTTCTTCAGTAATAATGGTTATTAGAATCTGTGCTCAAATTCTCTAAAGCATAACTATTACAAAAAATACTTTCCTACAGCTGATTGGTTCAGTTGCATAATTCTCAGGTTCTCTTTCTGCTCTCTGACTGTCCTTCAACCCATTCATTTCTATACATGCAGCATCTTTTATCTTTCCTCTTTTATAGAATCATTGATCGTTAGAGTTGGATGGATTCCTAGAGATCTAACTACTGATGAGGAAAGTGAGATAATGTGAGATTAAAGGACTTGTCACTCCTCTCCCGTCTTCTCTCTCCCTTTTATTCCTCTTCTTTCCCTTCCCCTCCCCTTTCCCTTTTTCTTTCCTCTCCATATACGAAGGTGGCACTGTAGATAAGAATGCTAGGTCTGGAATCAGGAAGACTCAGCTTCTTACATTCAAATCTGGTCTCAAGACACTTAGTAGTTGTGAGATACTGGGCAAGTCACATTCCTATTTGCCTCAGTTCCTCATCGATAAAATGAGTTGGAGAAGGAAATGACAAACCACTCCAGTGGTTTTAGTTTAGTCAAGAAAATCTCAAGTGGGTCATGAAAAGACTGACAAGACTGAATAGCAATTGTATATATCAGATATTTTGTATATACAAAACAATGGGGGGGATGGGGAGTGGGGGGTAGGACCTGAAAAGATCTCTTGTGGGAGGTTGTTTTTGAATTGAGCATTGGAGGAAACTAGATTCTAAGAGTCATAAATGAACAGGGAATGCATTCTAGGCATGGGCTTGTTGTGCAAAGGCAATGAGAGGAAATTAAATAGTATATATCAGGACAGCAAGAAGTCCCATTTGGCTATATTGCAGATTGCATAAAGGGAAGTGATATATAATAAGGTTGGACAGGAAAGGCTTGAAATGCCAAAAAATATGATCTTACATTTTATCCCAGAGGTAATATAGAACCAATAGAGTCTATTAAACAAGGTTGTGACATAGTTTCATTCCCTGGGAATTTCTACCCCCGCCCTGGCTTCTTTCTTTCTGTCCTGTTCAGTTTGTGTGAAATATATTTCCTAGGTCACTGTTAAACTGGCTCTTGCCTTTGGTGCAATGCTAAGCTTCTTCACTTCTTGTTCTAAATTTTTTTTCTTAGCCTAGTCTTGCTAGTAACCATTAGACTCAATGACTGGGGCCAATGTACCAGGAGCCCTTAGACAAAACATGTCATTTTCAGTCAGAAATCAAAAGCAGTTTTGAAATCTCTACTTCCTTTGGAGTCTGCTTCTTTCCCTTTTGGTTGTTTGAGAATCACCTACCTCTTTCCTTTTTTTTTTTTTTTGGATTTTTGCAAGGCAGTGGGGTTAAATGACTTCCTCAAGATCACACAAAGTAAGTATTAAGTATCTGAGGCAAGATTTGAATTCAGGGCTGGTACTCTATCCACTGTGTCACCTAACTGCCCCTTACCCTACCTCTTTTAACTAATTTTCAGAACAAAGGTGGATGATCTGATAATGAAAGTTTCAGGTTAGCGATGACATGTATTCCACTGAGATCTCTTTCCTGACTCTTCTTTCAAAGACCTCTGAGGAAACAGTCTGTCAATAACCTGTCATTTAAAATTCTATGATACCATAATAATTCTATTATGACTAAATTCTCACTGGGAGATGCCATGTATATATATGTACTGATCATCACTTTCTTGCCAGGTCACTCTCATGAATCCTGATGTGCATTTTGCAAGGCGGTTAACCATAAAAACCAGTAGTAGTAAAAAGAGTATTGCATTAGAAGTCTGAAAACCTAGATTTATGTCCAGATTTTTCCTATGAAAATATTTATGAAAGGAGAGAAAGAACAGAAAGTGTGGGTTGAATGAACCAGTTCTAGTTTCCTTCTATTTTAGGAAGAAGAGAATAGAGGCTACTGGGTCTGCTTAGCTCTGTGTCCTTGGAATAAGAGGTGGTTTGGGGGATGTTGATGTACTTAGTACTTTACAAAAGTCATTCCATGATTATTCTTTCCTTTAATTCATTCACATTCTTTCCTAATGTCTCCCTTTAAAGTTCTTCCATGTGCCAGGAAGAGATAATCACTTTGTAATCCCATCTCTTCATAAAATTTACCTAATCTTTTAGAAAACCACCTAGATCAAGAGTGGGTAACTTTTTTCTGCCAAGGCCATTTGGATATTTATAACATCAGTCATAGACCACACAAAACTATCAACTTAACTTAAAAATTAGCCTGCTATATTTTGTCCTTGTCTGCAGTTCCTGTGGAATTATCAAACCAAATGATTTCTCAGGCCACCTACAGCCACCTGACATTCCCCACCCTTGATCTAGATCATTCTCCAAGGTGCTTTTTAGAATATTTTGAATTTCCTTGAGTTCTAGATGAATGCATTCTTTCCTTTCTCTATCATTGTTTCTTCCTCGCTGAATTTCATTCATTCATTTTTCTCTTTCTATTCTCCCCTCCCCCCATTTTTTTTTTGTCTCTTGGGAATCTTTTGAAAAGACAGAATAACTTGTGCATCTTACCACACTCAACTTCCCCAGATAGGGAAAGAATATAAACCTGCTGCAGTATTATGAGGGCTTGTAGTTTGTAGCTAGGGACATAGATCTCCAAGGAAATGATTAATTAACAAGCCTTCATTAAATCTATACAATGTCAGATAATTTCTTTGTATTTGATGGAAGTGTTTGATAATTTTTGCTTGTTCTTATTATTAATAATAGATTTTTAAAAATCAAACAGATATTTTCAAAAATATGATACTTCCTAGACTATTGTTAAAGAATATTTCACAGATTAATGACATAGGGGAGACAATGTGGTATAGGGAGTCTACTTTACAGGCAGGAAGCCTGGACCTCAATTAAAAAAAATTTTATAGGTAATATAATATTGTTTGATATGTATTATTAGCTCTTTCTTACCAATTCCTCAAGTAAGCCTCTGGGAAATAATTCCATTATTGATTCTTGGTTCTGAACTGTTGGGGAAGAAATTAAAGCCACTGGAGTAGAAGTTGACTGTTGACTAGCTTTTCTGTCTCCAATCTCCCCAAGATCCTCTTTTGTTTTTTCCAAAGTATTTTTCAAGAATATGATGCCACCTGTGGGTTTCATATTTAAAAATTCTTGGAATATCATACTTATCATCCAGCAGACTTTAAGGAGCCATAATATTTAATTTGTTAATGATCTCTTTTAAATAACTTCAGCAATTATTTTTGTCTTTTTCCAGTTCCAGATGTTCGAAGGTACCTGATAGGAGGGCTCATCACTGCATTGTGTGTGATTATGTTTGTTATGTGTACCTACCATATTGTCAAGATTGACATTGTGCTTTGGTATCGGAGCACCTTTCCTTCTACTTTTAGTAAAGAAGGTAAGTTTGGTGATTTAAAGGAAAATTATCTTGTCATCAAGTGTCTTTTTTTGGTTTTTAGTCTGGTCTTGTGATTCCACTGGTCTAAAGAATTACCAATGCGGAAATTCCCTTCAGATTGAAAATTTCTGCAATTTATTGTCTTAAGAATTATCTGAAACACAGAGAAATTAAGTGACATATTCAGTTACAAACTCAGAGGCAGACCCTGAATCCAGGTTATCTTGTTTCTAAGACAACTCTTCACCAAGTATCAAATATTCACCCATCAATATATCCATATAACCATCTTAGTGGAAGGTAAAGACAACTAAGTGGCACAATGGACAGGGTCCTGGTCTTGAAATCAGGAAGTTGTTATTGTTCATTTACGTCCAATTTTTGGTGACTCTATGATGTCTTTTCTTCTTTTTGTTTTTGTAAAGCAATAGGGTTAAGTGACTTGCCCAAGGTCACACAGGTGATTATTAAGTGTCTGATGTTGGATTTGAACTCAGGTCCCCCTAATTCCAAGGCCAGTGCACTATCTACTGTGCCACCTAGCCACCCCTTCTTGGTGACCCTATGGACCACATAACACTCCAGGTCCTATCCTCTACTCTCTCCCAAGGTCTGTTCAGACTCATATTGACACTATGCATCTATCTATCTATCATATCCACTGTTGTCTCCTCTTCTTATTTTGTGGCCAAAGTGTTTAAGCTTCAGCTTCAATATTTATCCTTCTAGTTAGTAGTCTGAATTCATTTCTTTCAGTTTTGACTGGTTTGATCTCCTTGATGTCCAAAGCATCATTCTGTGGTTCTTAACTTTCCTTATAGTCCAAATTTGACAGTCACAGATTGAATTCGAATCTGAACTCAGACACTAGCTAGAGGTGTAATTGTAGGCAAGTTATTTAACCCCGGTTTACCTCAATTTCTTCAACTGTAAAAGTGAGATAACAGCACCTACCCTGGCATATGGTAGGTGTTTTACAAATACCTATTCCCTTCCTTTCCCTTCCCCCTAAGTAGATACACATGGATAAGCCTTTCCCCTTGACTAGATGATATGTTTACCCCAACTGTTTTATTGGTGAGATTCAGAGAAATATGATCCTACCAAAGGTAGGATCTCTCCCTGAACCTTTAATTTTTCATCTCTTCCCTTTTTCCCATTACTGGTCTTCCTTCTCTTTCTTCCTCATGATCTTTGAACATTTTGAACTATGGAAACTGTAGAGTGTGCCATATGAGAAAGGGAATTAGTTTAACTACCTGCAGTATAGTTTGGGTTGGGAAGTACTGGTCTAGAGAAGTGGTGACAAACTAAAATAGAAATGAAGGTTGCTAAACTCTACATGAGAGAGGTAGGAGCACAGGAGCTGGAGTTAGGAAGACTCATCTTCTTTGGTTCCAGTTCAGCCTCTGACACTTAACTAGCTGTGTGACTCTGGACAAATCACTGTTTTCCTCAGTTTCCTCATCTGTAACATGAACTTGTGAAGGAAGTAACAAGCCATTTTAGTATTTTTTGCCAAGGAAACCCCACAAGGAGTCACAGAGAGTCACTCTCTGTAAATAACTGAAAAACAGTTCTTACATAAGGAACCCTGCAGGTTGCATGTTGACTTAGAAAAATCACACAGTAATATTATAGATGTTTTGTTGAATTTTGTTAAATATTTTATTAAATATTTCCCAATCACATTGAGCCAGTTCCTACTTCTCTCTGTGGTGCAGACTATAGGCAGCATATTGGTTCCTCTGGTCCAAAGGATTGGAGGAATGAGGGAGAAATCTCTTGGGCACTTTGTAATACTTTAAGAAAACAATAAGCAGGGGCAGCTAGGTGGCACAGTGGATAGAGCACCAGCCCTGGAGTCAGGAGTACCTGAGTTCAAATCTGTCTTCAGACACTTAATAATTACCTAGCTGTGTGGCCTTGGGCAAGCCACTTAACCCCATTGCTTTGCAAAAAAAGAGAAGAAAAGAAAACAATAAGCAGCTTATTCATAATCAATAGTAGCTTATTTCACAGGTGAGCCAGAATCAGCTCATATTGTCTCATGAAAACTGTTAAATTTTAAGTGTGATCGTTTACCTTGGAAATCAGAAAATTGCAAATTAAGGCTTGATTTATTGATCTATTGATTTCTAGACAAGAAAATTATAGAGAAAATTTTAATAAAGTAGATGAAATTTGTTTTATCTTCCTGAAGAGTTGTTTTTTAAACATTTATGTTTCTGCCTATGGGATACTAAAGACTCAGCTTACATTTAGTAAACCAGAACCAAATATATATAATATAATCAGGTCCCAGAAGGAGCCCAGATCTTTATGACAGTTTTTTACTTAACTATAGTAAGCCATTTAATCTCTCTAGTCTTCAGCTTTGTTATTGTTCAGTCATTTTTCCAGTCATGTTTGACTCTTTGTGACCGCATTTGGGGTTTTCTTGGTAAAGATACTAGAGGATTTACCATTTCCTTCCCCAACTCATTTTACAGATGAGAAACTGAGGTAAACAGGGTTAACTGACTTGCTCAAGGTACATAACTACTTGGTTTATAAATGGAAAAATAGGGGTGGCTAGGTGGTGCAGTGGATAGAACACTGGCCTTGGAGTCAGGAGTACCTGGGTTCAAATCCGACCTCAGACACTTAATAATTACCTAGCTGTGTGGCCTTGGGCAAGCTACTTAACCCCATTGCCTTGAAAAATCAAAAACAAATAAATAAATAAATGGAAAAATAAAAAGAAGCAATTAGCTATGGTTCCATTTGTCCTCATTCTTGTAAAGCTTTATTTGAATATTTTGTTTTATGAAGCTTTAGAGGTCATTGAGAAATTTCCGCACATATCTGTGATTAAGTTATTAGACCTTGGAGTAAATAGAGCCTTCATTTCTCTGCACCAGCCTCCCTCATACCTATCTTCTTATAATTTCTGGGTCTCATAACTCCTTAAATAGCAACTGCTTAAATAGTAGTTATAACTAGGATTACAATTTGTCTTGTTTTCTTTCATTTAAATTTAACTTGTCCATGACCAAAAATAGATCAGAAAAGTCTGTTTCCATAGAACCTCAATGAAGTTGCCATAATTGAGCAAAGAAGTCAGATTTAATTTTTAAAAAAAAAGATAAATTACCTTACTAAGCACAAAGAAATTAAAACTCAGTGGTTAGAGTTACACTTTTTTTAATATGAAGATGGGGGAACAAAACTAGATATCTAGGAAAAATTTTTTACATGCTTAAGAAATAGAAAAGATTTATTTATAATGAGTATATTCATCATTTACTTGTTGAATTTTTTTGCTGCAATTATCCTTCAAGTTCTTGCATCCATTTTTAAACAAATTTTTGCAAGGCAATGGGATTAAGTGGCTTACCCAAGGTCACACAGCTAGGTAACACACTGCCCCCTTCAAGTTCTTAAAAAGAATTTGTTGACTTTTCCCTTTAGATTATCTTCTTTCTGGGGCAGCTAGGTGGCACAGTGGATAGAGCACCAGCCCTGGAGTCAGGAGTACCTGAGTTCAAATGTGACCTCAGATACTTAATAATAATGACTTAGCTGTGTGGCCTTGAGCAAGCCACTTAACTCCATTTGCCTTGCAAAAAAAAAAAAAATCCTAAAAAAACCTACATTGCCTTCTTTCTGCTCTGTATCTTCTATGTGTGCATTTTTTTTTTATTTTTTCCCCTTGAGGACAAAAATTGTTTTTACATTTCTTTGTGTCCCAAATTCTACATCTTATCTTTCATGTAATAGAATACGGATAGAGACTGAACCCATGCTATCAATAGTGGATAGAATACCATCCCTGGAGTCAGGAGGACTTGGGTTCAAATCTGACCAAAGACACTTAACACTTACTCTGTGACCCTGGGCAAGTCATTTAATCCCATCCAGAACCATCTCAGTCATACTAATCTGGCCACTGGACCCAGATAACTTTGGAGGAGAGAGTAAGGATTGTAACTTAGCACCACATTCCCTCACTCAAATCCAAGTTACTTGCATTGTCATGGCATCACTTGTCACCTTCCTGATGTCATGGTCTTCTTCAAGAACAAGGGTCAAATATTATTATCATCATCATCATGCCATTGGCATAGAGAACTCCCAGGTAAGGAAATTGCCTCTATCTGGATAGATTAGCACTTTCTCTTCAATTTAGTGTCTTAGAGTGTTATCTAGGACAGACTAAGTGACTTGTTCAAGGTGACACAAACAATATATATCAGAGGGAGACTGGACTGGCTTTTTATCCACTAAACAATGCAATCTTAATAAAAGTGTGGTTAACTGTCACCCTAAAATGGACTAAGCATCACTCCCTTCTCTTGATCTTGCTTTTACCACCCCTTATCTCTTAGTTTCTTCACACTAAGCCATGGAGAATCACAGACAAAGGTTGCTGCAATGAGAAACACTAGTCTGGAGATTTAAATGGAAGAGGAATGGAGGAGGAATCTATCTAATCCTTTTAATTTGAGGAGGAAGCTGTGTTTTCATAGAAGTTGTAAAATCATACAACCATAGATTTCCAACTGGAACAGACCTTAGAAATTTTTCCATCTAGCCTCATTTTAAACAGAAGGAAAACCGAAGCCCAGAGACATAAAGTTCTTTGTTCATATTCTCCCAGGTCCCATAGGCAAAGCTAGAATTTAAACCTAGATCTTCTGATCTCAATATTTTTTCATTGCACCATGAGGAAAATATTAACTTTTTGTCTGAATTATTGCAAATTCAAAATTAATGATGTTTGATTTAATGAGGTTTTGTTATTTGGACAGAAAGTTGTCATTTACTATTTTATCAACCAATAAGTATTTATTAATCCTATCATTTTCTAAACAGTGGAGGTGCTAGGACAAAAGTGAAATACAGGAGATTGCATGTAGGTTTGTGAATCTTTGTAAAGCACCTTGCAAACCTTTAAGCATTATATAAATACTAGGTGTGGTTGTTGTAATAACAGTTGCAGAAACTACTTACTGGCCATTTTCCAGTTCAAATTCAGAACTCTTACAGTTGACATGTTTTGTGATTAAGTCTACTTAACATTAGTTGTTTAAGCAGGGAAAAATACAATTCATTACTTAGTTTGCCTGTTTTTAAAAGCTGAGTTGAGGGGCAGCTAGGTGGCACAGTGGATAGAGCACCAGCCCTGGAGTTAGGAGGAATACCTGGGTTCAAATCCTGCCTCAGACACTTAATAATTGCCTATCTGTGTGGCCTTGGGCAAGTCACTTAACTCCATTTGCCTTGCAAAAAAAAAGCTGAGTTGATCAGTTGTTTTGTCGTGGTAATTCAGTGAAAATTGTTCAATAGAACTTAATCATTTCTTCCTACTCCATTGGAATCCATATAGTAAATGCAAAGGTGACTCATTTGTGTTTTGCAAACCAGAATATGTCAGAAACTTGGCAATGAAAATCAGGTTTTGCAAATGGTACAAAGAGGGTGTGGAGGTGGCAACTCCTTAAAATTGGTCTAATCCTAGTTTAGTTCCTCCCATCCCACCCCCTCACCCTCTCCCTACACACACATGTATAATCATAGTAATAATATGCTATAATTAATACTCCAGATGTAATCTAAAGTAACTTTGAAATTTTTTTAATTTATTTCATGTGTTTGGAACATTCTTAGTAACAAACTGGAACCTTCTGAAGATAGATGAGTAATAACAGAAAATAGTGCTCTCTTTTGAAGTATTTACATTATATAGATTATAGTTTGTAGTGCTAATAATAATTGCATTTATACAATTTGGTTTTTTCAAGAGTCAGTGTTACCATGGCTATTGGAAAACATGAGCCCTGATTTCTTTTTCTATTAAATCATAAATATATTTTAAGTACTTTTGACATATGTAGACATGTGTGTATGTGTGTGTATGCAGGTATAATAGATAGATGTGAATATGTATCTATATGTAAAATATAGACCAAAAATATATCCCAGGCCAATTCCCTCTTGGTTATTACTTGGGTCCTGACTGGCTAATAGCAAATGTGACTATCAATGGTTTCTGCTTTGACCAGAAATCCTGAGCATCTTCCCCTTAAAGATTTTATTTTATTAGTTTGGAGGGGGGAGCCGAGATAGATAAAAGTGACCATTATTTGCCTTGTCTCTTTCTTACTTAAACTTAATCTCTGAATGGGAAGTTGCTTCAGTCAAACTGAGAACTATTAAAAACTAGCTTTAAAAAAAGGTCAGTGTATCTTAACTGCATCCAGTGCTACCTCTGGCCATTCGATCCAGATGGCTCTGGAGGAGAAAGTGAGGCTGGAGACTTTACACAGTTCTCTGTCACTTAAATCCAATGCACTTGAAGGTCATGGCAACACATTTCTGATGTCTGGGTACATGCAGATATATTGAAATTAAGATCCCTATCCTTTAACAAAGTCCCAATTAAGTGCTTCATCATGGCTTATAGATTACTCAAAGTTTTCAAAAGCTGTACCAGACAAATATAATAATAATAGCTATAACTGCTAGTATATGCTGGATAATTTTTTTTAATTTAATTTTTTTCCCAATTACATCATAGTTTTCAACATTAATCCATTTGCAAGTTTTTGGGTTTCACATTTTTCACCAGTCTCCCTTCCTTCTCCCCTCCCCATGGCAGTTGGCAATCTGATATAGATTGTACATATGCAATTGTGTTTAACATATTTCCATGTTAGTCATGTTATAAAAGAAGAATTACAACTAAGGGGGGGAACCATGAGAAAGAAAGAAAAAACAAAAGAAATTTTAAAAAGTAAATGCAGTATTCTTTGTTCTGCATTCAGACTCCATATTTCTTCACTGGATGTGGATGGCATTTTCCATAGCTTGTCTCTCAAGTTTGTCTTTGATCACTGAACTTCTGAGAGGAGTTGCATCCATCATAGTGGATCATTTCACAGTGTTCTTCTGGTTCTGCTCATTTCACTCAGCATCAGATCATGCAAGTCTTTTCAGGTTTTTTTGAGGCCCAGCTGCTCAAGATTTCTCACAAAGCAATAGTACTCCATCACATTCATATAACCATAACTTGTTCAGTCATTCCTCAATTGATCATCATCTCCTCAGTTTCCAATTCTTTGCCAATACAAAAAGAGCTTCTTTGAATATTTTTGTTCATGTAGGTCCTTTTCCTTTTTTTTAATGGTCTCTTTGGGATATAGACCTAGTAGTGGTATTATTGGAGCAAAGGATATGCTTATAGTTCCAGATTGCTCTCCAGAATGTTTGGGTCAGCTCACAATTCCACCAATGGTGCATTAATGTCCAATTTTCCCATATCCTCTCCAATATTGATCATATTCCATTTTAGACAATCTGATAGGTATGAGGTGGTACTCAGAGTTGTTTTAATTTTCATTTCTCTAATCAATAATCATTTGGAACATTTTTTCATATCACTATAGGTAGCTTTAATTTCTTCATCTCAGAACTGCCAGTTTATATCCTTTTACCATTTATCAATTGGAGAATGACTTTTATTCTTACAAAAAGAGTTAGGTACTCTTCAAAGTGCTTTACAAATATTATCTCATTTGATCCTCACACAAACCCTGAGAAGTAGGTGCTATTATTATCTTCATTTTACAGCTGAGAAAACTAAGGCAAACAGAAGTTAGTTAACTTGTCCAAGGTCATACAGCTAGTGTCTGAGATTCAATTTATACTTTTAAGTCTTCCTGACTTAAAGTCCATAGCTCTATCCACTATACCACTTAGCTAGCTATGAAAGTTCTAGCAGGTTCTGTCAACCAGAACAGATAACAGATGTTACAAAAATAGAATCATATTTAGGAAAAGTGAATGGATAGAATCTAGGGTAGCATTAAGGTTTCAGAAAAAGAGGTTGGTAGTTTGGGGTCATGTTGTATGGAGGGCAAGAGCTAGAATCAGAAAAATCTGAGTTCATATCTGACCTTGCTCATGTACCAGCTATATGACCCTGGGCAAGTCACTTAACTTTTTTGCTTCAGTTTCCTTATTTGTAAAATGAATAATAGGATTGTTATGATGATCAAATAAGATGATGTTTGTAAAACACTTGATATAGTATCTGTCACATAGCATGTACTATATAAAAATTTAGTTGTTTAACTATTATTAATTTTAAAAATTACTGGATCAATTACATAGATTTTGGGGAAAATATAATGAGTTCCAGTCTGAATGTGAGTTTGACTTGCCAATGAAATAATCAGATGAATGTGTCCTGCAATCAGTTGGATAGAAGAATCTAAAGTCTAAAAAGAGAAATCAGGACTAGAGATGCAGATTTGAGTCATATGCATTATAGTGTTCATTGAATCCATGAGAGGGAATAATGTTGCCAAGAAAGAGAGAAAAAACTGAATAAAGAATGCCAAGAGAACTCCTTTTTGAAGACTTAAAAATAGAGTGAAAAGAAATAGAACAACCACTAAGGGAGAGTATGGTATTTCTGTATCCAATAGAGGAGACAGTATTTAATAGAAGGGAGTCATCAACAATGTCATGACCATTGAATTAAGCAATCAGAAAGTCACTAGTATTTTTTGAGAGAATTCAGTAAGGAGTTCAAGAAATATCCAGATTAAGGTTTAGGGGAGGAAGTATATATTGAGGAAGTAGAGTCATCAAGTGGAGAAAATATAATATGCTACCTTTATGTAATTATCTTTCTAATGTCTATGCCCAATTTCCTTCACTAATTTCTAAATGTCTAATACCATGGAAAGAGCATTGGATGTGGACTTAGAGAGGTGGGGGTTCAAATCTCAGCTCTGCCAGTCATCATTTATGTGACCTGGGACAATCACTTAAATTATGAACCTAAGATTCCTCATCTGTAAAATGAGGAAGTAAGACTAGATATCCTCCATGTCTTGTGCATGCAGACCATTATAATTAGCTTCAAGTATTTGAAGTGTTGACCCTTAGAAGAAATATTAACCTTGTTTTGTTTGGTCTTAGAAAGCAGAATCAGGAGCAATGAATAGAAGTTGAAAAGAAACCAATTTTAGCTCTCTAACAATTAGAATTGCCTTAATATGGAATTGGGACAGGTAGGTTGCACAGTGGATAGAGCACTAGTCTTGGAAGCAGGAAGATTCCTCTTTCTGAGTTCAAATCTGGCTTCTGAGAATTATTGTTGATTCTGATCACTTAACCCTGTTTGCTTCAGTTTCCTCAATTGAAAAAATGAGCTGGAGAAGAAAATGACAAACCATTCCAGTATCTTTGTCAAGAAAAATTTCATATGGGGGTCACAAAGAATTGGACATAATTTTTAAAAATATGGGGGAATGGGCAACTTCAGGGTTCCCTCTCAAAAGAGATCTTGAAGGAGAAGCTAGGTGGTCATTTGTTAGTTGATCCTGAGATTCTTTTTAAAATAGAGGTTGAATTAGATGTTGTGATCTTTTTCAACCCTAAAATATTGAAATTCAGTGATTGTAGTGATAAGAATTATTGAGCAGTGAGCATGGATTGGAGAACTTAGTGCATGACTGAACTGTTCCTTCTGAACCCTTCTACCCACACCATTTTTGTATCTGGACTAGGAAGAGACAGTATGAGGTAGTGAATAGCCATCCTTGCAATCAAAAACACCTGGATTCAAGATCCACTCCTTACACTTACTATTTCTGTGACCCTGGGTAAGACACAACCTCTTGGTATTCCAGGCAACTATTTAAGATTATAAATTAGAGATCAGGTGTTGGACTGCATTCTGACAGTTTCTGACAAGCTTCAATTGAGTATCGTACAGAGGATAATGAAAAGTTTTATTCTGATGAAGTTCATCTTTGGGATGATAATTCAAGTTTTAAGGTTTCCATCAATTAATTGTTCAAGTTTGGGCCAGAGACTTCACCCCTCTGGCACTTAATATAAATATATTGATTTCAAAAATCTCTAAAGTCCCTCCCAACTCCAAAGTTTTATGACTCATTCTTTCTCCTTCCCCTCTTCTAACTTCCCTTTGAAGTTGGCTAATTGAACTAAAAACTCATAGTGATTCAACTTTTTCACTATCTCCTTTACTAAAAGAAGAGATGCTTTGAGTGTGTCTGTTTGGTTTTCAGATGGCAAGCTCTATGATGCTTATGTTTTATATCCAAAACCTAAAACTGAAAGCCAGTGCCAAGACATGAATATTATGGTGCTGAATATCATGCCTGAAATTTTGGAGAAACAATGTGGGTACAAACTGTTTATATTCGGAAGAGATGATGTACCAGGGCAAGGTATGTCTGAAGTGTTTTAATCAAAGTTCTCCTGCATAGTCTAAAGAATATTTTCTCTACCTTATCTTTGCAAAATATATTGACTGTTTTCATTTTCCTTGGAACTTGAAGAAACTCATATACCACAGCATCTAGTTGTCTTGAAGTGATGGGATTTAATTCTAAATTTATATTAATATCATTCTGCAAACATTCCATTTCAGGTTCAAGGTTTCCCTAGAAATAATGGGAATCTAGTTTTGAAAATGAGAACTGGATTAGCTATTTGCACAAATGGAAGAAGGGGCTCTTACAGGAAAACTTAGGGAAAATAAAGTGGTAACTGTTTGTCTTACTGTGTTTTACCAGCATAAACAGCTAAGAATCTCAGAGTTGGTGTGGTGTAGTAGAAAGTGAATTGATTCTGAAGCTATTTAGGTGCAGAAATGAAATCCTAGACCTGATATTTACTTACTATGTGACTTTGGGCAAGTCTGGTCTCAGTTTCCTCATCTATAAAATGTTATAATAAAAAAAGATTGGTCTCTGAAGTTACTTCCAGCTCCTGATCTATAATCCTATGACTGAGTCTAGATTACAGTATATTCAAAGTAGATATGCAAATCTGATTCCTGTTTTGAAGTAATGTTGCTAATAGGTTAACACGAATGACCCATTCTCCAACCTCCTAACATTTTTCCCCCTTTATCCCTTCTCTTCCCCATGGTGACTATTCCACTCAAATGACTGTAAACACTTTTTCTTTCAGAGTCAGATGTGACAGATGTTTTCACTTATTTTTATTTGGAAGTATTGGCCATTTTCAAGTTTGTGTTAAAATACATTTCCTCGATATCCCATTCAAACTGTGGAACTTTATTATGAACATCAAGGTCAACAAACTCCTTCAAGTACTTTAAGCTGTAAAATCATTTCCCCCCCCCAAAAAGCAGGAATTTAACCAAGTGTTTATCCCTTGCCTCATTAGCAAACTTGCATAATCATCATGCATTTGCAAACCTTGTGGACATACCCATTTTGTTTTATTAGTGTCACAATAAAAAGTAATTGTAAAGAGAGCAACTTCTGAGTTAAGGGACATTTTTGGTCTTTTTGGTTTTTGTTTTTTTCCCCCAATTTTCAAATATATTTCTATTCCTGCCCCTGCCTCATAATGTCCTTCAGGGAAAGACTTCAGAATTTTCTCTGTATCCTCAGTCTCAAATAGAGTTGGTATTAAATAAATATTTGTTGGATTAATTCAGAATATTTCAAAGGTCAATTAATATATCACATTTTTTGATCCATAAGACAAAAGAAAATAGTGATAGTAGGATGAAATTGTTCAATTCAAAGTAAAATTATAATATCTGCTTGTAATTATTTGAATTTTTTCACAGAGAGAGACTTTGAGAAAAGACTGTCTATAAAGGTATTTTAGACAGGATTTCATATTTAGGTACTGGTTGAACTATTTGACTTGTGACATCCATTATAGCCCTGAGATGAATTTCATGCTTTATTAGAAATGAATTATGTGACAGTTGTACTTCATTTCAATCTACTTAGTAGAATTAAGATGAGAACAAGACAGGCAATATCTTTTAGATGAAGGATTCCAAATATCCACTTAACTTCTTCCATTATTTTCAGCTGTAGCCAATGTTATTGATGAAAACATTAAACTAAGCAGAAGACTAATAATCATTTTGGTCTCAGAATCTTCAAATTATGGTCTATTAAAGAATATGTCTGAAGAACAGATCACTATCTACAATGCTCTTATCCAAGATGGAATGAAAGTCATTCTCATTGAATTGGAGAAAATCCAAGATTATAAAGACATGCCAGAATCAATTAAATACCTTAAACAAAAACATGGGGTCTTGCGATGGAAAGGGAGCTATGCAGAAGGATTACAGTCAGCAAAGACAAAGTTTTGGAAAAATGTAAGATATCATATGCCACCTAAACAGTACTCATCTTCACCAGATGTCTGCTGAAGTCAGCATCCTGCAACTATTCCATGAACCGTGAGAAGATAAATACTGGGCTCTAGACTGAGTAATATGCAGCCTGCTTCTACACCTTTGTTGTTCAGTAGTGACTCCATGACATCAAAGTTTGGAATTGAAAAAAAGTATTTCATTTGAACCTACCTGCACCACATATAATGGGTTTTCTGAGGTGGGAACCAAAAGTTTCACCCATTAATTTTTATGATGTCTCAAGATAGGTAACTTGCTTGAGGTCATAAAGGTGGTTGATGTCTGAGGTGGAATTTAAAAACATGTTTTATATGATTTCACATGTATATCTGATATCATATTGTTTGCCTTCTCAATGAATGGAGCAGGAGGAGGAAAGGAGAGAATTCAGATCTCAAAGAAATTTTTAAATTCAGTATTAAAGAAAAATAAATACCTCCAATTAAAAGACAAATGGATTGCCTTGAGAGAGGTAAGGGCAGCTAGAAGACAGTGAATAGAGTACTTGGAATCAGGAGGACTGGAATTTGAATCCAGGTTCTAACATTTATTAGCTGTGTGATCTTGGACAAGTCACTTAATCCTGATTGCTGCACCTCCAAGCTAATCTCAAATTGTCCTGATCCATATCTGGCTGTTGGATGCCCAGATGAAGGAGAAAGTGAGGCTGGTGACTTAGCACAGCACCCACTAATTCAAATCCAATTCATGTGCTTGTCATGGTATCACCTCCCTGATGTTGTGGTCTTCTTTGAAAATGAAGGACAAATATTATTAGTGCACAAATTAGCAGAATTTATTTGTCTGATTATATGACTCCAACTAAACTTCCAGATAGAATAGAAAGGAATTTTGGTAAGAAACTGAAAGAAAGGAAAATCTGGAATGTGGGATAGATGACAAAGGACTTGTCTCTCTGGAGATATGGCTCCTTGAGCTGCCATTATGATGCCATCTGGATACTAATAGGTGTCCAGCAAGGAGGTGTATCAGATATTGGGGTTTAGAGCACCACATTTTGCCCTCTTACTAGATTTCAAAAGACTACAAGTCCTTTATTGAACTGTTCTAACATGCCTTAATTTGAATCTGATCTTTTTGCCTAATGTTTTGGCTCACCTGGTTTCATTTGAATTAGCAGTAAGAAGGAATATAAAGAAGATCTTGAACAGTGAGAGCAAAATGGAATCTTAAAGATGATATAGGTGTGTGTCCTTCATAGTGTTCCTTGGAACCATAGAGTTCCAGGGAAGATATCTGAGATGCTCTACAAATAAAACAGTGACAAAGACAGTAATAAGAGGCAACTGTGAAGTATTAGTTTGTTGGGTTGTGTTCTGTAATTTTTATGGAGGGAGGGTATGTACATGGGAGAGTATGCATGGGAGAATCTGGAAGACCTGGCTTCACGTCCTGACTCTGAGACATAATAAGTGTGTGACCATGGCCAAGTCACTTAACTTCTCAATATCCTAGGCAGATTTCAAGGACTAAGTTGCCAATATGACTCAATAGGGGGAAGAGGAGAAAGGAGCAGAAGGAGAAGGGGATCTAAACTGGGAGTTCCCTACCCCAATCAACTCACAGTTTTATACTTTCCCCATCCTCTCTACCTCTTTCAAGACAGATAAATACACATAGGGAAGACACCCACTTTTTCATGGTGAATGAACTCAGGTAAGATGGAGACCCATCAAATGCTGGTCAAAATTTTAGATTCTTGGGCAGCTAAGTGATGCAGTGGGTAGAGCACCAGTCCTGGAATCAAGAGAACCTGAGTCCGGCCTCAGACACTTAATAATTACTTTGCTGTGTGATCTTGGGCAAGTCACATAACTCCATTGCCTTGCAAAACAACAACAACAACAACAAAAAAGTTAGATTCTTTTTTGTTAAGAATTTTTTTTTTAAAACCACCTAATGATGAATAACATAGTAAGGCCACTGAGGATGTCTCAGAAGAATGAAAGTAAAATAAAATGTCCACTTTTTTTATTTCTTTTTTTATAATAATTCTTTTCATTGATAACAAGATAACATTAGAAAATCTGGCAATGGAACAGATGTCCCTGAATCTAGTTCAAATAATAGAATTCTAAACAGAGAAGAAAAGCAAAGAATAGGAAAATGGCTATTTCAGATTTAAGTTTACTTCTGGCACTCCTGTAAATACACATGTATTTAGCTGTTAAATTTTCAAAAGTTACTGATTCTGGAAGTTTCAAAGACATAAATCTCAATGAATTTAAAAACAAAACTCTTCACTTTTTCATGTAAAAATGTGAGAAACTGAAACTTCCTCTATGTTTTTTGAAAATAAAAATCTTGGCTAATGTAAAAAAAGGGGGGGGGGATTGTTTTGATATGATATCCAGTGCTGTTTCTGATTTTAAAATAGTTATTGAACACAAACAGTTCTTTCCTATCTAAATCAAGAGTTTGCAAAGTCAGAGTTTGTTGGATTGCAAATAAAAGTGCTTTTTTGATTCCCTACTTTCCAAGATACTACATCCTTCCAGATCACAAATCTTTTGTAGAAAAGAAAAATAGTGATGCAAAAACAACTTACACAGTGACCTCAGCTATCAATGTATACAGCATTCTGTCTGCCTTCTAAGAGTCCTCTGCTTGCCTGGAGAAGGCAGTTTGTTCTCTGATCCAAATATTTATTATAATCAATTAAAGTTCAGCTTCCTATTAGTATTCTTTTCACTTATATTATAGTAGTTATTTTCTATTTTCTTCTTCTGGCTGTTTATTTTACTCTTTATCAGTTCATACAAATCTTCCAAGAGGTTCATTAAGTTCTTTGTACTTGTAATTATATTTCATTATAGGCATTATTCCACAATTTGCTTAGCAATATTCCCTGAAATATCAATGTCTATCACTCTCATTTTTCAATGAGTATAACAGTGATGGGAAAAAAGTCAAAATTACAGTTTATTGTTCTCTCCCATCTTTCCCCTAGTTCTGGCTTGAGTGTTTGCCAAAGTATACTTCTTAGGGTTTTTGAATTAATCCTATAACCTTCTGGTTGTTCCCATGTATTATTCTAAGGTTACCTGGATGGAGTTATTCAGTTTATACAGGGCTGCTTCCCCTGACATTGGAATATCAAAAGAGTGGAAGGGACTTTAAGGGTCATTAAAGCTTAATTTTTCAAATAATAGGTAAAAACATTGAGCTCCATTGAACTGCCCAGTTACAAAGTTAATAAATTTTTAAATTGGAATTCAAATTTAAGTCTTCTTAAATTTAGGGTCAATACTTGATTCAGTAAGGCTCCACTCTCTCCCATGGTAGAGCAAGAATACTAACAAAAAGCATGATGGATATTGTAGGACACTGAGAAGAGGAAAATTTTGTCTCTGCTATATTTTCCTCTCAGTCAAAAAGTTTACTTCTATAGCAACATGGTCATAGCACAATTTTAAAAAATAGAGGATGACATATAACTGTCCACTGTGTCTCATCAGTACTCTTCATTAGTAGCTCTAGACAGTGTCTTATGTACCCAGCTAGGCTGGGTGTGCTAATGGTTAATATAACCTGTACTTTTACTTCCCTATCCATCCAGGATAATATGTAAGTCTGTGGTACTATGATGAATTGGCCCTATGACATTCCATTTCTAGACCAGATCACACTTTTAAAGAAGTAGAAAAAGCCAACCTTAATTTAATTCAATGAACATTAAGCTCCTATTCTGTCTTAGTCTTTATGCTAAATCCTGTGTAAATTAAAAAGAAAAAAAAGTACTTATTCTCAATGAATTAACATTCTAGGGAGGAAAAAGGATACAAGGATAAGCAGTTATGATATATATATATATATATATATATATATGAAATGTTGTATTCAGAGAAGAGTAAATAAGCTAGCTGAGAATGAAGAATGTGTAAGAGGAAATAATATGAAATCAATCTGAAAGAATAGTTAGGAGAAATATAATTAAGGGCTTTTAAGTTACCCTTAACTTTCCCCAGAAGCTCTAGGCAGTACAGGCAGTGCTGGACCTGAAGTCAGGAAGACCCACATTTGAATCCAGTCTCAGGAATTTACTCATAGTATGACCATAATAAAGACACTTAACTTCTATCTTCCTCAGTTCTTCAATTCTGCAATGGGAATCATAACTGTACCTAACTCCTGGGGTTTTTATGGGCCTCAAATAAGATATTTATAAAGTACTTAGCTACCTGACTGTGTTTCTTTCCTCCTTCTCTCCCTCCTCCCTTTGTTCCTGCTCCTCTGACCAAGGGACACCTGCCCTCTCCCTCTAGGGATTCCCATTGCTCTAGATCCACACAGATGGATTGGGAGTTTGACCCTAAAAGAGAGAGAAGCTTTGGCTCTTTTCTCTATCAAAGTGGTCCTTTGAAAATCTCTATCCAGATAGATCAGGTGCAAAAGTCAGCAGTAATCTGCTATTTGATAAACCCAGAATCCAGTTTCTTTGATAAAAATTGTTGGGAAAATTGGAAGTTAGTATGGCAGAAACTTAGATTAGACCAACATCTCACACCCTATACCATGATAAGATGAAAATGGGTACAGGATTTAGACATAAAAGACACTATTATAAGCAAACTAGGAGATCAAGGAATAGTTCACCTATCAGATCTATGAAAAAGGAAGCAGTTTATGACCAAGGACGAGATAGAGAATATCATTAAAAACAAATTAGATAATTTTGATTATGTTAAGTTAAAAAGCTTTTGCACAAATAAAACCACTGTAACCAAGATCAAAAGAAATGTAAGTTAGGAAACAATTTTTACAACTAGTATTTCTGAAAAATGACTCATTTCTAAAATATAGAGAACTGAGTCAAATTTATAAAAAAAAAGTCATTCCTCAATTAGCAAATGGTCAAAGACTATGTGGAGGCAATTTACAGATGAGGAAATCAAAGCTATCCAGTCATTTGAAAATTTGCTCTAAATCATTACTGATTAGAGAAATGCAAATTAAAGCAACTCTGAGATATTATCTCACATCTATCACATTGATAAATATATCAGATTGAACAATATGACCAGAAAGGAAGGGATACGGGAAATCTGGGACACTAATACATTGTTGGTGGAACTATGAACTCATCCAGCCTTTCTGGAGAGCAATCTAGAATTATGTCCAAAAAGCAATAAAAATGAGCATACCCTTTGATCCAGGAGGACCATTACTGGGGCTATACCTGAAGAGATCATGCAAAAGGGTAACTACATCACTTGTACAAAAATATTCATAGCAGCCCTACTTATGATAACAAAGAATTGGAAATTGAGTGAATGTCTATCAATTGGAGAATGGCTGAACAAACTGTGGTTTATGTATGTTATGGAACACTATTGTTCTATTCGAAACCAAGAGGGATTAAATTTCAGAGAAACCTAGAAGGATTTGCATGAACTGATGTTGAACAAAATGAGCAGAACCAGAACATTGTACATACTAAGAGCAACGTAGGGGTGATCCACCTTAATGGACTTGGTCATTCCATCAATGCAATAATCAGGGACAATTTTAGAGTACCTGTGATGGAGAATACCATGTGTATCCAGAGAAAACTGGAGTTTAAACAAAATCCAAAGTCTATTACCTTAAATTTTTTTTAAAAGATATCTTATGTACTACATAATTTATATATCTCTAATATTTTATTTTCTCCTCAAGGATATGATTTCTCTTTTTTTCTTTTTTCTTTTTTTTTTTTTGGTTTTTGCAAGGCAATGGGGTTAAGTGACTTGCCCAAGGCCACACTGCTAGGTAATGATTAGGTGGCTGGGACTGGGTTTGAATTCAGGTCTTCCTGACTCCAGGGCCAGTGCTCTATCCACTGCACACCTAGCCACTCCTGATTTCTCTCTCAACCATATAATTTTGATCAATGTATAGCATGAAAATAATGTAAAGATTATCAGATTGCCTTCTGTGGAGGGATGGGGGAGGGATGGGAGAGTGGGAGAAAAACTGTAAAATTCAAAACCTTACCAAAAAAACTACCATTGTATATAATTGGAAAACAAATAAAATATTAATTTAAAAAATCCCTATCCAGGGGTAGGCTAGTAAATATTTGGTTTTCTTAAACAAAAAAATATATGCAACATACATTGTAAAATTTAATCTACATTAATGGTGTATTCTCCATCACTTTCTTAAGGCTAGAAATAAAACCAATTTCTGATTTGTAGACTGATGATTTGGGAGGTGTAAATGTTTACATTGAATATGATTAACAATTTGCTCTTTCTAATTGGTTCAAGCCAGCTACAGCCTACACTGCTCCATCAAAGCCCAGAGAAAGTTAGGTAAAGTTTAGATTTGTCCCATATCTAGGGTCTTCACAAAAGATTTGAATAGAAATACATTCAGTGTGCAAAGTAATTCAGTAATGGAACAGCTATTATTTTCTATACACAAGGGAAATGTTTAAATCACAGAAGTTTGCATTGATTAAAAACAAAAAACATAAACAAAAAGGTAACTACTATTATACTCTTCAAGAAGAATGATATTTAAAATATCAAATCATAAACTATTTTAGGAGTTGAGGAGGCAGGCTGGAATGTTGCCATTTTAATTACAGTTCTACATTGTGCAACACCTTGCTTAAGATCCATATCTTCAGATATTCCAGGAAATGACTTAGGCTCTTCTTCCTGTAGGTGGTCACTTTCTATTTCAAGAAAATAACTGTAGGGACCACCTCCTGTAGTGTAGTTGCCACAAACTGAAAAAAAACCCCAGTAACTCTTGAACTATCAAACTTACTGAGGTTGCCTCCAAGGCTGAAAAATTCCATTCCAGGATCAATGGTCACCTATATATTGGTCAAACAAAAAATCCAGGCTTATATAAATTTATAGTGTAACACCCATTTGCTAATAGTTTGCCATTTTTGCCTAGGTGGGAAAAGGGCTTCAGTCCTCCCAGCAACCCTTTTCCCAATCCCACAAGAAATTCAAAGGTAGAGACAATTACTACAAATTTCAGAGATGGAAAATAAGAGGGTGAGTCACTCCCTTTTTTAAAAGTCTACTGAGTGACTTTTCCCAGTTTTGTGATCTATCCTCTTTGATACAGCTTTTATGCATTTTCCAACTCTATACCAAGAGTTTCATTTATGAGCCACATGAATCCCTGAAAGTTAATAAGTAGATTAGAATAATTCTATACAGAAAAAATACAAAATAAATAAAATAGTTAAGTATAATGTAGTTAGGGAGGGAAGGCATTGGCAATTGGGGAAAATGGAAGAAAGAAAATCTATAGAGCAAAGAAAGGTAAGGAGGAAATTCATTCCAGGCATAGGAGATAGACAATGCGAAGACATAGAGACAGTTCTGTGGGTAAGGAACAAACAGGTAACTGGTTCGACAACATTGTAGCGTGGGAAGAGAAGTAATGTATATTGAAAATGTAAAGATAAGCTGGGGCAGGTTATGCAGAGCTTAAATAGCTAAGCAGAAAAGTTTTTTATTTTATCCTAGAGAGGCACTGAAATTTATTGAGCAGGGAGGCAATGTAATCAGATTTGTAGTTAAGAAAAATCACTTTGACCCATATATGTGTAAGACTGGACACAGGAGAGACTTAAGAAAGGGAGATCTATTAAGAGGTCACTTTAAAAGCCTAGATGAAAATTAGTTGATGCACAGAAGCTGTATAAATAGAGTAGTTGGATGCAAGAGATGTTTTGGAGGGGAAAAATGGCAAGCTTTGAAAACTTATTACATATCACTGAAGAATCAAGGCTCATGTTAAGGATATAGATCTGGAAGCCTAGAAAAATGGTAGTGCTTTCAGTAAAGATAGGGAAGTTTAGAAAAGGGTAGGATTTAGGAGGAAAGACATGGAGTTCTGATTTAAACATGGAGTTTGAGATATCACTAAATCTACTGAGTGTCATTAAAGTGAGTGAATGGCTTTTCCAGGATTAGGGACCTCTCACATGCAACTTTTCCCCACTTATTACAAAACAAAACATCTAGTTTGTAATATTCAATAGGCCATTGGTGATAGAAGATTAAAGCTCAAGGGAGAGATTGGAATTGGATAAAACTCTGGAAGTTAATTATATAGAGCTAATAATTAAACTCTTGCTGGAGTTAATGTCATATTATGTCATATTGATAATGGAAAAAGAAGATTCCAAAGAATCCTAGGAAGTGTGAATTGATACAGAGGAAAGTGGACAGAACCAGGAAAACAGTTTTTACCATGATTCTTAAACCCAAGCAGTTATCCACAATAGCTCTGTGAAGTAGGCCATGGTTGGATTAGAGGAAGTGGAGGAAAAGAAAGGAAAGAAAGATATAGAGGTTATATCAAACTTCTTCTGTCACTAGAAGAGAGAACTGCAGGAATTACATGGCAGAAATGTATCCCACTATTTCCCATGCCCTTCTTATGAATATAGTCATTAACTAGACTGCATTTTTAGAGGGTGTTGTCATATGTAATATTTTCTGTTTGACTTACATAAACATATATTACGATATCAATATTAATAATAATATGCAATCATTCATTTGTTGTTGTTTTTCACTTGCATGTACTCTTTAGTGCCTGAGAATCTTGAAGGACACAATATTCCAAATTTATTGGTATTGGAATCTTCCTGTCACTTTTTTCCATCATCTTTCTCTTCACAATTCCATTTAAGAATAATTATTATTTATTATTGTCTACTTAGATTACATCAATGTTTAAATATTTTTATTGATTTTTTTAACTGCCTACATTTTCTAATTTTCCCCTCTCTGAGAGTCATTCCTTACAACAAAGAATTTTAAAAAGAGAAGAAAACAAAGTCAGGCAAAACTAATCAAAATATTGAAATAGTCTGTAGTTATAGGCAGTCTTCCCCACTCATAGTCCTCAATTTATGCAAAAGAGTGGAGTTGGAGAAAAGAAGAGAATTGGTCAATTAACTTTCCTGAGCTTTGATGTCCTCAATTGTAATTGGAAATATCTGAATGAAGCGTGGTAGATTAATGCAATGGAATATTTTATCACCTTACAAATGTCAAAGCAAGTAAGCATGGGAAAACTTTAGGAAGTCATGTAAAGAAAAATTAACAGAATCAAAACAGATATTCATTGATTACAATAGTATCAATGTTTCAAAAAAGTACATAGTCCTCAGGCACCCTTGAAAGAGGACACAGCAATCTCTGAATAGTTTTTAGAAATGCTCATTACACCACTAAGACAAGGGAAAGAAATTTAAGGTCTTAAGGTCAGGCAAAGAAGAGATTTAAAAATTAACCTTATTTTCTGATGTCAGATTTGCTTAGAGAACTCCAGGAATCAGGAAAACTGGTAATTAATATAATTAACAGCTTCAGTAAAGCTACTTTCTATAAAACAAATCCCCAAACATCAAAAGATTTTAAAATAAAAACAATTAAATAAATTAACCAAAAGTCTCGCCCCCCCAATGACAAATTAAAAAAAAACTGAACCCCATGCTACAGCACATATAGAAAAACTCTCCAAAAGTTTTGAAACATAGACAATAATTTTTTTTTTTAATTTTGCAAGGCAATGGTGTTAAATGACCTGCCCCAGGTCCCATAGGTAAGTATGTATTACATGTCTGAGGGTGTATTTGAACTCAGGGCTTCCTAACACCAAGACTGGTACTGCCTCCAGAAAATGAATTTTAATCCACATATTGTCCCCATTTTTAAGGTGCTTAATACTCCTAGGTATGTAGTGATCGAATTTCTTTTTTTTAGTTTTATTTATTTAAGACATTGGGGGTTAAGTGATTTGCCCAAGGTCACACAGCTAGGCAACCATTAAGTGTCTGAGGTCAGACTTGAACTCAGGTCCTCGTGATTCCAAGGCCAGTACTCTTTCCAATGTGCCACCTAGTTGCCCCAAATGGTTGAATTTCAATAACAAGAAATTTGATAAGTCAGAAGAAAAACCAATTATATGATAGAATATCAATTTGAATAACCCAAGTTTACTCTTGATTCATCAGAAATTGGAAGAAGAAATTAAGTAGGATATATCAAAAAGCAATGAAATATAATTTGCAACCACAAATCCTATAAAACTAATGATAATTATCAATGAAAAAGAATAGACCTTCAACAGTAATCTAATTGGAGAAGATTCTAATTCATCCATAATTTATTTTGCCATGAAATTCTTGTTTATATCCTTTGCTAAATCTCCCTAGGAGATCTGATAATTATTGACATTGTTAAGATAACACTGAAGAATACCAACACTATTCATAAGCTATCTCTTGCTCTTTATGTGACCAGCCAACCTCTTTTTATAGTCATATATCTCTCTAATCATGTTTTTATGCTCTTGCTGTAATTCTGTATTAGTAATAAAGAATAACACAATAAAGGACAAAACTAAATAGAAAACAGGTAATGGTTAAACAATAATATATAGAGAATTATTCATTGGTGAGGTTGCATTCAGGTGGAATTAGTTATGGACATCATAGATCAACCAATATTTAAGTGATGTTTTGAATCATTTGGCAATTCGTGACAATCTTAAGATTCCCACTTTATGTACTATAGAATGATGAAAAAAGTAACAGGGTGGAGCCAAGATGGCGACATGAAGGGATCGAGTCTTAGAAGCTCTCTGATAAAAACTCATAAACTAAGGACTCTAACTAAACTTTCGAGAGACAGAACCCACAGAGGGACCTAGTGAAGCAGTTCTCCTACTCAAGGTAACCTGGAAAAGAGCAGAAAGGCTCTGCTCCCCGGGGTCGGAGGGGCGGCCCGCCAGAGGGGTGGCCCACCAGAGCCAAAGAACTTCAGCCTCCCAGAGGCAGCCCCAGGGTGCTGGGAGCTAAGGCTCACAGCAGTAAGGGAGTCTCCTGAGCTGCACCCCGGGGAGCACCAGCACAAAGTGGGGGAACAGCAGGGGACCTCTGCCAGAGAGAGCAAGTGGAGCCCAGCCCTCAGGGCACACAGCCAGCAGCTTGGTCTTTCAGCAGCCTGAATCCAGGAAACAGAAGCAGGCAGAGCTGGTAAGCAGGAGCCGCCAGGGCATGAGCCCATTTAGCTGAGGGAGGGGAGTGAAGAGAGAGAGAGACTGCTGAGCTCTGTCCTCTGCCCCTGGAACAGGACTCTGGGGCTCTGACCACATTCAGATCCTGATCCCAGTCTAGGCCCCCCCATAGAACAACAGGGCCCCCCCACCTCGGCCCCGTGGCAGAGCAGGGTGCTTATGTTCATTCACAGACCAGGAGGGAGGACAGAACCTCACACACTGAGACCCTTGTGGGAGTGTCCCAAAAGCTCAGGAAGCACCCCAAAAAACAGGCTTAGGCTGGGAAAATAAACAAGCAAAGAAACAAGAGGAAGACCATTGAGAAATATTTTGCAAATGAGCCCAAGAAGGATCAAAATACTCAGTCTGAAGATGAGGAAGCATAAGCTCCTGCATCTAAAGACTCCAAGAAAAACAGAAATTGGGCTCAGGCTATGATAGAGCTCAAAAAAGACTTTGAAAATCAAATGAGGGAGTTGGAAGAAAAACTGGGAAAAGAAAGGAGAGAGACGCAGGAAAAACATGAAAATGAAGTCAGCAGCTTAGTTAAGGAAATCCAAAAATATGATGAAGAAAATAGCATGCTAAAAAACAGCTTAGGTCAAATGGATAAAACAGTTCAAAAAGTTATTGAGGAGAAGAATGCTTTAAAAAGCAAAATTGGCCAGATGGAAAAAGAGATAAGAAAACTCTCTGAGGAGAATAAATCCTTCAGACAAAGAACAGAATTCAGGGAGATTCATGAATTTACCAGAAATCAGGAATCAATACTTCAAAACCAAAAAAAATGAAAAAGCAGAAGAAAATGTGAAATATCTCATTGAAAAAACAACTGATATGGAAAACAGACTTAGGAAAGATAATTTAAAAATTATTGGAATACCTAAAAGTCATGATCAGGAAAAGAGCCTTGACATCATTTTCAAATATTTTCTCTTTGACTTGGGAGTTCTGGAACTTGGCTATAATATTCCTGGGGGTTGGTGTTTTGGGATCTCTTTCTCGAGGGGATCAGTGGATTCTCTCCATTTCTATTTTGCCCTCTGCTTCTAGAATATCAGGGCAATTTTCCTGTAGTAATTCTTTGAAAATGATGTCAAGGCTCTTTTCCTGATCGTGACTTTCAGTCAGTTTTCATGAAATAAATAAATCAACAAGCTGACTACTTAAATATCAACTGACTTCTATAATGCTACATGAGTTTAGCAGATTTAATAACTAGCTTAACAATTGCTCATTTTAGCACTATTTGTGTTGAGTTATTAGATGTTCAGACACAAGTAGAAAAAGTCTGACTTGTTTAATTTAATGGGACTTTTCCATTGTCAGTGGAAACAGTCTATATATTATAAAGAAAATAAATTTGTTAAAAAAATTCTCATTTAAACTGACATTCTAGGACTGAAGAATTTTATCTCATAAGGAATAAAATCTTAGAGAAAGAAGGTACCTTGAAAGGATTCCTCCCTCTAGATGGTAGAGGGGAAGGAAGACTAGCTGGATTTAATATTCAAATATTAAATATTCAATTATTCATTCATTGATCAAATAGTCAAAGAAAAACTGATTCTATTATTACTTAAATTCTTTGAAAAAATTAGGAAAAGGAGTGATCAAGTTTTTTCCAGTCATGAAGAAAAAAAAAAAAATGAAGGATTCACTCATTCAAATTGTTCCATATGACTGTAACCTTTAATTGCCTGAGACTTACAATGCCAATATATCTTAGGTTTTTTATTTATTTATTTATTTAGAAAGATTTTATTTATTTTGAGTTTTACAATTTTTCCCCTAATCTTGCTTCCCTTGCCCCACCCCCACAGAATGCAATTTGCCAGTCTTTACATTGTTTCTATGGTACCATTGATCTAATTTGAATGTGATGAGAGAGAAATCGTATCCTTTAGGAAGAAACATGAAGTATAAGAGATAGCAAGATCAGACAATAAGGTCAGTTTTTTCCCTAAATTAAAGTTAATAGTCCTTGGTCTTTGTTCAAACTCCACAGTTCTTTCTCTGGAAACAGATGGTATTCTCCATTGCAGACAGCCCCATATTGCTCCTCATTGTTGCACTGATGGAATGAATGAGTCCATCAAGGTTGATCATCACTCCCATGTTGCTGTTAGGATGTACAGTGTTTTTCTGGTTCTGCTTATCTCACTCAGCATCAGTTCATGCAAATCCCTCCAGGCTTCCCTGAATTCCCGTCCCTCCTGGTTTCTAACAGAACAATAGTGGTCCATGACATACATATACCACAGTTTGCTAAGCCATTCCCCAGTTGAAGGACATTTACTTGATTTCAAATTCTTTGCCACCACAAATAGGGCTGCTATGAATATTTTTGTACAAGTGATGTTTTTACCCTTTTTCATTATCTCTTCAGAGTATAGAACCAGTAGTGGTATTGCTGGATCAAAAGGCATGCACATTTTTGTTGCCCTTTCAACATAGTTCAAAACTGCTTTCCAGAAATGTTGGACAAGTTCACAGCTTCACCAACAATATATTAGTGTCCCAGATTTCCCACAATCCTTCCAACATTGATCATTGTCCTTTCTGGTCATATTGGCCAGTCTGAGAGGTGAGAGGTGGTACCTCAGAGATGCTTTAATTTGCATTTCTCTAGTAAGTATTGATTTAGAGCAATTTTTCATATGACTATGGATCACTTTGATTCTTCATCTGTAAATTACCTTTGCATATCCTTTGATCATTTGTCAACTGAGGAGTGGTTGGTTTTTTTTTTTTTGAAAATTTGACTCAGTTCTCTGTATGTTTTAGAAAGAGTCCTTTGTCAGAAATACTAGCTGTAAAAATTATTTTCCAATTTACTACATTTCTTTTGATCTTGGTTACAGTGATTTTTTCTGTGCAAAAACTTTAAATTTAATGTAATCAGAATTATGTCATTTGTTTTTAATATATATCTCAACTTTAAGGGATAATTCTTCCCTCAAGATTTTTAATTATGTTCTCAAAATATCATTGTTATTGTTGCTTTTGATGTTGTGATATGAGCATGGTTTTTCCTGATAATTTTCTTGAAATACATCTAGGTACTTTTTGTTTTTTTTTAAAGAGGCATCCAGTGCTAGCACAGAGGTCCCCTTTAATCGACCAGTGGCCAGGTCCCCTTACCATCTCTAGCTTGAGAGTTCCCAAAGATGTTGTTGTTTCAGTAGGTTTTCAGGTAGTCCAGTAATTCTTAAATTATCTCTCCTCCATGTTTTATCCAGATCAGTCTTTTTTCCAAAGAGATAGTTCACATTTCTTCTACTTTTTTCTTTCTTTTTTTAAACTTTGATTATTTCTTGATGTCTTATGGAGTCATTAGTTTTTGCTTACCCAATTTTAATTTTTAAGAAATTATTTTCTTTAGTGAGCTTCTTTTTTGAACTTGCAAGGATTTCATTCTTTTCTTTTTAAAAAGAAAATTATTCATTAAATTTTTTCCAACTACATATAAAGATAGTTTTCAACAATCTTTTTGGGTAAGGTTTTGAGTTTCACATTTTTCTCCCTCCCTTCTTCTTCTCTTTCCTAGTCAGAGAATAATTTAATAAAGTTTATATATTTATAACTATGTTAAACATATTTCCATATTAATCATATTGTAAAAAATAATCAAAACAAAAAGAATAAACTGTGAAAGAAAAAGCCATAAAATATAAATCAAATCTTAAAAATGGAAAATAGTATGCTTTGGTCTACATTCAGACTCCATAGTCCCTTCTCTGAATGATAGTATTTTTCATCACAAATCCTTAAGAATTGTCTTTGATTATTATACAGTCCATCATAGGTGATCACCATACAATGTTGCTATTAATGTGTACAATGTTCTACTCACTTCACTCAGCATCAATTCATGCAAGTTTTTACAGACTTTTCTGAAGTACAGCTGCCCATGGTTTCTTACAGAACAATAGTACTTCATCACACTCATATGCTAAAATTTGTTCAGTCATTTCCCCAATTCTTTGATACTACCAAAAAGGTAGTGTGAATATTTTGAATATTTGAATATTTTTATTTTTTATTTTTATTTTTATTTCTATGAATATCTTTGTACCTGTGGGCTTTTTATTACTAGATCTAATAATGGTATTGCAGGATCAAAGCATATGCATAGTTTTATTGTCCTTTGGACATAGCTCCAAATTGTTGTACAGAAAGTTATTTAAGTTCGCACACCATCAACAATGCATTAGTAACCCAGTTTTCCCATATACCTTACAACATTGATTATTTTCATTTTTGTCATGTTGTCCAATCTGATAGATGTGAGAAGGTTCCATAGAGTTGTTTTAATTTGTATTTCTTTAATCAATAATGATTTAGAGCATTTTTCATATGATGATAGTCTTAATTTCTTTATCTGAGAACAGTCAGTTCATATCCTTTGACATTTATCAACTGGGGAATGACATATACTATACATTTGTCTCAGTTATCTATATATTTTAGAAATATATTTTAGTTCTCTATATATTTTATCAGACATACTAGATATAAAAATTGGTTCCTAATGCACTGCATTGATTTTTATTGATCTTTTTAAATTTAATGTAATCAAAATTATCCATTTTGTATTTTATAAAGTTTTTTGTCACTTGTTTGGTTATAAACTCCTCCCATTTTCAAAGATCAGACAGATAACCTATTCCTAGCTTTTAATTCCTCTAACTGGAAAATACCTTTTATTCTGCCCCCATTTCTACCTTTTCTTGGAGTAGAGTCTGAGATGTTGGACTATGCCTAGATTTTGCCATACTATTTTTCAATTTTCCCAGTAGTTTTTGTTAAAGAATGAGTTTTTATCCCAGAAACTGGAGTCTTTGGGTTTATCAAACAGTAGATTACTATAGCTATTTACTATTGTTTCTTATGTACCTGATCTATTTCTTAGTCAATAACAAATTGTTTTATTATATAATTTTAGATTTGGGACACTTAGGACACCTTCCTTTGCATTTTTTTTTCATTAATTCCCTTGATATTCTTGACTTTTTGTTTCTCCAAATGAATTTAGTTACTATTTTTCCTAGTTCAATATAATGGTTTTTTGGTAGTTTCATTGGTTTGGCACCAAATAAGTGATTTAATTTAGTAGAATTATCATTTTCATTATATTAGCTCAGTCTAACCATGAGCAATTGACAATTGTCCAAATATGTAGGTCTGATTTTATTTGTGTGAAAAGTGTTTTGTAATTATTTTCATATAGTTCCTGAGTTTTTCTTGACAAGTTTCTCTTGCCTGAGATAAGATTTGCTAACCCATGCTTTTTTAAACTTCAGCTGAAGCATAATATAGTCTTTAACTTTTACCTTTATTTTGTATGTATCACTGTGTTTCTTGTAAACAACATATTGTAGGATTATGGTTTTAAATTCAGTCTGTTATCTGCTTCCATTTTATGGGAGAACTCATTCCATTCACATTCAAAATTATAATCACTACCTCCCTACCATTTGTACTGTTCTTTCTCCTTTCATCCTATCCCTCCACACTGGTGTTTAATTTCTGAACACTGCCTTTCTCCATCTTTCCTCTCCCTTTCATTTTCTCTTTTCCCTTTTATTTTTCCCCTTCTTTCTTCCCTCCCTCCTATTAGTCCTTCCTTTCCCCCCCCCCTTTCTCCTCCTCATTCTCTGTAGGGTAAGATAAATTTCTAAATCCAACTGAGTCTATATGTTATTCTCTCATTGAATTAAATCTGATGAAAGTAGGATTCAAGTAATTCTCTCCTAACTTCTCTCCCTCTACTGTAATAGTTGCCTTGCATCTCTTTATGTGTTGTAATTTACCCCATTCTGTCTTCTCCTTATTCCTGTCCCAGTTCAATTCCTTATTTTTTAAATCATCCCATCAAAATCGACTTATTCCTATAACTTCTGTCTAAATATACTTCCTCCAATAGAGATACAATTCTCAAAAGTTATAAGAATCATCCTCCCATGTAAGGATGTAACCAATTTAATCTTTCTCTTTCTTTTCCCTTATTTACCTTTTTTGTGTATCTCTTGAGACTTATGGTTGAAGATCATATTTTCTGTTCAGCTCTAGTTTTTTCATCAGGAATATATGAACATTATTTATTTCATTAAATCTCCATCCTTTCCCCTGAAAGAGTATGCTCACTTTTGCTGGGTAGTTGATTCTCAGTTGTAATTCAAGTTCTTTTGCCCTTTGAAATATCATATTCCAGGTCCTTTGATCCTTTAATGTTATTGCTATAAAGTCCTGCATAATCTTGATTGTGGTGCCTTGGTTTGGAATTACTTTTTTCTGACTGTTTGTAGGATTTTCTCCTTGCTCTGATAATTCTGGAATTTGGCTACAATATTCCTTAACATTTTTTTGACTTTGTTTGACTGATTCTTGATGACACATAGAGTCATTAGCCTCCACTTGTCTAAGTTCATTCTTCAAGGAATTGTTTTCTTCAGTTAGCTTTTTCATCTCCTTTTCCATTTGGCCAATAAAGGAGCTTTTATCTTTTTTCCATTTGCCCAATTCTATTTTTGAAGGAATTATTTAAAGCATTTGCCCACTTTTATTTTTAAATGATTTACTTTCTTCAGTCAATTTTTGTGCTTCCTTTTTCAAGATGTTGAATTTCTCTTGCATTTCTTTTCCCAATTTTACTACTTGATTTTTTAACATCCTTTTTGACTTCTTCTAAAAAGCCTTTTGACTTGGAGATCAATTTATATTCTCCTCTGTGGCTTCACATGTAGTACTTTTTCTACCATCCTCTTCTGAGATGGTCTTGTACTATTCCTTATCTTCAAGGTAACTTTCTATAGTCTTAGCTTTTAGATGTGCTGGCTGAACAGGGGGTCCGAGTACCAGTGTTGGAGCCCTCCCAGTTGGTCAGTTGAGCTCTGTTGATCCCTGACCCCAGGGCCTCCAATATGACTGAAAACTTCAGACTGACCCCCTCTGTACCCATCCTGGGCTGGGTTCAGTCCCCTGCCCTGAGCTCCTCCCTGCTCCTGCTCAGCTCACCCTCCACCTGAGGTAGTCTTTGCTGTAAAATGTTCCACTTTGCTCTTTTGTAGGTTCTGTTGCTTCAGGAATCATTTTAGAGGTTTGATAACTTTGTTTTTGAGGGAAGCTTGGAAGATCTTTAGTAAGTTCCTGACTTCTTTCAGGCATCTTCCAATGAACTTTTTATGCCTCCTTTTCCATTTGGCCAATTCTGTTTTTTAATAAATTATTTAATAAATTATTTTCTTCAGCTGACAGTTGTCATTTCATAATTTTATTAGTTTGCTCTGATTTCTTTACCCAGTTTTTCTTCTATCACCCTTCTTGATTTTGAAAGTAATTGTTTAGTTCTTCCAAAATTTTTGTTGGATTTCTAACCAATTCACTTTTTTTTTCCCTTTCAGACTTTCCTTGTAGCTGTTTTGACTTCATTGTTTTCTTCTCAGCTTGTCTCAATCTTACCTGTCACAATAGTAGTTTTTAATTGATCAGGTTCTTTATTTGTTGCTAGCTCATCTTTCCACTCAATTTCCTGATTTTGAACGTTTTGTTAATGATGGGTTCTGTTCCCATCATGGAGAAGTGGGGGGAAAGCACATTTTCAAACTCTGGGTTTTTTTGTGCTGCTGTTTTCAGAGCTAGTTCTAGTTGCTAGTTTTTGGTGCCCCCAAGGTGGTGTCATTTGGGCAAAAGTTTTCCTGGCCTGCATTCTGACCTTTGATTCCTCAGGATTGCATTCAATACTGCTCCTCAGGGTCTCTGCTTCCTTTTATTAAAAGCAATCCTCTCTACCCTTGAACTATGACCCAAAAGTCAATATAGGAAATAGAACTGATAAATAGCACCTGGTCCTGCATCCAGAGCTAGCAAAGAGGTTCCCTATAATCTCTTTCTGACCAGTTGCCAGGTTCCCTTATCATCTCTAATTGAGTTCCCCAAAGAAGCTACTGCTTCATCCCTGGGAACAGAAGGTCTCCTTCACCCTCCATATCACAGAGCTTTTTTCCTGACTTCCTAAGTCCATTTGGGCTGGAAGAATCTCTCACTCTGAACTTTGATTGACTCTGGCGCTCCAGAATCGAATTTGAAGCAATATTTTAAAGTTGTTAGGTGGGGAATGTTGGGAGAGTTAAGTGAGTGCTTTGCCCCTGGAAGTTACCTTGTGGCTTAATTCTTTTTTTTTCTTTTTTTTTTTTGTGGAGGCAATCAAGATTTGCCACATATTAAGTATCAAAGGTCAGATTTGAATTCAGGTGCTCCTGACTCTTGGATTGAGTGACCTATCCATTGTACCACCTAGTTACTCCATTGTCCCTTAAGTCTTTTTAATAATATATTATTTTTCCCCAGTTACATTTTATGAAATGTTTTGCATTCATTTTTACAAGATTCTGAGTTCCAAATTTTTCTCCCTCTTTCCCTCCCCTCTTTTTCTCTTCTGAAAATATAGGCAATTTGATATAGTTCATTCCTGTGCTATCATCTATATAATATATTAGTCTCAGTTGTGGAAGAAGAAATGGATCAAAAGGAAAAAATAACCATGAGAAAGAATAAAGTAATTGGAGAAAATATGCATTGATCTCCATTCAGAGTCCTTCAGTTCTTTATCTGAAAATGGACAATATTTTCCTTTGTGAGTCCTTTGGACTTTTCTTGGATCATTGTGCTGCTGAGAAGAGTTGGATCATTTAAAATAGATCATCACACAGTGTCACTGATGCTGTGTACATTGTTTTGTGGGTTCTGCTCATTTCACTTTGCATCAGTTTATATAAGTCTTTCAAAGTTTTTTCTGAAATCTGCCTATTTATCATTTCTTATTGCACAATTCCATTATGTTCATATACCACAACTTTTTCAGTCATTCCTCAACTGATGGTCTATCTATCAATTTCCAATATTTTGTTCCCACAAAAAGAGTTGCTATAAATATTTTTGCATATGTGGTCCTATTTTCTTTTTTTTTATTATTGATTTCTTTAGGATACAAAACTAGATATACATAGTTTGGTTGACCTTGGGCATAGTTCCAAATTGTTTTACAGAATAAATGGATCAGCTCACAACTCCACCAACATTGCATCTGTGTCCCAATTTTCCCACATCCTCTCCAACATTTATGATTTTCCATTTTTGTCATATTGGTCAACCTGATGGGTATGAGGTGGTATCTCAGAGTAGTTTTAATTTGCATTTCTCTAATCAAAAGTGATTTGGAGCATTCTTCATATGACTATAAAAAGTTTTGATTTCTTCATCTAAAAACTGCTGTCCCTTAATTCTTTTTTTTTTTTTTTTTTTTTTTTTAGTTTTTGCAAGGGTTAAGTGACTTACCTGGGGTTACACAGTTAGGTAATTATTAAGTGTCTGAGGCTGAATTTGAACTCAGGGTCTCCTGACTCTAGGGCTGGTGCTCTATCTACTATGCCACCTAACTGCCCCACTTAATTCTTAAAGAATATATTACACATGGAATGGAAAGGGGGAAGGTGAGGAATGACTGAACCTTCATTCTCATTGGAAATGACTCAGAGATTAAATAACATATAGGCTCAACAGGGTATAGAAATCCACCTAGAGGAAAAAGGAGAGGAAAGGGATGGGAGAAAGGGGACAGGAGGGGATGTATAGGTGATAGAAGAGAGGGAAGATCACATGAGAGGGTAGTCAGAAACAACACATTTTTAAGGACAGTGAAAGAAGAGAACTGGTTCTGTTATCTTGTTTTGTTGTTTTTCAGTCTCCCTATTGTTTGGATGTCACAGATGTCAATATGCCTTCCTTTAATAGCTCTTTGTCTTTCTGTTTCCCATTTGCTATTTGTCATCTTTTCAGGTTTTGAATGTGTGATCAAAGTTTGGGATTTTTTATTGTGTTGTGTTTATACATATATAGATAGATAGACAGACAGACAGACAGATAGATATGTAATTGCCAATCATAACAGCCAGGTTATATAAGGCATATTACTATAGAAAGTGTATTTTATTTTGAGTCAGATTTTGGGGGGGGGGTCAAACCCCAAATCATCAACTTTCAAGTTGTGTGAATTAGAATAAGATCCCTAAGTGTCTCTGGCTTCAGTTTTTCTCATCTTTATAATAGGGAAACTTTGATCACTTAGAAAAAGCTAGGTGACCTGTGGGGTCATCATTTAGAGCTTCCAGCTCTAAATCTATGGTCTTGTGTTTACTTTGACTCCAGAAAGAGTTAAAGTTTTTTGTTTTGTTAAGTTGGTGAGTGAATTTGAGTTCATGTGATTACAGATTTATAATTAAAAGATACTTTCAAGCTTATCAAGTCCAACCTATTTGACAGATGAGAAAACTGAGCCAGAGTCACTCAGTCAATAAACACTGAAGTGCCTACTATGTGCCAGTCACTGTTCTAAATGCTGGGGATACAAAAAAAAAGTAAAAAAAAGTCAATGTTTTCAAAGAGTTCATTCTAATAGAGGATTCAGCAATGATGTACAAACAAGTCAAGAGGCATCTAAGCAGGCTTCCTGCAGAAAATGGGATTTTAGCAGGGCTATGAAGGATGCCAGGGGAAACAATGGTGAGATTCAGCTGGTTCATACCCATTTGACAGAACTGATACCTAATTTTAAATTGAATCCGGGAAACTGGTTGTTAAAATATTTGTAATCAGGGTTCCCTCTAATCTGGGTGCCTGGGTAGGCACCCAAAGTAGAAATCACAAATTTACATTCCTTACTCTTTTTTAAAGATTACTTTATTATCGTCACATTTTATTTTATTTTGTTATTTTATTTTATTTTTTGTTTTTGCAAGGCAATGAGATTGTGACTTGCCCAAGGTCATTCAGCTAGGTAATTATTAAGTGTCTAAGGCTGGATTTTGAACTCAAGTCCTCTCGACTCCTGGGTCGGTGCTGTATCCAATGTGATACTTAGCCCTGCCTCCCCTACTCTTTTTTAATGTTCATCTGCACATTGGCATTTTCTAATTCTATTCATTCCATTCCTAGGTAAACAAAATTTGACAGAACTATGCTTGTAATATTTATTTATTCATTTCTTAAAATTCATTGTATCTTTAATAAAATACTACATTTTAGTTCCTTCATTTTTGTTACTTCATTAAACAAATGTATAATGCAAAGAGAAAAAGTGACAAACAACTGGGGGTGATAAGCTGTCATTTGTTTCCACTTTGTGTTATACCCAAAATTCCCCCGAGATATTATGAGTGCCCTAGTGTTCCCTGAACAATGAAATCAATAGGAAGCCATAGAAATAAAAGAAAAAAAGAGTTAAAATAGGTAGAATGAGTTTTGGTTCCACATATGTTCTAAAATTGACCCCTGTGGCCATGTGGCTGCTTTCATTCCATTAAGGATACCTTTGCTTACTGTGAGTAATATAACATAATCTAGTTTTATGTACCTCTTTTATTGTTCTTATGTGAGTATTAAATGCATGAAAGATTAAGCTACCTTTCTATACATCTTTTTGTATTCTTAAACTGATCATTAAGGCAGAGGACCAATTGTTAACTTATTTGAATCCCACCACTGCAGGGAAGCCAGGAGGTGGACATGAGGAGGGAGAGACTGGCAGGTCTGAGAGATAGCCAGGGAAAACTTCCAGGCAGGATTTGGAGTCTTATTAATTATAAGATCCTGGACATGTTGCTTAACCTCTGTCTGCCTCAGTTTCCCCAACTGTAAAGATTGTATTTGCACTTATCTCCTAAGGTAGGTGGGGATCAAATGAGATAAAAATTGTAAAGCCATTAGCACAAATCCTGGAACATAGTGAGATTGTATGAATGTCATTTGTTTTTTGTTTGTTTAAGAAATAGCAAAGAAGGCTAGTGTCATTAAATTTCAAAAAGGGGGTTGGAAGGAGTTCTAAGACAGAAGAGGAAGGATTGAAAAGGTAAGGAGATACTAAGTGAGGAAGGGCTTACTTTGCCAAAGAATTTTATTTTTGATCCAGAAGTTGTCCTGGATTCTGGGGTCTTTGGAGTCTATTGAACAGGGTAGTAACATAGTCATATCTTTTCTTTACAAATATCATTTTGACATCTGAGTGGAGTATGGACAGAGAGGAAAGACTTGTGGCATGCAGACCAACCAGCAGGCTATACAATAGTTCAGACACAAGGTAATGAGGGGTTGCATCAAGGAGGCTGTCCTATAGGAGAGAAGGGGGTGTATGCAAGAGAGGAAAATATAGAGAGGAAAAATCAACAAGCTTCATTTGTCCATAGACACAAAGGGGCTAGGTGATTGAAATAGAATACAAAAGTAGAGTAATTTGTCTCCAAAGTCAGCCATCTTTCTATGGGTCCAGTCTGAGTTGGTTGGGATATCACTGTATTAAAGTTCGCATTTGACTTTATTTCATAGCAAAGATAAAAAGAGGCTAGAAATATCCTTCACAAAAACCAAAAACACTTCATAGTTGCACAGTAAATTGAACAACCTAACATTAAAGGGCAATTTATTCATAATCCATAGATTTGCACACAATTCTTCTGACTCCCATTTTCATCATTTTTCTAGTATCTTCTTCATTAGGCTAAACTTTTTGTATTTGGATTTTATAGTTCAGGTCTGCATGCATGAACTTAAAGCAAAGATATGGGTCCTCATCCATGAAAAAGACTTTTAGACAGTAGGAATCATCAGATTTCAGATTTCTTAATAAAGCTACAAGTTTAGGACAACTTTATTGGACAACAATACACTGAGTGAGAACCAGTCAAAAAAATTGCTGCAATGAACTTGGTGTTTTAATATATAAAAATATTTAGCATTTGTGGAAGTTAAACAAACAAGTGAACAAACATACCTTTATCATGAAACATAAACAACATGGTTTAAAGAAAAGAGACATCAAAAAAAAAAATATGGCTCAATGCTATTCCTTCTGTAAAATGAAAGAGAAGACATATATTATCCTAAAACAAATTTCTGACATCTCTTAAAGATGTTATCTTGTTTCATGTCAACATAACTAAAAGTTCAATAAAAACAATTTCATTCATTTGAAATGAAATGGAGGAGAGAATGCCTTCTGAGGCAACCATAAAAAAAGTTAATGTGTTTATTAAAAAGTAATAAGGCAAAAAAGAGCTCAACCAGAATGAAAAACAATTTTTTTCCTCCCTGAGAAGACCATGTAATTAAATCTTCCTATGTTAGGTCCTTCTCCACTTGCAGTATTCATTTCTTCTGGAAATCTTAGTGTTCATTTTTTCCTAATTATTTTCTTTCCTTTTCTTTTACAGACTATACTACTATTTTTAAGTTTCAATCAGAATATTTTAGAATTAACTTTCCTTATACTCTCAAGAGTCCTCCCAACTTATTTAGCAGAACATTATAAGTAAAATTTATTATAAGTCATTAAATAGGAAGAGCTTTCCATGTCTGGCACTATCATAGTATTGTACCACTCTACTGTAATAAATTCTTGTCAGACTGAGATTATCTGAGACTTCCTTCTAAAATTGCTATGTATATAATTTTATAAGAAGAAATAGCTTTCTCTAAAATGTGTTTGTATTTTTATTTCTTTTGAGACTAGCCGTTAAAAAACTATTATGTGCTCCACTGAAATCCTGACCCAGTTATAAAAGACAATTTTAGAGAATTGTTTCAATCACTAATGTAATTAAAAGCATCAATTCCCACCAATTCTTTGGAAACTGATAGCTGACAGTAAATGTGGATGGATATAGCAAGTGTAAAGTGGTTAGAAAGAGATCTATTAAATTCTTCCTTGATGAAATGTTATTTTTTCAAGGATAAAAACTAAAGCACACCCAAGTTTTGGGAGGAATTTTCTAGCTGTATTGATCTCTTGAGGCAAAAATAAGAATCAAATCTACCAGCTACCTTTTCTGGACAGTTACTAATTTTTAAAACCATATTCACTTACTGCATAACCCCTTTCTTAGTCTTGTTTTATATGTTGATGTGTTTCAAAGTACTGACTTTAAAAGAAGAATAAAAAGGTTTTCTGACCTTTTCTCCTCTCCCCCTTTTAATATTCCTTTACCCCATTGTGCCCCTCATCCATCCTTGACTTAAGGTTCTTCACTGTACTGATTTGATCATCTATGAACTACTCTTAACACTGAAACAAAATTCCAGGTGAACACAGTGGCAAGTGACCATGTATGAACACACACACACACACACACACACACACACACACACACACACACACACACACAAACATCATGCCTGGAAAAGTTACCACACCAATCCATCCAATCTGGAAATCCTTTAAGGAAAACAGACAGCTTCTACTTATGGAGGAGACTGAATTTATGTGCAATCTTTCAGAGAGTTTCCCTGAATGTTCAAATTGCCACATACTATTTTTTCCTTAGAGCTCATCACAGAGTCTAGGACCAGGGGTTTTCTTGTGGAAGAAGACCAATGCTGCTGTGCTGGCATATGGTACCTGATGCATCTCCAAAACTTTGTCTTAGCAGATGGGGCTTCTTCCATGAAGTCCCCTTTCCATCGTATGACACCATATTTCTGTTTGAGGTATTTAATAGATTCTGGCATATTTCCATAACTCTTAATTTTTTTTAGTTCAACCAGGATGATTTTAATTCCATCTTGGACAAGCGCATTATACATAGCTATTTGCTGTTCTGATGTGTTTCCCAGCCAATTGTAATTTGATTGCTCTCCAGATAAGACAATAATCAGTCTTCTACTTTTCATAATGTTATCGTTGGTAACCATGATAGCATCTGAAAAATACAAAGTATAATATTGATACAGGGAATCATGGGCATAGGGAACATTTTAATTAGAAACAAATTGTGTAATCTTTTGCATTGTTAAAATCTTGTAAATCATACTGATCCTCATAACCCTCTGGATTGTTAAAATACTTCACTTTGACTTCCAGTCTGAACTCGGCCATGTCTCACTGGTAAAGTTAAGCTAAATGTCAATCATCTTTTTTAAATTTTTTGCAAGGCAGTGGGGTTAAGTGACTTGTCTAAGGTCACACAAGCTAGGTAATTATTAAGTCTCTGAGGTCAAATTTGAACTCAAATCCTTCTGACTCCAGGACAGGTGCTCTATCCACTGAGCCACTTAGCTGCTCCTAGATGACAATCTTAAGACCAACCTGACCAGAAACAAACTCTCCAATAACAAGACCTTCAACCACTCCTCAAAGGCAAACTCTCCAAAGTAGGACTAGAACAACTACTCAAACACTGCCTTTTCACATGGATCCTGAGGCGGTGGAATTTAAGGAGACTCTGGCAGGTACTAAGCCTCTTCTATCCTTCTGATAGCTGGCCTGCCTGATTAATCTGCATTATTAAAATTAAAAAAAAACCCAAGTTGGCCTTTAACTTCTCTGTTGTGAAACTTGTACCTCAATTTTAGTGTCCCCAGAATTCACTGTGGAATCAATCATTAAACTCTGCTTTAGCTCTTGGGGTCAATCAATTCCTTTATGACCCCTTTCCCTAGTCAGGTATATCACTTCGGGAAACAGCTAAAAGAGACATGGTCTTTAACTTCTCTTAACTTTCTCTATCATTTTCTTTGTGTTGTAATAGTTTCCTTTCGTTTTGTTTTGTTCTGTTCTGTTTTGTTTTGTTTTGTTTTGTTTTGTTCTGTTCTGTTCTGTTTTGTTTTGTTTTGTTTTGTTTTTAGGTTTTTGCAAGGCAAATGGGGTTAAGTGGCTTGCCCAAGGCCACACAGCTAGGTAATTAAGTGTGTGAGGTCTGATTTGAACTCAGGTACTCCTGACTCCAGAGCAGATGCTCCATCCACTGTGCCACCTAGCTGCCCCATTGTAATAGTTTCTTAATAAATCTCTTTTTTTTCTTGGGTTGATTCAGTGATTCCTCACAGGGAAAAAATCCAAAATCCTGCAACAATATGTTAATCAAAGCTTCAAGTCATCATTTTTAACCTCTTTTCCTACTTATGTGATCTCTCCCCTTTGCAATTCCCAGACATTCCCCTATTCAAAAAGCTTTAGTGGCTAAAAGACAACTAATCAATCACTAAATAATTATTAAGTGCTTAGTAGGAGCCAGGCACTTTGCTAAGTATAGGGGATACAAGAGACAAAAGACAGTCCCTGCCCTCAAGTTATTTATAATCTAAGGAGACATCCAACTGCTTAAAGGATGAAATACAAATTCAATGTTCCCTTATTATCTATTCCCCTAGAATGCAAACTCCTTGAGAACAAGGATTTTTTTTTCATTTCTATCTTTGTATATTTGTAACACAGTCCCTAAAAAAACTGCTTGTTGACTAACCAATGATCTGGCTCTATCCTATAGAAGTAGAGGAAATGTTGATCAGAAAAAAGTTTTATAATTTTCTCTCTCTGCACTGATCAAGTTTTATTTTTAGCATTACTTAGAGTAATATAAACTCTGCCCCCCCATCCCATCATTCAGCTTACAGATAAGATTAACAAATTTTTAGTAAAGCACTTTGTTCCCCACCCCAACTCCTAGCAAATCCCTGTACCCTAGGCATAAAATAAACCCCTATCGACAAAACAATTTTCTCTACCTTAACCTGAAAGGATTAAGTCTTTGTGCTACCACCCCTCATCTGCATATCCCTAATTACCTAATTTTTGCTGAGTTATTGCTCCAATAGCAAATTGCTTCATTTTCCTACCCCCTTTTAAAACATTTAAGGCAATGAAGTTTGAGTGACTTGCCCAAGGTCCACAGCTAGGTAATTATTAAAGGTCTGAGGCTGAATTTGAACTCAGGTCCTCCTGACTCCAGGGTTCACCTAGCTATCCCATCTTCCTGTCCCTTTAAAAGCTCATTCATTCCTCAGTTGAGTTGCTTGTCTTCTGGATGAAGCTAATCTTGGGAAATGTGATTCCTGGGGGATCTCCCAGGTTTCTCATACTACTATACCTTTCCTTACTGCTCATCCTCACATGGTGGCTTATGTCACTCTTGTTACTGATGCAACTGTTGCTGCTGCTAGTCCCTTTAGAGTATCAGTTTCCTACCTTTGCTCTTTCTTTCCCTTGGCTTTTGCTGATCACAGGGGTACTTAAACCTTTTAGGCTCTGAGATTTCTTTTGAGTCAGAGTTGCTCTTTTACATGAATTCTTTCATATACTACCCAGACTTTAGACAGTTACATTTTCCCCCAGCATCATTACCTTTCCTATCTTATTGAACATTACAGTCTCAGTCAAAATTGAGTTTAAATAGTCATATCATCCATCCATTCCAGGAATATACTCTCACCAGAAAAAATTCTTCTCATCTGTCAGGACTCAGTTTAGGTGCCATTTCTTTCACAAAACCTTCTTCCTCTCAGCCTAAAGAAATAATCTCTCCTTCTCAAAGTTTCCTATAGCACTATTTCTGAATACCTTAAAAAAAAATCATAGTTCCAAGAATCCTCCTATGAGGTCATCTTGTCGAACCCATAGTGGAAAAGAGAGCATGGAGTACATATCCACTAAGACAGACCACCGATCCACTTAGGCTAGTTTCAATTATTGGTTTGTTTTTTTCACTTTTTTCCTTCCAGCCTAAATCTGCCTTTTGGTAACATTCACCTATTGCTCTTAATTCTTTCCTCAGAGACCAAACAGAATTCTTCTTTCTCTTTGTATTCCTGGCATGGTTCCTAGCACATAGAGCACACTTAAAATGCTTTTTAAATTTAATTGAATAGCATCCCTCAGACTACTTGAAGAGCAATTACATCTTCCCCAGTCTAAACAATTTGAGAGAAATAATAATTTCCTCTCGTATTAATATCTATTTAAAAAATTGGAAAGAACTTAGGTTTTTTCCTATTTTCTTGTTTCCTTGTCCAATCTCTGATGAAAGATGGGATTAGCATTCTGATTATTGATTCTCCAGCCAATTAGCTCAGATTTGCATGGAAGATATAGTTTCTATGTCTAAATTGCTCAAGGATGGGAATATTCTGGGTACAGGCATAGTTTGTCCAAAAGTGACATGTCACTCTCAACCCCTCATTAGAATGAACTCAAGTCTCTTTGTAAAGTTCACCTCTCATTCTAATTGCTAACCAATTGGAATTGATTCTTACCCTCAGGAGCACTCCTCTTCCAAGGCTATGAGTTCACTACCATAATGGTCTTTGGCATTCCAGAGAATCCTTTTATTAATAAACATGCTTACATTATTAAAAAATGATTAAATTATGTCTCTCGAATTTTTAAATGTCACCATTGCCAGTCTAATTCTCATCTAGCATGAGATTAAGGTCTTTTGTCATCTGGGTAATGCTCTTCTGTAGGCTATACAATTTAGCTATGTCCTTCCTAGAATATGGCACTCATAATTGAGCACAATCCTCTAGCTGTGATCTGATGATGGTAGCAGAACACTGTAAGACTAGCATTTCCTGTTCAGGATACTATCTATACCTCTCTTAGTAGAACCTCAGGTAATACATTTTAGGTTACCACAAAACTTAATATGTCAAATCATTTTGAGCTTGTAGTCCTCCAAAAATTTTAGATCTTTTTTCAGTGTCTCATTTATCAATGTCTCATCTTTTACTTGTCCTATTGATCCGTATTACAAGAGAAGAAATTTAAAAGATTATTTTTAAAAATTTTTTTTAAAAAGTTCCAAATTTTAACTGTGTAGGTTATGAAAGATTGCAGAGATTCATTTCTTTCTCTAACTTACTGGTCATCCTTGAGAAAGAATGCTCCACTTCCATATCCATGTTCATGAACTCTGAAATTCCTTTATATAATCATAACCTTCTGTCATTCCATCTTTCTCTGTGCTTTATTTCACCTAATCCTGTTCTTCCTTTTCCTTGTAACTTCTAATCCCTTTGTTTTTCCAGTCTATCACACTCCTCCCTTCTCTCCCTTGACCTCTTGGTGAACCAGTTCAACTCTATACTATTCTCTGCACTAAAGCCCCTTCCCCTTGTTCCTATATTTAATTGAGTCTTGCCAAAACCCAAATTTGAATTATTCTTATCATTCACAGCCTTCACTACTATTCACATACTGCTGCAAAAGGTTAGGAAAAAGTCACAGAATCCATGCTGGCTGAACCCACTACAAATTTGTTGCCTAAATTCAACTGGACCCTCATTGCAGCAAGTTACTTCCTTAATTGATTTGCTTTCCCATAAAATAAAGAGGCTATTGCAAACCTTCTAATTTCTTCTCAAGGCTATCATCCCACCACTTCACCCCTTTCTCCCAGCTGCATTGAACCCAGACCATTCACTTTACCTTTCTCCCCTCTGCATTGAACATCAGTCAGACAACTTTCCCCACTATCTCCTTAATTTCAGAAGAAGTGGCCCTCTTCATTGCCAAGGTCAGTCTTTTTTACATGTTTTCTTGATCCTATTCCTTCCTGTCTTCTCCAGCAGATTTTCACCTGTCATCTCCATTTCTTACTAATCTTCAGTCTTGCCCCATCTACTGGCTGATTCCTTGCTGCTTCCAAACATAACCATGTTTCTTTTATTCAAAAAGAAAAAAAAGAAAAATTTTTTACTTAACCCTACCATCCCTATTAGGTATTATTCAATATCTCTTCATTTCTTGGCTAAAGTCTTTGAGAAAACTATCTACATTGACTCACTTGTTTTCTCTATCTATTCTATTAATCTTCTGAAATCTGATTTCTGATCTCAATATTTGATTGAACCAACTTTTCCAAAGTCACCAGTTATCTTTTAGTTGATAAATTTAAAGTCTTTTTCTTAATCCTCTCCACAGCTTTTTTTTAACTCAAGCACCAACTTCTCTGGGATATTCATCCTCTTTAGATTTTCATGCCATATCTCCCTCCTATTTCTCTTCTTAATTCTCCTTGACTGGTCCTTTTTAGTTTTCTTTGTTGTCACTGTTTTTGTTCAGTCATTTTTAGTCAAATTTGGCTCTGTATAATCCAATTTATGATTTTCTTGGCAAAGATACTACAGTGGTTTGCCGTTTCTTTCTCAGATCATTTTTAAAGATAAGAATCTAAGGCAATCAGGATTGAGTGACCTGTCCAGCATTCACACAGTTACTAAGTATCTGAGGCCAGATTTGAATTTAGGAAGATGAGTCTTCCTGACTCCAGGTCAGCATGCTATCTACTGAGTCACCAATTAATTCTTTTTCTTTTTTAGTGGGGTTTTTTTTTTGCAAGGCAACAGAGTTAAGTGGCTTGCCCAAGGCCACACAGCTAGGTAATTATTAAGTGTCTGTGGTCACATTTGACTCCAGGGCCAGTGCTCTATCCATTGTACCACCTGGCCACCCTTACCAATTAATTCTTAATCTGGGTCATGCCAACTGAGAATTCCCTAGGACCCCTTCAACTTTTCCCTGCACATTATCTCCATTGGTTATTTCATCAGCTCCCATAAGTTAAATTATCTTCTCCATGCAGATAATTCCCAAATCTGTATATTGAGCTCTATCTTCTCTCCATAAAGTGTCTTAGCTATATAAAACTTAAGGCCTTGTATACATGTCAAACACAACATGTCCAAACTAGAACTCATTATTTTTTCCCCCAAATCTTCTACTCTTCCTTTGTTATTATTGAGATAACCAATCTCATCTCAGTCACTCAGGTTCACAATCTCTTTGTCAATCTTGACTCCTCTCTCACACTCACTCCACAAATCCCACCTTTTGCCAATTATTTCATTCCTTCCTTTAAAACAAGGGCAGAAACTTTTGGCAATAAAACCGGGAAAGCATTTGGTCTGGAGGGACAACTGCAGGTGGGACTCAAAATTCAATAAATTTAGGGGATTTTTAATTAATTAAATCTTTGACCAAAAAAATAGCAGGCTAATTTTTAAGTTGATAATTTTGTATGACCTGTGAGTGATATAAATATCAAAGGCCCTTGATGGAAAAAAGGTTCTCCATCCCTGCTATACAACATCTTACCTCTTTTCCTTCTCTCTCTACTCATACAGCCCCCACCCTTGTAAAGACTCTCATCATCTGCTGCAGGGATAATTGTTGTAATAACCTATTCCAATCATTCTCTATTCAGTTATCAAAGTGACTTTCTTAAAGTGCATGTGTGGCTATGTCACATCCTATGGTTCCCTATTACATTGAAGATCAAATATAAAATATTCAGTTTGGAGTTTTCAACAACTAGGTCTTTTACAACTAGGTGATTTCTTATCTTGTTACACTTTACTACCTTCCACCCTTCCACATATTTTATGATCCAATAATAACTGCCTTTTTATTGATGCAACGCGTAGATTTGGAGTCAGCAAGTCTTAAATTTAAATCCTCTCTCAGATATTTACTAGCTATGTGATTCTTGGCAAGTCACTTAACCTCTCTAATCCTCAGTTTTCTCATCTACAAAATAGGGAAAATAATAGCACCTACCTTGATAGGATTATTATGAGGATCAAATGAGATAGCATATGTAAAATGTTTTGCAAATTTTAAAGTACTTTATAAATTCTAGCTAGCTAGGCACTGGTGGTGGTGCTGGAGCTGATAGTAGTGGTGACAGTAGCAGAAGAAATAGTAATAGTAGTAGTAATGGTATGACCCTATGAAATTTAAAATATTATATAAGTTCTTCATTCCCCAGTTTTAAACATACCTTCTCCAACAAGGTCATCCCTTCCATAGATAAATAGATTATATCCACATTGATTTTCTAAGACTTCAGGCAAAATTTTAAACACAAAGATGTCTGAGATGTAGGTGGATCCTTCTCCAAAATTTTTTGGATATAATACATATGCATCATATTCTTTTCCATCTGAAGCTAAAGGAAAAAATATATTTAGAATTCAAAAAGCTGACCCTAACAAATAGAGATAATAAAAAACTTCCACTTCCAAATTAGTATTGATTGTTTTTGGAATATGAATAAAATAATAGCCACTACAAAAAGTCTCTTTATTCAAATGTCATTAAGTTTTCTTAAGTATTCTTATTTCTTTCGAAATGATTGAGTCATCAATTTGGAAGCATCATTTTACCCCTTCTTTCTAAAAAATATCAAAAGGGAAAAAATCAAAAAACTTTATATTTTAAGTGACATCATTATTTTTGTCCCACTACATTTAACATTATGCATATAAATGTTATGATTATCTCAGCCAAAATTAGTGACCTAGAGTTTTAAAAATAAGTAAATAAGATAATTCAGAAGATTTCATGAATAAATTATAACATACATTTTTATTTTAAAAGTGTCAATGGCAGAAAATATACAGGCATCAACTCTTTTCTACTTCAAGTGTAAAGGCTGTGATGCAAATAATTGAGATCTAAAAGAAATTCAGTTTTGGGACCCCTTAGCAGAATTTCTATAAGAAGTTTGTGACTTTCCAATCACTCTCTGTCCCAAATGTCTCACCCATAAATTTCACCTTCTTGTCCTTTAAGTAGACTGATGAGTGATTATTTCATGGTTTTTTTGTTTTTTTTCCCCTATGAAGATTAATAACTAGAATTCATCTGGGATGCTCCCAAATAAGTTAATTTCTTTCTCTGGCAGTTAGATAGCGGTATCAATCCTTGACTGCTACACTCCTATCCCAACAAAGAAGTTTTAAAATGAAGAAAATTTCAGTTACTGGGCTAAAGAGATTTTTACCAGTATGATTTACATTCTATGGATAAAATTCTATAACTTCAAAGTGATATAATATAATCTTTATTAAAATATTCTTATCTGTAAATCTATTAAATATGATCCATGATAAACTTTACCAACTTAAAAAACAAAACAAGCAACAACAAAAATCTGGCAGTCACTTCCTTGTCTAATTTACTAGTATTCAAAGATATTGAACAGGAAAAAATGTAAAATTTACCTTTCTTCAGGAAATATGGATGGCAAGAATACCTATACAAAAGCACAATTTCAACCTTGAAAAATTTGTAGAGAAATATGGAGAATGTAATTATTAACACCAAAGAGATGAATCCTCCAATCAGATGCATTCTGGAATCTGGGACTACCTCAGAAAAGAAAGAAAATGCAAGTATTAAACCTGAAGTCATGGGACTTTAAGCACAGAATCACCAACAATATCTGAATGAAACGATAATTAGGTTTAATTTCTCTGGATTCTTATCACGTCAAGTCTGTTGTTTCCATTATATAATCAAAGCTTCTATCCACAATTTTCCACCAAAAATCATGTTATTCATAGACAGGTTGTAGTCTGCATCAATAATGGAGTTTGCATAGCAAAGAAATAATATTTTAAAGTATTGAACTAAAACACAAATTCATCTTGCTAGTAGGAAATGATCTTCATGAATTACTGTTCAAAAAAAATCTCACCAAGTAGTCAACCTTCTGGTGGTGAGTCTATATACACTTAGCCAATCTAGTCCTCAGATTCTGGGTTCAAACTGGTACCTTCCAGAGCTTGTACTCTGATGACAGTCTTTGAGAACCCAGGGTCACTTTCAGGCCATGACAAAAGACTTTTTATGTAATAACATAAATTTATAAAAAAAATGTAAATTTATAAATTTACATTTTAAAAATATATAAGTTGGGGGACAGCCAGGTGGCCCAATGGATAAAGCACCAGCCCTGGAGTCAGGAGGATCTGAGTTCAAATCTGACATCAGACACTTAATAATTGCCTAACTGTGTGACTTTGGGCAACTCAAGGTTTTAAGTCCATTGCCTTAAATAAATATAAATTTAAAAAAAAAGAAAATATAAGTTGGAAGGCGGACTGACAAGTTGAAACCTAGCTTAACTGAGATACCAGCTTGACCAGCTGTTATTAATGTCGATAACAAGACTTCTTATTCTAGTAGTCAAATATGGTCTTTAACATGATTCTTTTGACTAAATCACTTCCCTCTTTCACCTAGGAAGAAGGGTAGGTTAGAAATGTGAGGAGTTGTTCTTATAAAAGCCTTCTTTCTCTTGATATTTTCATTGTATATGTCAGGGTTGTCCAACTTTACTTTTAAAAGTTTTTATTGAAACAATAGACAATATATTTTGATTTGCCATTTTAGTGAGAGCACTGTGGTAGCTTGGCTTCATTTACTAAAGCATTTGGTAAACCTACAACGGCTGCATAAAATTGCACTGCAGGCTGCATGGCTCTACCAGCATAACCCTAATATGTTATAAAAACAATTTTTTTCCTGCTCTTTCAGTTCCTACAACTACTACGCCTAACCTCCTAAGAAAATTAATGAAACATTTATTTTCATAAGATCATTTGGAGTTCAATTTCATAAACACAAATGCTTCACTAAAATCACAAATAAATCATAATCACTACAGGGACATTGAAAGGACCAACCAAAAGCTCTTTTTGTTGAGTTATTTCAAAGTCTCCAATAGCCTGTCAGTTGACACATATGACCTTAATTATTAACCAAATTGCTTACCTGGTGGTATCAAGGCAATATATGTTGTAGCTATACCATCCTCGTTGATGACCCAGCATGAAAATGGGTATAAATAATGCCTACTTTCCACTTTTAAAATGACAAGCCTGGAAACCCTTAAAACAATGTCAGTGTTCATATCATTTAAATTTGGAAGTCTATTGAAGAAAGAGAAAAAAATAAGTCTAGTTAAGAAAACTTCAATGCAAATAATCTTAATTTATTTGGTTTCTCTTTTTTCACTAAAATAAATTTCTGCATAAGTAATAACATTACACTCACAAAGTCTTCAGACTGTTACCTATGTTATGAAATAGTGATTTCTCATCCCTAGCATTGTTGAACAGAAGCATGGTAATTATTTTCAGAGAAGTGATAGAGGGTATTTCTGTATGGAGTAGGAAGATGAGACTAAGTTCTAAGGTCCTTTCCAGCTTTGAAATATTATGACAAATATTATGACTAACTAGATCAACTATATGGTAATGTATCCTGAATGGTGAGACCATTGAAAAGGAATTATTATAGAAGGAACTATAGAAAGCTAGTAGATATTAGGAGATAGAAAATATGAGGAAGCTAAAGAAGCTATGAAAAAAACAGAAAAAACTAGGAATGCTATAAAAGATTTGAAATTTAGAGAGCAGATGAGGATCAGGGATCAAGGAAGGGATGATATGAAAGTATCTTTTGAAAATCTGTTTGGGTGGGATGCCAAGAAAAAGAAAAGATGAATTTAAAGAGAGTTCTATGAGAAACAGACTCCAAGGAAGCTACAAAGTTCAGATAACTATAAGCAGTGAGTTAAGTCTGCTATAAATTGATGAGACCACCAAATGCCTTGTTTACTCTGTGAGGAAGAGAATGAAATTTAATAATCCTGACTCAAAAGAGAGGAGAAAAAGTCCAATGAAATGACCAGGGAGTTAAATTAGAAATGAACAGTTAAATTCCAATTTATGGTGTCAATAATATATCAAGATTGCAATTAGAATTTTCTACACACAAATACATTCAAGCACTTGGATCTCCACATAATCAGTTAGCAATATATACTCTGTGGGCACTAAAGCAAACTTATTCCACAAGGATAAGCAAGGGAACAGGAAAAGCTGTGGATTTTTTAAAAAGTAAGAATAATATCTCTCAATTACTGATTACTGTTTAGATAGAATTTTATATAACCCTATATATATATATAAACCATATATAACCTAATTTTATAATACCTATATAACCCTATGTAATCCTATATAAGAAATATGTCATTGCTCAGTTGTATCTAACATTTCATGACTCTGTTTCAGATTTCTTGGCAAAGAAGATAGAATGCATCATTTCCTTTTCCAGCTCATTTTAGAGATGAGGAAAGAAAGGCAAACAGGATTGGCGTGCCCACTGTCTGAGACCAGTGTCTGAGACCAGATTTGAACTCAGGTTGATGAGTCTTCCTGACAACAGGTCCAACATTTGATCTACTATGCCAAGTTGCCTGCTTCCAGGATACCCCTGCATAAAAATCCTCTAAATTTTTAACCACAATGGTATCTTGAAGACCATCAGAAATTCAGAAATCCCAACTTTGGTGTTACAGAATATTCTCAAGTCTGATGAGGATGATCTTACCTGGTGAGACCACTTTGTACCAAAGTCAGTTTTTAGTCTTAGAGATTCCCCTATACCCCACCAAGAATTAGAGCACATTAAAAAGCAACATAATATGGCAGAAAGAGCACTCATGTTAGAATAAGGAGATGGGAGCTCCACTTCCCAACTTTATGACTGTGAGTAAGTAGCTTTATTTCTCAGTTCTCAGTTTTTTAATCTATAAAATGAGAAGATTGAACTAGAATATAAATAAAAACCTTTTTTTGAATTTTATAAATTCTATAGATTATATATACATATATATATATATATATAAATTCTATAAATTAAGATGCCTGGTGAAAATGATATTACTGAAAATTATGTGAACAAAATAGCATCCAGGTTTACACAAAATGAAAATTGTGTCTTCTATATTTGTGTAATGATCATGCACTTACGAAAATTCAAACCATGTAATATTGGGTTCATTGTTAGCAAGTGATTCATTCCAAGTCCAATACTGAAGGTCAGTCCTTTGAGTTGTGAAGTTGCAATCCAAAACCAATTGGGATCCTGTAAAAACAGCATTCAAAAACTTAATTAAGCCTTTCCATAAATTTTCTGTAATACATTGATGAGAGAGGAAAACAAGTGCACTTTATAAACTGAGAGTTTTTAACTCATTACAAAGGGCAGAAAACCAAATATTAATGACACTCACCAAGTTCCACTTCCATTGTCTTGTTTTCTGGAGTCAGAATCACTGGAATATTTTTCTTTGCTGTCCCTAAAAAAAAAATAAAATAAAGGATAGTTTTACAGTGATTTCTAAATCTACAATGTATAATAAAAGGAACTCCAAAGGATTATGATCATCCAAATCTCCAGGCTATATAAGGTAGCTGACATGGGGTTAGGTATATGGAGGAGGTAGTAAATGTGCCTGTTCATGTCTAAACCCAAGATCACACCCTAAACCCTTATGCTATTACTCAGCCAAAACCACAGGTATTATTAGGGCTTGGCCTTCCTTATGCTACTGAATTCATGGACAAGACAACTCTAATAAATACAGTTAATGTGTCAGGTAGTTACAGACTAAGACCTTGTGTTTAAGACCCCCTAGCTCTACAGTTTCTCTTAAGGTGATTGTAATTGCATGCAAAGTCAAGGGTGAAGACCAGAGGGAAAAGATAAGTAAAGTATGCCCTTGGATAGATAAGACAAATAAAGGTTTCTTAGGGAAAAGTTGAGTTTAGAACCTGTGAAAGATTTTTACTTGAATCCCAAGCAGGGGAGGGGAGTGAGATAAACCAACTGGAAACTGGGAAAATAGAGGATCAATATCTGACATAAGACACAAAGACAACAGGATACTTCAAACTAGTCACTTCTTTCAAAATTTGACCCCACCTGGAATATCATTGTTGTTCTGATTATACTATCCAAAGGAAAATAAAAATTGACATTGAAGATGATAAGAGAAAGGCAAATAAAATTACCAAGTTAATTTTGAGAGGTAACTAAATAAAGACAAGTGAAAATAATTAAGAATTATCAACATAGAAAGGTGAAGGCCATGACAGGGAAGATATAATCAAATTTTTTAAAATCTGAAAAAAAGCTTGATTAGGGTAGCAATTCTACCAAATTCCATGGCCATCAATATTCTTTTCATACCTATTGTCCTCCCATATGATGAAATGGAACCACTGGATACCGAAGCTGGTGATCTTGTGGTTGATAGCTCCCTTTATATAGGACCTTGTCTAAGACCTTTAGAAAATTTACAAGTCTTTGCTGCTGGAATGACATCTAAACTGAAAGACTTTGTTTCTCTAAGACATGAGATTAGCCTTTATTTTCCTTGAACCTCAGGATAGCAGAACCTTTCAGTGCTTTGGGGGATGTTGTCCTCTTGAAAAGAGGACCCAGACATCAAAGTTTCTCTCTTTCCTTGGAGCACAGTTAGCAATAGATCTTTGGGTGTTTAAACATCATGCAATGGAAATAAAGAATGGCTGTTGTGTATCTGCTGACAGGCCATATCACCCTTCTTAAATATATCTAAGATCATCTGAGGCATGGAACAACAGACTTGTTTATATCTAAATTACTTTTCAAAGCTCTAAGATTCTTTGACACTTACCTACAACATTAAGATGTATTGCCCGAGTAACGTTATAATGTTTCCCCATATAACTATAGGATATAAGGCAAGTGTAGTGCCCCTCATCTTCTTTTTGTACATCACTCAGGTAGAGATTTTCATTTTGCACAATAAATTTTTCATTGCCAGCAAGTGGTTTGCAATCCTAGATACAGAAAATAAGTCCCTTTACATATTGAGTAAAATATATACAAAACACATACATATATGTACACATATACATGTATACACACTGCAATGCCTGATATCCCCTCCCCCACACTGTCTCCTTTTAGTATTTATTGATTTTTCAGGCCATTACATTTGCATGCCTTTGGAACTTATTGGTAGAGTAGGAAAGACTTTCTTTAAAATTTTTTTTATTTAATTCTTAACCAGCTTAGTGCCTTAACTATGTTAATAGCTCCTTTCTTAAAGCTACTTCCTCCTTTTGTTGTTTTCCTTAAATTGAATTTTTTAATCTTCTAGTAGATGATTTCTTCTAATAATCTTGTCAATAATTTTCAAAGGAACTCTTGTATCTAGTCTTTTGTTGTCTTAGTCTCTGCTATTAAACTACATGTAGAGAGAAGCAAGTAAAAACAAGGACACTATTTCATGCAAAGTTATATTGTGTATTTCATATCTCCTTATATCAATTTCTAATCTCTTTTCCCCCATAATTTTTCTTTTTTCCAATTTAAAAAAATATAAGCACCCCCCCACACACAAAAAAAACACCAAAAAAACAAAACTAGGGGCCAATGAACAAAAGTTAAAACATTTTTGTAGAGTCCCCAAGCTGGGTTTATGGAGTTTTAAGCCCCCATTTAATTTTGAGATTTCCTCAGAATTTTCATCTCACAGCATAATAATATGATAAATATCTTACAAAGTTACTACTTTGTCTATCTTCAATGAATCACCTTTCTTTTACCAAATTGCTCTACTCATTTCTAGGGGAGTGGGGAGGGTAAGGGAGTTAATAATATTGCTTTAAGGAAACTTAGGTGGTATGGTGGATAGAACACTGGCCCTCGAGTCAGGAGGAGCTGAGTTCAAATTCGACCTCAGATACTTAACAATTGCCTAGCTGTGTGACCTTGGACAAGTCACTTAACCCATTGCCATAATTTTTTTTAAAAAAAGAAAATTTACCTTATACCAATGAACATTAGGTAGATTGTGCTTTTCATCTTTAAAAGTATCTAAAAGGGGACACACAAGGAAGCCACCAGGTCCTGGAAGCAATCTTTGTTTATATTCAGATAGCGCATCATAGCACTTTCCAGGATGTTTCTTCAAAATTTCTATGTTGACTTTCTCTTTGCGGCAGTGGGTAGAATTTCTATAACAAAAATAAAATGATTGGATTGAAATCTTTTTCCAGGGTTCTTTTTTCCTCAATTTACTATGGGTATATGTACCATCAGGTCTAATTTGGGTTAACAGAGTCCTTGACCCAAGTGTGAAAATGAGGGAATCCTGGGCTTTAGAGAATCCTTCTCACCAGACTTGAGGACAAAATACTTGTGAGGCATCATGTTTTCCTAAATATCTGAAAAATAGTCTTGTGAAGATCTAGTGGGGGTTGGGGTTCAATCTTTAATGACTGGTGAATTAGAATAATCACAAAACTGTGATGCTAGAAATCCCATGGGTTATCATAATCCATACATATTTGAGCAGGCATCAATGCATAGCTGGCATATACTGGCTGATTTTTTTGTGTGTGTATAAAGGAAGGATTTCCAGTAAAGGTACCATGAAGCTTATAAACTTTCTTGACAGCAATAACATAAAGAAATTTGGGTACAAGAGTTTTTGTTTAGACCACTTTAAGGGATTTTTTAATCAACATGCATAATTGACAAAAATAATTTGGTATCAAAGCTATGTTCACTGCTCATTATCATTCTACATTGGACAATTAATTAAAATGTGATTCTGAGTTTTGCACCTTGTTATTTTAAGATCACCAAAACTATCAACATCATTATCAGCAAAAGCCAAAGCCCTAGATTTATTCAAAATAAAGGGATGGGGGTAAATGCCTTCAAGAGGACATTTTCATGAAAATTCATAGGAAAATACTATCAAAACCCTAATCATTATTTCCATAGACCTTATAAAATTGCCTTGTGATTTTTTCTTGTCCATCCTTTTGGCACAATTTTAATTTTAATAAGACAATAAAATACCAAGTATGAATACATATATGATGTGTTTTAGATGTGCTTCTGGTCTAGATGGTATTTGCTTGGTTTGTTGCTGGAGATAATCAAAAGTATTGATATTAACCAATTATGTGTGTGTATATATATATATACACACACACACATATACACATACACACACACACATACACACACACACACACACACACACACACATATACAGGTTTTCAAAATGATCCTGGACCTCTTTTAGTGAGATGTTTCAAAGAAGTGAGTGAGAATTCAAAATAACTTTGAAGAAAGTATCCTTTTAATTATAACAACATATAATGTACATTATACATGTTATATTATAATACAAAATAATTATTATAATATAATTTAACTTGACTTAATTTAAATTTACTTCTAAAAAACATACTTTTAACTAATTTTAAGTTACACCAGAGCACAATGTTATACAGCAAGAAGATGACACAATGGAAACAGTTTTGGGCTTGGAGTCAAGAAGACTCCTAAATTCCTAAGTTCAAATATAGCCTTAGACACTCACTAAAGGTATGACCTTGGGCAAGTCATTTAACCCTGTTTATCTCTCTTCCTCATATGTAAAATGAATTGGAAAAGTAAAAAAAAAAAGACAAACCACTCATTGTCTTTTCTTAGAAAACCTCAAAGAGGGTTACAAAGAGTTATACATGATCAAAACAATTGAACAACAACATAATGATTTATCAGTGTACCTCTCAAGAATTTTATGATAGTTATTTTATCAAATTGTTTCTTTAAATATTTGTTTGGGGTTCCAAACACACTGTATGGGACCGTATAATTAATTTTATTTAGTTTTGGGGGAGAAAAATAAAAACAAAACAAAAACTGTTTCTGAAGAAAACAAAACTATAAAACTTATTACCTTTCAACATGATAATAATATCCTGAGTCCTTTGTGGCAGCTGGAACAAACCAAAGCATTTCTCTGTGCTGGTGAACCCTAGAGTTCTGATCCATAGAGATGACTGTCTTACCATCACTTTCATACCAACTTATGTTACTGTGAGGGCCAAATACTCTCAAATTACGTTGATGAACGGCGAGTTCATCTTCCAAAATCACCAGTACAAAAATATCTTCAACCTCCATACAATCTTTTAAATCATCTTTTAAAAAATAAAAAAAAAATCCAATTTTAGGTTATGCCCTTCAAAGCTTGCTACATAAAAGAAAGAGAGCATGTAATCAAGGACAAGAGAGTGGAATCAAGGATAATTGGGTTAAAATCTCAGCCAGGCCACTAGTTTTTTGACACTGGTTGAGTCACTCACCCTCTCTAGTTCTCAGTTTACTCATCTGCAAAATTAAGGAATTAGATTCTATGAATTCTAAAGTAACTTCCAGGTCTAAATATACTTTCCTATTATCCTATAAGTTTTACATTCATCTGGAATCAGGAGGAACTGAATTCAAATTCAGCCTCAGACACTGTGGTCCCAGGCAAGTCACATAACACCAATTGCCTCTCAAACAAACAAAAACAAAACAACAATAAAACAAACATTACTGTCTGAGAACTCTCTGTAATAATTAGTAAATAAGTTCCTTAGGACATGGAAGAGTACTAAGTAATCATTTAATCCAACCTCTTTATTTTATAGATGAGGAAATTGAGGTTCAGAATGGAAAAGAAGTCCTATGCATTTATATTATTCATTCTTCAGTTAAGGTCTGGATAAAGTCTTTTCCTTCACCTAAGGATGAATGATTTCCCTAATGAAGACACAGCTCATCTATATTGTAAACTCATATTTTACACAAGGGTTAGGTTTAAAGAAGAATCAAAATTACCCTTAAAAAAAAATCTTTAGGGGCAGATAGGTATAGTGGATAGAGCTGTGTCATCAGAAGATTCAAATCTGACCTCAAATACATACCATATCCAAAACAAAACACATACCAAACACATATCAGGCCACTCTGACTCTAAAACTAGCTCTCTATCCACTATATAGCACTGCTGCTCAAAATTTGGAATTGTATTTTTAAACAGCTCTAGGTAAAAATCAAGGTTATCACTGCAGTATCTTTGCCAAGAAAGCCCAAATGAGGTTCTGAAAAGTTGGACATGACTGAAATAAGTGAATGATAGCAACAAAAGTAAAAAGGGATTAGGATTTCTAAAAAAGAAAGTAGTCTGTGTTAGAGAACAGGTGGATTTATGATGGTTACTATAGGGTGGAAGGGAAAGAATGAATGTAAAAATTTTTTTTCCACTATACCCAGTTAAGCTTTTGACCAGGATATATAGACAGGAGCTAGAACATCTGCTCTCAAACAGAAAATAACAAAAAGAGGTAAAAAGACTTAGTTGTTAGAAAAAATGATGATTAGGGGAAAATACTCTTTTTAATTTTTTTTTGCAAGGCAATCAAGTTAAGTGACTTGCTCAAGGTCACACAGCTAGTATCTGACATCACATTTGAACTCAGATCCTTCTCAATCCAGGACTGGTGCTCTATCCACTGTACCATCTAGCTGCCCCAGGGAAAAAAACACTTGTAGGAAGTAAGATTTAAGCTAAAGTCTTCTTGATTCTTAAATCCCACATTATCTAATGCGTCACCTAACTGCCATGGGGGCAAGATGAATTTAAGGAAGTCAAAGAAAACTCAACAGAGTCGTTCTACTGATACAGAGTAAAGGGTAGTTAGGTGATAGAGTGGAGTGCCAGGCCTAAAGTCAGAAAGACACATATTTCTGAGTTCAAATCTGACTTCAGACATTTACTAGTTGTGACCCTGAATAAGTCACTTGCCCCTATTTTCCTCAGTTCTTCATTTGTATAATGAAGGAGGAATTGAAGAAGGAAATGGCAAACCCTCCAATATCTTTGCCAGGAAATTTCCAAATAATATCACAAATAATCAGACACAACACAATAATAACAATGGTTGAGAGATCAATTAAGATAGATTCCTTTGATTCTCTCTACCAGTTTAAATAAAATGAATTGACTATAGATATAATGAAGAGAAAAAAACCAGACTCATACTCAAGGATCACACTGTGAGAGGTATGAAAAATCCAAAAGATCTGTTAACATCTCTTCCAGTTTTTAGATCTATGGTCCTATGATCTAAATAGCAATAGACTGGGGGAAGCAAATTCATTAGCACCAACTGAGGGAAATAGAGACTATTTTCTCTCTTTTTCTTTTCTTTTTTTTTTCCTGGTAAGAGTTTATAGTAGATTGAGTTACAAGAACCATTGTATTAGTTTTTCTTAATTTTTAAAAAAATTTGTGTAACAATCATTCTTTTATCTAAAAACAATCACAATAGTTAAAATGATTTCATCAGCCAATAATTACTTACATGCTTAAATTAAGCACAAATATGTCTTTCAAAAATTAGAAAAGAATTTTTGTTTTTAAAACACACAAAACTTTTTTTGGAGAATTCACACAGAAAATTCTTATTTAACTTACCAGCTTCAAGAGAAGAAATAAAGAGAACTATGAAGCAAGCATACCAAAATAGAGTCATCATACTTTCCTATTAAAAAAATAAGAAAACATTACTGCAAAATTTCTTGAAAAAACAAGTCTCCATTCAATCATTCATTCATTCATTCATTCAATAATATTTGAGGACTTGCTTCTAAGATCCTTTGGAGTTCTCAATCTTAAAAATTCAATAGCTATTTAGGACAGAGAAAAGGAGAGATGGGGCTTTACATTTGGGCTAGAGATTATTTATATATTTATTTAACTACAAATGTTAATGCAAGTGCCTAAAAATAACTGTCTCAAAGTTTTAACCACATTGAAATATTCATTATTTTAATATTGTAATCATTTGAACAAAAGTAGAGTTGTTTAGGATTTTGTTTTCCTGCTTATGAAATTTAACAGCAAATCATTCATATTATTGTGGCATTGTAGCACTATAACTTGTCAATACTTTGTAAGTCTAGTTCAAGACTCTGATTATATTAGGAAGTAACAAATTTCACTTAATAAATCTTCAATCTATATAGTTTTACTAATCAAGATTAGCCTTCAAGTCAATTACATCAAATTAATGTTTCTACTGAACTTTCCCAGGGCACGATACTCAGATGATTAAACAGAGCAGTCATTAGCACAGAATTAACAACTGGCTTCTTATCTTTTAAAACATATTCTTGCTCTCTGATCATATATTAAAGAAAAAAGTCAAACATTTTCCATGTTTTTCCTTTCAATTACCATTTCCATTCTGATCACCTACATTACATTTTTTCCTCTAAGATATGAATAAGTTAAGTGATTTATGTCCTTTTCAAGAGCTGGCTCTTTCCAAGACCCACTTGCTCAATTACAAGTTAAGAGAGAAGGAGACACAATTCCCTCCTCAAGCTCCCAGGAGTGAAAAGGGGAAGCAAGCTGAGGTTTTATACATTTGGGTTATCTAAATTAGTCTATAAAAAGACTAAATTCTCAGACTGAGCCAAGCCCCCAAAACCATCAAATACAACAGAAAAATATTGGCCCTAGAGTTCAAGGACCTGAGTTCAAATCCTTCTAAGATATTACCTAAATGACCTTGGGCAAGTCATTTCACCTTCTAGGGCCTTAGTTTCCACATCTAAGAAATTAGGGGATTGCCTGTAAACTAGCTCTCAATTTATAATCCAATAGTAAAAATGCTAAGGGAAATGCAGAATCAGTTATCTTCTGATTCCAAGATCAATGAAGGATGGAATTTTCAAGGACAAATAATTCTTCTCCTACCTAAGATCATTGTTAGTGGGAATGGACTGGGCTGTTCTAGTATTGACCAACATGCCAAAGTAGCAATTAGAATAAGTTCCACTTCAGAATAGCAAACATTTAAAAATATAAGATCGGGTGTTGTGGAGGCTAGCTTGTCCCATTCTGTGACACCCAGAAGCAGGGATAGTCCCCTCCCCCAGATGTCAACTTTCTTTCAGAGAGAACTTCCCATTACCTAGTAGTTCACTTGCTCCTGTGCTACATGGTAAAATTTGCTAGACTCTGGTCATCATTCTTAAGGGGTCCGTTTGTCTGAAAGAGAAACATTTAAATTTATTTCATGCAATCAAGGTACAAATCAAGGAGTTGAACTGTTTTGTTGATATTGTTCATTATCCCAGAATACCTTCAATTAATTCAAAGAGTTTACTGAAAATTTTCCAATTCTCACCACAAAATTTAAAATAATGATTTTAATTGAACAGGATGATTATGGCTCCAAATAAAGAGCAATTAAAGAGGTAGTATGGAGGTTTGCTTTGAAAACTAATGAAGAGAATATCCATCAGAAAAGCAACAAAACCCAGAGATGTCAAGAAGAGCCCTTGAATCACTGATGACCTTTAAGAAAACAGTTTTAGCAGAGTAAGAGGAGGGAGGGAAATCACTTTTCTACACCACAAGGTTAAGAAGGGAATTGGTGGTAATAAGTGAAGAGATTTAGTCTAACCAACTCTTTTTCCTAGAAATCTGAAGTGTTGAGAGGTAGGGTAAGACTTGAAATGTGCATATCATATACTCATACATATACATTACTGGGACAAGAATATGGTAGGTAAATTGGGACAAAGGAAGAAACAAATATCAGGGTTTGGATGGATGTTATCAGGAAATCAGTATGAAAAAAAGAACTGGAGACTAGATTTGGTTCAGGAAGGTAAGAGGCCTAAAAAAAGTGGAATCAGGATTGAGAAGACTTTATATCAAAATTATTAGGAATAATAACACCTTACCTCCTAGAGATCATTTCTCTTTCAACTTCACCCAGACCATATGGCAATTATATGTCCAAGATTTTCCCAGGCAGGGCTAATCTCAGTAAAATAATGTATACATACTTAACAAGTCTTTGCAAAAAAAGAATAGTCCATCCTCAGATTATATGTCCTGATTTTTAGTTTAGAAAATATGGCTATCATAATTATTTGGAACAGAGTCAAAAACCCAGAATTAAATGATATTTGGAAGGCAAGGAACTATATGATATTTTACAAAAACTTTCATCCAAAGTAATGAAATGAGGGAGTTAGAAGAAAAACTGGGAAAAGAAATGAGAGAGATGCAGGAAAAACATGAAAATGAAGTCAGCAGCTTAGTCAAGGAAATCCAAAAAAATGCTGAAGAAAATTGCATGCTAAAAACCAGCTTAGGTCAAATGGATAAAACAGTTCAAAAAGTTACTGAGGAGAAGAATGCTTTAAAAAAGCAAAATTGGCCAGATGGAAAAAGAAATAAGAAAACTCTCTGAGGAAAACAAATCCTTCAGACAAAGAACAGAACTCAGGGAGATTGATGAATTTATCAGAAATTAGGACTCATTACTTCAAAACTAAAGAAAATGTGAAACATCTCATTGAAAAAAACAACTGATATGGAAAACAGATTTAGGAAAGATAATTTAAAAATTATTGGAATACCTGAAAGTCATGATCAGGAAAAGAGCCTTGACATCATTTTCAAAGAATTACTATAGGAAAATTGCCCTGATGTCCTAGAAGCAGAGGGCAAAATAGAAATGGAGAGAATATACCAATCCCCCTGAGAAAGAGATCCCAAAAAACCAGCCCCCAGGAATATTATAGCCAAGTTCCAGAACTCCCAAGTCAAAGAGAAAATATTACAAGCAGCCAGAAGGACACAATTGAAATACTGTGAAGCTGCAACCAGGATCTCACAGGATTTAGCAGCAACTATATTAAAAGCTCGTAGTACTTGCAATATAATATACCGGAAGGCAAAAGAGCTTAGAATGCAACCGAGAATCAACTACCCAGCAAAACTGAATGTCCTCTTCCAGGGAAAAAAGACAGACTTTCAATGAACCAGGGGAATTTCAAATGTTCCTGTTGGAATGGCCAGAGCTGAACAGAAGGTTTAATCTTCAAATACAGGACTCAGGTGAAGCATAGAGATTGGAGGAGAGGGGGGAAATATGAGGGACTTAATGATGATGAACTGCATGTATTCCTGCATAGAAAAATGACACTGATAATACTCATATGAACTTCTCAATTAACAGAGCAAGTAAAAGGAGATTCTATAGATGAAGCACAGGAGAAAGCTGAATTTGAAAATAAAATAATGATGTAAAAATGGAGTCAATAGAAAAAAAGGGAAATGTAATGGGAGAAAGAAAAAGGAGAGGGGGAATAGGCCAAGATATTTCATATAATAAGATTTTTCTTTATTACAATGAGCTACTGCAATGATATGGAAGGGGGAAGGCAAGGGGGAATGAGGGAATCTTCACTCTCATCAGAGGTGGCTAGGAGAGGAAACAGCACATATACTCAATGGGGTATAGGCATCTGGAGTAAGAAGGAAAGGGGGGGTACAGGGGGAAGGGGTGGGTACATGAATGAAGGAGGAGAGGATGGACCATGAGGGGAGAGTGGTCAGATATAACACATTTTCTTTTTTACTTCTTGCAAGGGGCTGGGATTGGGCCAGGGACCATAGGGCCAGGTGGATTCTGGGCCTAAGGGGTGGTATGGGGGCTCAGGGCCTCTTGGCCCCAGGACCAGGGATCTGTCTGCTGCGCCACTCAGCTACCCTGCAGCAGAGTCAGAGTGAAAGGAGAGAGAAAATATAGTACGTGGTCATGGGGAAGTACGAATGGAGGGAGTTGCAATCAGCAATGGCTATTGTGGAAAAATATGGAGGCAACAATTGTCTTGGACTTATCCTAAAGAATGCGATCCACCCGTGACAGAGTTGGTGGTGTTAGAACACAGACTGAACCATATTTTATTATTATTATTATTATTATTATTATTATTATTATTATTATTATTATTATTATTATTTGGGGGGGTGCAGGGCAAATGGGGCTGAGTGGCCTGCCTGGGGCCGAATAGCAGGGTGATCATTGGTTGTCTGAGGCTAGATTTGGACCCCGGTGCTCCTGGCTCAAGGGCCAGTGCCCTGTCCACCACCCAGTCTTTTTTCTTTTTCTGTTTTTTTGCAGGGCAGTGGGGCTGGGGTGGCTTGCATGTCACACACCTGGCTGATTGTTGGGTGTATGGGGCCAGATATGGGCTTGGGTGCTCCTGGCTCCAGGGCTGGTGCTCCAGCCACTGCTCCACCTGGCCATACCTACAATTATTACTATTTTTTTAAATTTTAATGTTAATTTTTTTCTCTCCCCTTTATCGCTCAAGGGAGTCTATATTTTTTGGGGGGAGGGGGTACTTTGTTTACTCTTAAACAAGAATATTTTGTTAATGTACAAAAATATTATTTGCACAAAATGAGAATAAATAAATATTAAATAAAAAACAAAAAAACAAAAAAATAATCAAAAAATCAAAAAAATCAAAAAAAGAACAACAAAAAATTAAAAAAACCCAAAGTAATGAAAATAAATTAAATGCCTTGCCCTTAAATGCAACAGTTATCAGAAACAAAATCAAACACCCTAAACATTGACAAATAGATTTAAGCATTGCTATATTGAGGTCAGAAAACAAGTAGAATCATATAGGACTGCCAGCAGGGTTTGAGGTGAGGAAAACACCTTCTGAACAATGTACCATTACTAGAAAGTGAAAAGGCCAAGTGAAAATTTGAGAAGGGCAGCTACACTTTGGCTTAACCTCATGAAGTAATAGACCTTGAGCTCATAGACCTGGCCATCTCTGAGGGTCACTCTAAAATGCCTCCCTCCCATTTTGCATATGATGAAAGTGAGTCTTGAGGATGTTAAGGGGCTTCCCCAAGATAAAAATGGGGTTGAACTACATGACTTGTAACGTCTCTTCTAGCCCTTGATATGTGTCCTATCATATGAAAATAGTAAAAGTAAAAAGGGTTCAAGGACTACTTGGCTATCTCACAAGGTGACCTCTAAAAGTCAATCTAATGTAGCAGTATAATTGGGTGGGAGGGGAAGCACTATGTTTTATGAGAGAGGTGCCAGGGGAAATCATTGGTTGCTTATGGGGAAGTATATATAAGATAGCCAGGAATAACAAAGCCAAGTATCATCTCAATCTCTTTTTATGGCTCCTTCTAACACCTCTCATAAAGCATAGTACTTCCTCTCACCTCCATCCTAATGCTATATGAAATGTACATCAAATATTTCTGTTCTATTCCTCACCTGCCTAATTACCTATTCATTCTGGCTCCTAAAAGATGAAGGAAACTAGAAGGGGAAAATAATAGCTATTCCTGAAGGAGAAGCTACTTCAGAATTTACAGGTTCTCAATAGGTAAAATCCAAATCTACACAGCTATCAATAGTTGTGTGTCAACAGACATACAAATTTTCTGTGAGGTGAACAGTATATTTCAAAAATAATAGTGCCTTATAGCTCTGACCTTCATAATGAACAAACTTGTGAGTTTGGAGTAATTTATTAGGTAGTGCTGTCATATAATCTCAGCTGGTATATTGGAAAGGTTTGGAGTAAAATTCCAAGATCACATTTTTAAAAGTACTATAGGGGCAGCTACATGGCATAGTTGATAGAACACTGGTCCTGGAGTCAGGAGGACTTAAGTTCAAATCTAGCCTCAGATACTTAGCTTTGTGACCTTGGGCAAGTCGCTTAACCCCCTTGCTTTGCAAAAACCAAGGGGGAAAAAAGTATTACAGAAAATAGGTAATGGAGTTACCCTATGCTTCAAACACCAGAGATCCATGATTTCATCATCCACATGTACTTCCTTCACAGATAATGTCTTGTTCCCACATCTTAGTATGTCTTTAATTGCCTTGTGGCTAACCATCTAGTGATGAATCTCTCTTAATTTAACTTGTCTTCGGATAACAGATATATAATTCTCTTCATGATCATACTCAAAGCTTCTTCTGTTTAGCAGAAGTTGCCAGGGACTGCTTTCTTTGAGTATAACCTTTGAGAACCCAGCATCACTGTCACATCATAAGGTATCAAAGTTACAAATCTCATAGTAACATATCATTCTTTACATATTTTTATAGATAAAACCCTTTTTAGGAATGGTATTGTTTCACTTGATGGATTCTGTAGGTTTATTATATTATTTTCTGTCTCATATAGTAAACCAAGTTGGGTTTTTCTGGGTAAGTCATATAACCCCTACCTGACTCAGTTTCCTCATCTGTGAAATGAGGATAATAACAACACCAACTTGTGAAGGTTGTTAAATGAGTTAAAATTTGTAAAGTTGAAATCAAATAGTGCAATATTCACAAATATGAAGGCATAAATAAATGCTATTAATGATTATTGTTACTATTAAATATAAAATGACAAGCTATCCTGAACCATGCCTATTTTAATATAACAGAGAAGGTTCTAAACTTGGAGTCCAAAGATCTATGTTCAGTCCTGTTCCTGCCACTGACAAGATTTTTAAGTCTCAGTTTCCTCATCTTTGAAATGGAGATCATGGGATCATATATATATATATATAAATTGGAAAAGAATCATAGAAGTAATCTAGTCTATCTTTCTCACTTTACAGATAAGGAAACTGAGAATCAGATAGGTAAAGTGATTTGCTCATGGTCTCACAATCACAAATAACAAAGAGAAATTTAAGCCCAATCTTCAGATTCCAAATCCTTTTCTACTCCACCATATCTATCTAAAAGGGTAATTATAAAGAAAGTGCTTTGTTAACTTTAAAATACTCCATACAATAACTCTTATGATTTTTAGTCCAAAATCTAATTTTTATATATCATTGATACAATCTTCTAGCCTTACTATTATTTAGTACTATTTTATTTTTATTATTACCCCATCCCCCAAAAAAAGTCAGTAACTAAGAACCTAAAAAAACCTTTAAAACTTTTTAAAATATTTTTAATTTATTTAAGGCAATGAGATTAAGTGACTTGACCAAATCACAGCTTGGCAATTATTAAGTGTCTGAGGTTGGATTTGAACTCAATCCTCCTGATTCCAGAGCTGGTGCTCTATCCACTGCACCACCTAGCTGCCCCCAAAAGAACACTTTTAATAAAATAATTAATTTAATATAATAATTTCATCAAAATTTTGAGATCTTATTAAATAATGACCTGACATCAATAGTATATGAGGATGATATGTAAAAATTAGATGTTGAAATACAATTACTTTTTTTGAAATACAATTACTTTTAAAACTTTTTAGTTTTTTCTTGTCATATAAATAAAATTTTTAATAGGTTTTTAAAATTTTGAGTTTCAATTCTCCCCTTCCCTCCCCTTTAAAAAATATCAAGCAGTTTAACCACAATAGATAGCATTATTGACTCATTTCAGTTATATTCAGTTTTCTATAATCTCAATTGAGGTTGTCATGGCAAAGATACTGGAGTAGTTTGTCATTTCCTTCTTGAATTCATTTTACAGATAAGAACCTGTGGTTAAATGACTTATCCAGGGTCACGTAGCCAGTAAGTGTCTGAGATCATATTTGAAGTCAGGTTCTCTTGATGCCTGGGCCAGTGAGCTAACCACCATACCACCTATCTGCCTCAATTATGCATTTGCATTCATGCCAGTCGTTTTGCAATGGAAAACACAGACAAAAAAAAACAACAACAAAAAAAGCATAGTAAAATCTGGATTCAGATTACACTAGTTTTTTTCTCTAGAAGTGGACAGCATTTTCATCATTAGTCCTTCAGAGTTGTCTTGCATCATTGTATTGTTGAAAATTCACAGTTGTCATTCACAGTCAATATAATTACTTTTAATGAGAATTTTTTAAGGGTCAATGTACATTAGGAAATAAATCTCTCAACATGAATTCAGTTGAATGAACAGAAAATCTGAATAATTGGAAAAAACATATCATTTTCTCATCTACTATAAAAAAAGTGCTTATTAACTATCATCAGAGCCCAGCACTTTTCATTTGCTTTGCTAACTCAGAACCATGTTTCTCCAAATCACCATAACAGAGATATGAACTGGCGAAGACCTGAATTTGAAGTCAGGAAGGCTTCTAGCTATGTAATCCCAGGCAAGTCACTTAACCTCTATGAGAATCAGAATAATTCCTACTCCACAGATTTGTAATAAAGTTGAAATGAGACATTATATACACAACTCAGGACATACCTTTAAAGCATTATGGAAATATCAGTTATTATTTTGATTCTCACTATATGTGTTAGTTAACACTCAAGCAACTTAATCCCAATATGATCCACTCCAGGAGGGAAAACCAATGAACTCAGTAAACCTGGAGAGAGCTGTCCAATCCTTTTCCCCTGGCTTCTCAAAACTATGCCAGCAGAGTAATGTTTGTCCTTCATTTCAAAGAAGACCATAACATTAGAGAAGTGATGCCATGACAAGTAAGTGAATCAGATTAGAGTGAAGGGGGGGTGCTGTGCTAAGTCACCAGCTTCACTTTCTCCTTCAGAGCCATCTGGGTCCAGTGACCAGTTACGAATCAGGATGACTGGAGATGGTCTTGAATATGAGGCAATCAGGGTGAAGGGATATGCCCCAGATCACATGGCTAGTAAGAGTCAGGTATCTGAAGCTGGATTCAAACTCCCATCCTCCTGATTCCAAGGTCAGTGAACTACCTAACTGCTCTGTAGCAAACCTGAAACTTAAGATGCATACCATTCAAATTAAAAGCACAACTTTTAATTACTGGCATATTACGTACTCTCCCAAAACCCTGCTTTGATTTACTTTCAAAAATATATTCATACCTTCAGAGTAGCTCTTCATTTCAAGCATCATAGAAACACTGAATGAAAAAAGGAAAAATGTTACATTTAGATTTCTATTAACTTTACTACTTGCTGCCATGTAACTTTGTGTAAATTATTCAGTGGGAGTGGGAATCCAAAATTGCATAAGATCATGAATCAACGATGGTTTGAGGGTACCTGGAAGGTAGCAGCAACAAGCACCAAAAACATAAAAATTTTATTACCTTCCCATCTTATTGATATTGTGACAATTCAGTGGGAAGAAAGGAGAATTGTACTATTGAATATATAAATATGATAATCCTACATGATCTATTTGTTCTTCATAAAAGTCTGACTGCAACACCTCTTCATGAAACAGAGATTATGCTGGGTTAGCATAGGGGAGGCCAGTGAAATAGGCACAAGTTTTGACAAATTAAAAGGCTTTCAGTCTGACTTTACTTTAGACTGTACAATAGACTGTAGCAAAGATTAATGAAGAGAAATCACAAATCAATCAATTCATTAACAACTATTTATTAAGTGGGTGCCAAGATGTCAGCTACTAACAGATCTTCTGGCCATGATAACCTATGAAACATAGCAAAAAGATAAAATAGATATTAACCATATTCAGTCTCTTCCCATTTCATTAGTGAAGTGACATGAAATGAAGCGGAGAGTGCCAAGGATTACATAGTCCTTGAGATAATCAACATACTTCTTAATACTTCTTAAAGCAATCTCAAATATTTTCTTCAAGAAAAGATAAAATTTTAAAGATAAGGTGAAAAGATTCTCACATTTAGGCATCCAAATATTTCCCACAGTGGACTCTTGAATGCTCCCTCCATGTCTTAAGTTTGATAACACTGTGGACACTTGGAACCCATATTTTCACTGTCACCCATTTTATGTCAAAAACAACAGATGATGAATGGCTATTTCAGGAAATTATGAATTTCCAGGTTTTCATAAATGCATAATCATAAACAAGACAAACAAATGAATGAATGGAAATCTAACTTAATAACTACCTGAGATCCCCTTCAGTAGATTCTATACTATACTCAAGAACTGTAAAATATTCTTGATGGTGACTGAAAATGAAATCACTCCACTTTCTAAATTATAAATATGTATTATTTCGATTCTATAGCACAGAGAGATCGTATAAACACCCACCAAAATCCTCAAAGCCTACATTTCTTTGCTTAACAAACAAAAACTTTGTGATCAGAATACTAGATTTTTCTCAAAGGGAATGCATTTTAAGTAGATAAGAGTAAATGAGAAAAGGTTGTCAAAGGAGCAAATGTTATCACTTCACTCAAGAAACCCCAAGAAAAAGATAAAACAAAATAAAGCCAATACTTGAGAACCAAAATAGGTTTATTCAAAACACTCATTTAAACAAATCAGACAATGATAGACTTGCATCAAAAAAGATAACAGAAATGATTTTGAAAAATAGGAATTATTATACAAATATAGTTATCATGAAGGTATAAATAATACAGCTAAAGTCAGATCAGGTGACAGATAGCTTGATATAGTGAATAGTAAGTCACTCCAAGAGTTGGAAAAATGGAATTGAGTACTGTCCCTAATACATCTCAGCCCAAAGACCCTTAGCAAGTGGCATAACCTTTCAATGCTATAGTCAATAAATTTTATATAAGCAAGTGATGGTAAAAAAAGGGATTACTTACTGACTGATCTCTATATGTAGGACTTCAGGATTGGGGCCTGGAGGAGATTTCAGAGCTCAACTAACATAATATAATAATAAGTGATAATAAAGAATATATTATTAATAATATATGATATAATATAATAATAATCTTGTATTGCCTACAAGAAAATTAAGGCCCAGGAAGGTTTCATGATTTAGGCAACTATGTGGTGTAGTGGATAGAATGTAGGACCTAGAGTCAAGAAAACCTGAGTTCAAATCCAGCCTTAGACAATACCCTGTGTGACCAGGAGCATGACTTAACCCTGGTTGCTTCAGTTTCCTCATCTGGAAAATGAACTGGAGAACGTTGTGGCAAACCACTCTAGTACCTTTGCCAAGAAATCTCCAAATGGGTCATAAAGAATTGAAAATGATGGAAAAACAACTAAACAAATAGTAGTCTATATGAGGTGATATAGGCCTTTACTGAGGTGAATAGAGAGAAAGGGATGCAACTCAGACAGTCTGAGCTGTCTTAACTACCACTATGACTTCCTTATCTCATTTATATTGAATGCTGCACTAAAAGCAAGTAATGGACCTCAAACTTTGCCAGTCTGATGGAGTTTCTTCCTGGAACTCTATACTGTGCCATGCAGCTAGAAATTACTATTATGTCTCCTCCAGTAAAGTCCTACTGAAATTATAAATGTTGATGACCCTGAGACCTGAGACCACTTCCCTTATCTCATTTGATGCCTAATTTATTCAGATGAATATTTTGGGTGAACCTATTTTGACCCTCAAGTCTTGGTTTCATTTTGCTATATCTTTTTTTTTAGTTTTTTTTTGCAAGGCAAATGGGGTTAAGTGGCTTGCCCAAGGCCACACAGCTAGGTAATTATTAAGTGTCTGAGACCAGATTTGAACCCAGGTACTCCGGACTCCAAGGCCAGTGCTTTATCCACTACTCCACCTAGCCGCCACCTAGCTGTCCCCCTTAGGGTTTCTTGAATGAAGAAATGGCATTTGTTCCTTTGACAGAAGGAACTGTCATGTTCCAGCAAATAGGAGAGGACCAGAGGATTGGACTGAAGATTAACCTTCTGTCTTTCATCTGAGGACCAGCTCAGCTGGGCAGCAGAAGGGTGAGGAACTTTTGGTCATAGTAACTCATGAAAACTGTCCACTAAGTTGCACCTGGGTTGCAACTGGAGTTGGTAGGAGGAAGGGGAATGAGCATTTATTAAACACTGCACAAAGCAGGAGACTAATGGATTGTTATTTGATTTAGAATATAGTCATATATATATATATATATATAATTATATTTAAATTACTTAAAGTACTGAAGATGTGTCCTTTCCCTATATCCTCATTCATTCTGATTGTCCAAGTTTGAGCAATCAGGTAGGAATTAAATGGACATCTTGATTTTTCCAGGTGTTGCACAGTACTTATGATGAACATTTCTTCCTCCCTCATATTCTGACAATATCCCAAGACTTCGATGGTAATAATGATACCTTAATATATAATGTTAAAGTAACATAACTAATAATGATGATGCTTTAAAATATCAGAGAAGCAACAAGGTCTGCAAGGTCATGAGAGAAAGGTTTGTGTAACAATTACTCTATAGACCTATAACTTGACGGTAATATAGAAAATCATTACAAAGAAATTTAAAATCCTTTTCCCATTCACCTACTTTTTGCCTGAATCTGTGATTTCTTCAGTGTAATAAAACATTTTGTTTTAAAGTGTGTTAACACTTCACTTTTATTCAGAATTCCCAGAAAATATCCCATAAGGGAACTTTCCACTGTCCTTCACAAAGATAAACAGGTTAAATGTCGAAGCTCAAATAAAAGCAAACCTTTGGAGGCCCAAACCACAAAGTTGGTCAATAATATTTACTGAGCATCTTGTCCCAGACACTGAGGAACAGCACGGAAAGAGGGCTGCCTGCCCGGAAACACAGGTCATTGGACTTTCCCTTTAGAGTTTATAATCTAAAGATTACAAAGGAAATCAATTATATTGAAGTTCAGTTGTAAAAAAGACCTTGAAATAAGACAAAATCATGAACCCCAGGTGACTGGCTTAGCTCCCTCCCTTTCCCTCTTTCTGTTCTATCCCTCTGTTGCACCTCTCACCTCCACGTCTCTGCCTTTCTCTGCGTCTGTCCCTCTTCACATATCTGTGTCTGTCTCTCTCACGAACCCAGACCTGCAGGCACACACCCCACATACCTGATTATCTAGCTCAATTACGACAGCATCTCACCCCCCAAATCCGGAATAACTCCTTGAGGTACCAGGCACCAGCCCAAACACAGGCCAGCTCCGGCGGACTAGGCAGGGGGGAATGAGTCCGTCCCCCTTTGCTCGGAAAGAATTAGTGGGATTAAGCGTCAAGGCCAAATCCTCTGAAAACATAGTTTTGGACCAACTCTTTACTTAGCTGTCTTTCCTTTAGCCCCGGCATGGCCCAAAGAGTCCCACCCACTCCCTGGCCCGGGTCCTCCGAGGCAGCCTAGAGAAGGCGGGGGGCGGCTGGAGGGGTGGCCGCGGGGGCCGGCGCCCCCTCCTCTTGGCGTTCCCCTGCTGGGCTGCCCGGACTCCTCCCTTCCTAGGCCCCGGCTTCTCCGGGGCGGCGCAGTCCTGGGCCGGTACCTGGGCGCCTCTCAGCTCTCCGAGTCCAGGACTGCGGACTGCACTTACTCAGGATACCCGCCCTGGAGAAGCGGGCTCTGGGGGCCTGGCGCTGCCCTCCGTGCGCGCCTTCACCCGGTGCCTCTAAGGGGTCCGAAGCCAGTCCTGGGCAGCAGAGTTCTGCCCCCGGGGCTCTTCCATCTCGCTCTCTGCGCCCTCTTGGAGAGGCGCAGCCCCGGAGCTGGACGGACAGGAGAATCGGAGCCAGCTTCTCCCCAAGTCCCTGCCCGGATCCCCACAGGGTTCCCTCCCACCCGGGCTGGCTAGGAGCCAGTTCTCCTCCCCTGGCTGGCCGAAGGGGGAGGAGGCAGCGATACTTCCCGAATGTCCACCTCCTCCGCCCCAACAGCTGGGAGGGCTGTCCAAACCGGGGGTAAACTCCGGGGCTGCCTGCCTGAAAGCTCCCTCCTGGGGAGCTCGCTTGAAGCCGAACCCAGGGTCACATCCTGGAATAGTGGGAAAAGTTCAGAAGAGGATTCGGAGACAAGCTGTTCTCGAGTTCCCTAATAACAGGAGAGTTTAATCAGAAAATGTCTGTTGGGCAAATAAGAAAGACCGGGGAAGCTAGTATCCCGGCCATCCTTACAGGGTCTAACATCAGGGTCTCTTCGTCTTCGAATCGTGGATTTAAAAGGACATTAGGAAGCCCTGGATTCCACATCCACTTTACAAATGAAAACGTGGCACAGGAAGGCTCACCTAACACAGTCACACTGCTAACAAGAGTCTCAAGCAGGGTTTGAACTTTAGTTTGTCTCTCATTGTCCAGTGTCCTATCCACTACTCTAACTAGTTCTCTCCTCTAGCTGGTTCTGAGATAAAGAAATATTGTTTCCGGACTCGAAAGGCCCACATCTTTCAAGATTCACACCCAGAGTAATCAGACTGCCAAGGATGCCTACAATCTCCAGAGGTTTGATCCATGGCTTCCCAACCTCTCCCCTCCCTCTCCAGCCCCAGAATCACAGAGTCTGCTGGACTCTGTCCAATATTTTTTAGGGGTTTCTTTAATATTCCAAATCTTCAAAAATATACTTCCAAATTTAATATTACCCTACAGATCGTTTTGAAGGAGAGGAAAAGGAATCATAAGTTCACTGACGAAGAGCTAGAAAAGACTTTAGAGGACATCTAGTCCAACCCTTTCATTTTGCAGACAAAGAAACTGGGTAACAGAGACATTGAGCAGAGTGACTCACCTAAGGTTTCAGCAGATAATAGATTTGAATCCAGAGGCTCCAAACTCAGAATGAGGCTCACTGTGACACAATGCTGTCTTTCTCAAGGAGTTTTAATAAGACTTGTGACCTCCCATGTAAGAACTCTCAGAACTTCAAAAAGAGAGTCCCCCTGTAGGCGGAACAGATTAAGAAATCTAAGAAAAAAACCTGATATTTTACAGATTTTTGCAAATGGAAAAAAATTGAGAAAAACCAGGGTTAAATAATCTAACCAGAACCCTACAACTAAACGTTTCTGAGACTGTATTTGAACTTGATTACAACTTACACTCTCTATCCACTAGCTACCCATAACACAAGATACATAGAGATTCATTACAGAACATTGATTTACCCACTTAAGCAAGGTGGAAAGGCATAGATGCCTTTCTAAGAGAGAGGACTATGACTTCCCTATCTAACTTTTTATCTCCTTTGCAAGATCACATCTGGACTCTCTTCAGTCAGCCCCATACCTAGACACAGCAACCTATGGAGAAACTGGTATGGCACCTTATGATGATAAGTTTTGTTAAACAGAAGGTTTTTTCCACAGAATTCATTCATTGAAATGTCATCCTAATAAAGTCATTTAGCACATGACAAATTCATGGAATAATTTTATTATTTCTTACTTTGTTAAATAATTTAACATGAATAATATAAATAAATTTATAAATATAAATGTCATTCCATAATTTTAAAAAACCTGATAAAAGTTTGGGTATTTTTTGTTTGGTTTTTTTGATCATAAATGGCCCAATACCATATGACTTAGTGACCTGAAAAGTTTCAAAAAAAATTGTATTGCCTATTTTTTTTATGGAACATACTACTTGTCTTCTGTAGAACCACAATGTTCCTTGGAACAAATTTTAAAACCACTGCCCTAGATGGACTTCCTCAAACAGTCTAACTCCTCTTATATATTTTCCATTCTCCTAACCAGCACTGAACTACTTTTTTACTTTTACTATTAAACCATCTTTATTTTCAAAAGAATTTATTCATGATCTCCCATCCCCAAACAGTTGTCTGATTTTTAAAAATTCATTCTGCTTAATATATACCATCTAGGAAGACCTAAATTAGTATTCTTGACCAGTCAGAAAATCCCTAGCTATACTTAACACATGGCATATTGTGAATGATTGATGTTTTCACAGGTAAAACAGATGCACTAGGAAGGGCTTTTCAGATTCTGTGCTGTGTTTGTGAGCAATCAGTCAAAGCTTTAAGTATTTATTTTATAAAGGGCAATGTACTGGACTCCGGGTGGTACAAAGACAAAAAAAAAACAGTCTCTATGGAGGAAGCGTGTACACATAGAAGCAATTATGACCTATATACAAAATTGTTGTTTAGTCATGTCCTACTCTTTGTGACTCCATTTGAGGTTTTCTTAGCAAAGACAGCGTGTCCCATTTTTCTTCTTCAGCCTATTTTCAGATGAGAAAACTGAGGCAAACAAGGTTCAATGACTTGCCCAGGGTCACATAGCTAGTAAGTTTCTGAGGCCAGATTTAAATTCTGAAAGATGGGTCTTCCTGACTCCAGATGAGATGCTCTTATCCATTATACACTAGCTGCCCTTTGCACAATTAAATATAATGTAAATTTTGTGGGGGACTCTAGCAGTTGAGATGATCAGGCAAAGTAATATAAAACAAGTAGAAATTATGAATAAACCAGTTCAATGATTTTGAATAATTAACTGAACAATTGTACATTTCAGTTTTTCCATAATTAAAATGAAATGCATTATTAATTTGAAAACAATTTGACAATTGTCAAATACTGCTAGAAATATAGAAATCAAAGAGGTCCTACTTGCTTTTATACTGTGTCCTCTCTAACTGGTGTCATCTGCCTCAAGATAAATTATCCTTCAACTTTTGAAATTGGGTAGAAAGTTTTAAATGGTTCCACTTGGGGGGGGGATCACAGTGTATCTGCAAATATTGGAAAGATTGTCATCTGAAAGAAAAATTAGATTTTTTAAATAGCTTCAAAGGGGAGAATTAAGAATTATTGGAAAGAGTTAAACAGAGGCAAATTTATGCTTCACAGAAGGAACTTCCTGTCCAATAGTGAAATAGATTACTTCATGAAGTAAAGTGTACAGTAAAATAAGTTCAGAGCTGGGATGGACATTTGTCAAAAATATAAAGGTTAAACATAAATGCTTGGACTCTAGAGAAACATGAAATGAGTTACAGAATCTGATGCTGAGCGAAGGGAGCAGAACCAAGAGAACAGTGTTCACATTAATAACAACATTGTGAGATGATCAACCTTGATGGAAGTAGCTCCTCTCAGCAGTTCAGAGAGTTAGGACAACCATATTAGACTGACTATGGACAATGTTATCCCCATCCAGAGGAAGAAAAACAAAATAAAAAAAGAAAACCCTTCAGAATCTGATGAACACTTTATAAAAATTATCTCTTATATTTCTCTTTCCCTTAATCCTAATTTCTCATACCGAAAATGACTATGCTGTAAACATATTTACCAAAAATATATATGTACAATGTTAACTTCACTGTTCACCACTGAGGGGAGCAGGGTGGGGAGGGTGAAAGGAAATTTTATAACTTAAAAATATATGTATGCATAGGGATGAATGTTGAAAAATAAAATAAAATTTTAAAAAAGAATATAAAAGTTAAATGCTAATGACAACAAAAAAGACTTTAGAAAAATATCTTGGGCTCTCCTGCACCCAAATACACAGTGACTCCCTATTGTCTGAGCAAATTTCAACCTCTTTTTTTTTTTTATATTGAAGGCTGGCCACAATTTGATGGCATTCTATCTTTCCAGGTTTTCTTCATACTACTTCCTGTCCAATATGATTGCTACTAGGGGGTCTGTGGATATCTTCCTAAATGGTAATGCAATAGCCTCCAGGGTTCTCTTCCTCAACAATGGTCAGTAGATGCTGTTCCTTGTTAAGAGCATTTATTTAAGTGGTTCAGCAATTAAGCATTTTCCTCAATACCACCAACACATTTTCCTACAAATAGACTTAGAAACCAAGAGGAGGACAAAGTGAGTATAAACTTAAAGAAAAGTATCCTCCTAGTGAGGTACACATATAGGGGATAACACATGCCCAAGATAACTCATGGACTAGATCAGTAGCACATGTTTGGACCAAATAAGCCAGTTTGTGCTGGCTGAGGTCTGGCAGTTCACTTCTAGTGGCTATTCTGAGTGGAGCCTCACCTGGTTGGTGATACTGGGTTGGATTTCACTAAAACTTGGGTCAACTTTTGTTCTCTTGGCCTTGATATACAAAAGACAGCTGTAGTGTTTCTACACCTTAAACTGAAAGAGTACTTCTCAGGGAATAAGATCTATAAAGACAGGAAAGGGAGGAGGAGAATAGGTTATGAAGGGCTTTGAATCCAAATAGAGAATTTTGTATTTAATAGTGGTTGTGTTAGGAAGCCACTGGAGTTTATTGAGTGTCTGAGGGTTATTTGGGGTGGTTGTGGTAGAGACATGATCAGAACTGCGTTTTAGGAAAATCACTTTGGTAAATGAATGATAAAGGGTTTGAAGTAAAGGAAAACTTGAGTCAGGCAGACACATCCAGCAGGCTAGTCCAGGATTGAGTTGATAAAAGCCCACACTAGAATAGTATCAGTGTCAGAGGAGAGATAGGAGCATAAAATAAAAATGCTGCAAAGATGAAATCAACAGTCCTCTCTATTGAGAGGGAGTCAATTTGTAGGCTTTGAGTCTGAGGAACTGAGAGAATAGTGTTGCCATCTATAATAGAGAAGGTAGAAGAGGGTATGTCTCAGGAGGAGAAATAATGTGTTCTATTTTGGACATGCTTAGTATAAGATGTATACTGGAATCCCGGTTTGAGATGTCTGAAAGACAATTGAATATGCAAGACTGGAGATTAGCAGAGAGACTGAGACAGAATATGGAGATTGAGAATTATAAAGATGGAAATTGTTATAAATCAATGGAAACTGATAAGATCACTGAATGAAGTAGAAGCTGAAAACAAATAGCAAAGAAACGTGTGATTTCATGTAAAATTAGCTTATTTGTCTATTTATGAACATGAAATAAAAAGTATTTTTAAAGTTCATAACAAAAACATTTTTAAAAAAAGAAGGAAGAGGGTATTTGCTACTAGACAAGAGAATGGCAAATGTTATGATTTTCTAAAAAAAAGGAAGAGGAAGGATGGCATTTGTAGACTATAAACTGATGATCTTGAGTTGATCTCTGGAAGGATGCATTACTACTTTTTTAGAGGCAAGAGTTAAATGACTTGCTCAGAGACACAAAGTTAGTTTGGACTCAGATCTTCCTGATCCCAGAGCAGATGTTCTGTCCACTGTACCACCTAACTGTCCCTAACATGCCTTAATAAAGAGATAATTAGTGAACTTTGGGAAAGGGAAGTGTTGATCACTAAAAGGCATCATGAATGGCTTCATTAAAAAAAAATCATGGCAGACCAATCTCATTTCTTTTTTTTTTTGACAGGACTAAATGAATCAGGACAATGAAGTAAATAGGGCATCACTAAATTTCAACAAAGCATTTGATAGTTTTGTATCTTATTCTTTTGGATAAAATGAAAATAGTCAGATTAGATGATAGTATTTTTAATGAATGCAAAGCTTGTTGAATAGCAACATAAAAGAATAGACATGAATGAGTCAACTTGGAGGGAAGTTTAGTGGAAGGCTTCAGGGATCTGACCTTGGTTCTGCTGTGTTTTTTTTAAACATGTTTAATCAAAGACTAGGCTAAAGGCAAAGATGGCATCCTTACAACTCTGTAGATGATATGAAGCTGAGAGAGGAAAACCTAAAGATTATTTAGCCAAAGCACAATCCAAAAATATTTTGCCTGTCTAGAATAAGTTGGAACATCATGATGAAATAGAGAATTCCAAATTTGGCTTTTTAAAAAATCCTAAAATCATGAGTATAAGATGTAGGAGGTATGGCTAGTTTGTCTAAAAAAAGGCCTAAGGATTTTAGTAGACTGCAAGCTCAATCCAAGTATGTAGGGTGACAGCCAGAAAAGCTAATGTAGTCTTAGATGCACTAAAGGAAGCATGATACTAAGTAATAGTATCAGCATACCATATCCTGGTTAGACCATTGGAGAAATGCTGTATTTAATCCTAAAAGTCAAAATTTTGGGAATTGCAGAGAATCCATAACAGGACTGTGTCATAAGGGGAGTAGCTGAAGGGACTGGGGGTTGGGTTTAGTCTGAAGAAAAGATTTAGGGCACATGTAGTGACTATCTTCAACTATTTGAAAAGTTGAGATATGGGAGAGGGATTAGATTGGTGCATCTTATCTCAAGAAGGTCAAACCAGAGTTTATATCGCAAAGATGCACATTTAATCTTGACATCCCCAAAACATCCCACCTGTCCAAAACTCAAATTCTCTAGGGAGCTTGCCTCACTAGAAAGGCCAGATGACTGCTTGCTGGCTTTGTTGTTCAGAAGATTCATAATGTTATGAAAACCCCAGGAAAAACTCTGGAAAGGGCAACCAGAGGTGCTCTGGGAAACCCCACCCCCACCCCAAGTGTCTCAGGTTACCCTGGATCAATATAGTTTTTGTGAGACAAAAAATCCTGTTTATATGAGACAAAGAATCCTGTTCTAGTCAGGCTTTTATTGTCTCAGAACCCAAAGTGAAGTCAATTACTGGATCAAACTAATTGACTGACTTTTGAGTCTAAAGGGAGATCTTATATAAGAGAATTCTGGTCATGTAGCCAGCTGGCTGAGGGGCTTCTGATAGTTACATTCCCATAGGAAAGAGCGTAGGTTCAGGCATGGGGAATTTCTGTTTCTCAGATTGAGGGAGGGAATATGCAGGTATTGCAAACAGGTAGTAAGGATTTGCCTAGGTTTTCTCAGTTTATATCCATGCTTATGTTAGCAATTTGCCCCCTGAAAGCCCTCTTTCCTCTCAAGATCTTATAATATCAAAGTTAATCTTGTTTATCCACCTCCTTGTCCAGTTGACAGGACACAAGGTGTTTTCTGTTTCAGAGAGGCAGTTTCTCAGGGGTGATAGAAAAGTTCTTCTCAGGGGAATAATGCGCTTTTTCTATAGTCTATTCTTCATAAGATCAGCATGGTTAGGGCATCAGGTTTAGCAGTTCACTTCAAAAAGGCATAGATTTTAACTATTTGCTATTACACAAAGTCCCAGATAAACACTTGTGATATTGCAGTTAACTCCATTAATAATATAATCATTAACATTAATGTAATTTATGCAGTGCTTTTAAGCTTGCAAAGTATTTTTTATATTTGATATATTTAATTTGATTCACACAATAACCCTATAGGGTGCTACTAATAGCTTTGTTTTACAAATGAGGAAACAATTTAGAGAAGTTAGGTGACTTAACAAGTTTCAATTAGCTAGTACAACTCTGTGTCAGGATATGAATTCAAGTCTTGCTGACTCCAAATCCTGCCCTCTATTCACTATGCAGTCTATCGACCTAGTCTTGCTTAGGCATATTCTATAACAGATGACTTTTAAGATCCCTCCCTTCCAATAGGAAAGTCTATGACTAGTCCTCTGAAAACTATTCTATGTTATTCCTACCTTATACCTCCAATTTACTTTACTCCCAAACACTTTTGAATCTATTGACACTGGTCTCCTTGCTATTGCTTGAACAAATAAAACACTCCATCTGATTCCAGGTACTTTTGCTGCTCTGTACACCATGCCTAGAATGTTCTCTTTCCTTATTTCTCTTTGCATCCTTGGCTTCCTAAAATCCCATCTTCTACAGAAAGTTTTTTGAGTTGTCATTTAGACATTTCAGTCATGTCCTACTTTTCATGACACCATTTGGGGTTTTCTTGGCAAAAAAAAAAAGATACTGGAATTGTTTTTCATTTCCTTCTCCACCTCATTTTCCAGTAAAGGAAACTGAGGCAAAAAGGCTAGATGACTTGCCCACACAGCTAGAGTCTTCAAACTTCTTTGAACTCAGATCTTCCTGATTCTAGGCCCAGCACTCTATTCATGGCATCATCTAGCTGCCCTAGGTCTTCATTCCTTCATTCATGTCTTTCCTCTAGTGATTCATTTCTAATTTATTCTAATCTCTATAACTTGTTTTCCCCATTAGACTGTTTAGCTACTTGAGGGCAAGGTCTGTCCTTTCCCTTTCTCTTTGTCCCCAGTGCTTATCACAGTGTTTGATCAATCTTGATGACCTGTCAACTTTTCAGCCCAAATTCTTGCTAATGTTCTCTAACATTCATATTCAGACTCATATCTGTGTCATGTTTTAAGTGTTATATTAAAATAAATGTCCTAATTTCATTAAAAGGAAAGCCAACCCACACATTTTGCTTAACTCCATGCCAGAATTATGGTCAAATATGAGTGAGAAGAAAGAACTTCGGAAAAATCACAGTCATACTCATTTTTGTTATAAATTAAAATAGTTAATAGTTCAAGAAAAGTTTCATTTAAGCTATTTGTAAATACATTTCTCTTATTTTTAGTAATTGGGATTATTTCTTTTTATTTGTCTCCTCTTAGCCTAGTAGAGTCCCTGGTCCATAATAGGAGCTTAATAAATCTCTACCATTATCCAATTGTGCATGATAATGTAACCTCTTAAAGCCTTGGGGTTCTTTATTTGTAAAAAAGAGTGCAATAATTACAGAATTCCTGTTGATTTTTCCAGTAAAATGTATGATTCTATTGAGTAGGAAATATTGTCAAGTTTTTGTTTGGTGGTTGTTCTTGTTTGGGGGTGGTATTGATGGTTGTTGATGTTGATAAGTCTTTTTATTTCCAAAACCTAGATATATAGATATAGATATAGATATAGCTATAGCTATAGATATAGATATAGATATAGATATAGATATAGATATAGATATAGATATAGATATAGATATAGATATCTGTTCATATTATGTACTTAATAAATGCATTTTTAATATGGTGGAAGACTATTTCAGCCCACAAACTCATAGACACACATACACACATACATCCACACCACATGCTCCAGGCTTTACCAACAGACAAACTTTTTCACCCTTAGATATATACTGACGCCACAGCTCTTGACATGACATAGATACTACAAAAGGCAGACCAGTAATATATCGGGCACACTTTCAGATAATTTCATGTACTTCTGTAGGGCAAGAAAGATAGTGGTGAGAGATGTTACAAAAAGATTAACCAGGGATAAGGTAAAAATGAGAGTCAAAATGATTCTATGATTTTAAACCTAGGAGACTGGCAGACATCAAAGTCAGGTGAGTTTAGAAATTGTTAAATCTAAGGATAAGGTCTGCTGCAAACTTTAGATCTATATAGGTCTCCCAAGAGTATATTCTAGTATTTGTCTGATAGCCTGGGGAGAAATAGGTACCTTTTTTTTTCACTCAAGGTCGGTCAGATTAATAATGAAAATAGTAATGGTAGGTCAACCTACCCTTCTTATTATATCACAAAAGATAATCAGTCATTTGAAGCCTCACCCACAAGCAGTTCAAACCAGTAGGCTGTCATCACGACAATTCACTGGATCTTTTAAGTAGAGGCACAATTACTCAATAGTTATGCAAATGATTGAAATGTATTACAAAGATTCCTGGAGTAAACTACTTCTGCTCCTAAGGACATGTGCTAGTTATTTCTGTGGGCCATACCAAGTGGAATTTTATGTAATTAATGACTATAGATAAATGTTGAATTTTTTTTAGCCTTTCTCCTTTATTTGTTATTATTGAGTGGACAATGGTGTCCTAAACTAAAAAAACAGACAATCTAGAATTCAATTCTTTTCTCTATTTGGATATGTGTGTGTGCTCACTTAACTTCAAATAGTCTCTTTGTAGAATGAATACAACAATTTGTTTTTCCTGAGGCAATTGGGGTTAAATGACTTACCCAGGGTCTCATAACTATTAACTGTCTGAGGCTGGATTTGAACTCAGGTCCTTCTGACACCAGGGCTAGTGCTCTATCCATTGTACCACTTAACTGTCCCAATTAATACAATAATTACAGAATTCTTACCTGCCTCTCAAGTCTATTGACTGAATCAAATGGAATACTGATATGACAAGCATACTGTATAGCACAACAAAAATGGAAGATATGATCTTCATCAGGAGTATCTCACTAAATGAATGCTCCATGGGTGAGCTCACAGTGTTGCAGTTTTCTGGTAAATAAAAAGTAATACTTCAGATCCTGGTTGTTCTTCTGCATTGGTTGCATACACCATAGCACTGCTATCCCCACTGTTGGCCTTAAAACACCAATATAAAGTGCACTTAGAAACAGTGACTATGTGGTTTAGAAGCATTCCAGTTGAATTCTGAATCTCTCAGTTTCTGAATTTTGAAATGAAGAACTATCAGCAATCCAAACAGCATTTAAAGATAACCAAGGAAAAAAGAAAAGAAGGAAGGAAATAAGTATTTATTAAGTGCCTATTATGTGACAGGCACATTCTCACAACAACATTGTGAGATAGGTGTGAGGGATTATGATTATTTCCATTTTACAGTTGAGAAAACCGAGGCAAGCAGAGGTTATGTGACTTGACCAAGGTCACATAGCTAATATCTGAGACTGATTTTGAATTTGAATCTTGCTGATTCTAAGCCTAGCCTGCTATTTACTGTTTCTCCTAGCTGTCCCCAAGGATTGAAAGGAAGCAAAAGGCCAGAGTGCAATAAAAATAGTTTCACAACATTACTTACGTCAAGTCAGAAATTTAATTGTCCTTTTGCCAGAATGTCTATTCTTTCTCATTTCCACAGTTAATTTTTTTTATTCTAACCTGAATCATTTCCTGTGTTGGTTATGATAACCCCTCCTTCCTAGCTACTTTGCTACTGATTCAGTCAAGAAAAATTTAGTCAAAGCAAATGTTGCCTCCTCTTGTTAGAAATAGCAATGTTTCTTTTTCTTACCTCCATTTCCTTATTGCCCTTGAACTATATGATATTCTGTATCCTATTTAAACTGTTCTTTCTTGCCTTCAAAATTGCTTACTATGTGGTTTTTTTTTCCCCCTTCCAACAGTCTATTAGTCCAGGAAGGGAACTTAAAGATTATCAACTAAAATCCTTACAATTTTTTCCTTTAAAAAATAACGTTTATTTAATATTTTATGTTTTCCCTGTTACATGTACATATCCTTTTCCTTTATAGTTTTTTTATAACTTTGAAATATAGACCTAGTAGCAGTATTGCTGAGTCAAATAGTATCCCCAGTTTTATAACCCTTTATTTATAGTTTCAAATTGCTCTACAAAATTTTTGAATCAATTCACAACTCCACCAACAATACATTAGTGTCCCAACTTTCCCACACACTTTCCCACATTTGTTTTCCTTTTCTGCCCAATCTGATAGCTGTGGGGGAATACCTTCCAAGTTGTCTTGATTTACATTTCTCCAATCAATAGTGATTGAAAGAATTTCTTCATATGTATATATATATAACTATGATTACTGTATCTGAAAACTGCCTCCTCATCTCCAAATTTGACTCAATTCTTTATACATTTGAGAAATGAGGGCTTTATCAGAAAAACCTGCTGTAAAATTTTTTTAGTTATGATTGTATATTTCTCTCCATTCTATGCCTTCCCATTTATCTCTCTCTGTGTCTGTCTCTATCTCTGTCTTCATTTCTCTGCCTCTCTCTTTTTTTCACTCTGTTCTCAAAAATATTTTGCTTCTGACTACCAGCTCCTTCAGTCCTTCCTCCCTTCTATCAGTCCTTCTCATACTTTCCAAAATTCGGGAGATTTGTGTCTTGTCCCATCAGACCATAGGCTCCTTAACCATGGTATTACATGAAGGTGATCACCCCAAGGTATCTTGTAGTCCTGAGTCTTACTGAGTCTGTTTAAGGCTAGAGTCAGTGAATCAATCAATATTTATTTATTTAGAACTGATTGTATAGCAAGCACTGTTCTATATACTGGAGTTAAAAAGAAAGTCAAAAACAAATAAACAATAGTCCCTGCTCTCAGGGAGCTCACAGTAGATTGAAGGATCTACCTCTCTTCTCTCATTGAATGTGCAATGGGGAATAGTCCAGTATGTGGATGAAAAAATAGAAGTCAAATTAGATTAAAGATTTTATCTAATTGGGTCAAAGATATGGTATACATAGATGGCACAATAAGAAAGCTAGAGTCATGAAAATTTGAATTCAGATCCTGCTTCAAACATTTACTAGCTGTGCAATACTGGGTTAAAGTCACTTAATCTCACTAATAGACTTATTTTGAAAAATGGGGATGATTACCTAGTAGTCTATGTTCAGTTCTCTGCAAAACTTAACGCACTATATAAATGCTAACTATTATAGATTTAGAGTTTTAAATACTTTAAAAGTAATTTAATATGTTTTACGTGGTCACTCATAAATAACCTACATGAAATTGTCCACTGTCTTAGGGAGAAGGAGGGGAGGAAGGAAGGAAGGATAGAGGAAATTTGGAACTCAAAATTTTTTTTAATGAATGTTTAAAATTGACTTTATATATAAATGGAACAAAATTAAATCTTATTTAAAAAATAAAAGTCATTTAGTCCAATTCTATCCAAACCATAAATGTCATCTGTAACAATCACAACAATGAAATTGTCTAATCACTAGCTAAGAATTTCTAGTTGTAGGGAGCTCACTCTTCTTTGAGACAGTCTATCATTTTGAGGTAGCTCTAATTGTTAGGAAATTTTGTTTTTGCTAAATTTAACATTAAATTTAACATTAGGTAATGTTTATATATAGTGGGTAGAAAGACCAAATTTCAAGGCCTCCCACCCAAAATATGTCACCTGTGTGACAATGGAGGGAGGGAAAGGGAAGGAAATATTGTTTATTATATATTAAGTACTAGGCACTATGACAAATGCTTTACAAATATTATCTCATTTGAACTTAATAACAATCCTAAACAAAAATAAATAATTTGAAATCCCATTAGCCTTAAATATTAGCAGCAGGCCTAAGCATTGCATGTGGACATCATCAGGAAGGATATTTAACAAACATTAAGCATTTAATAAATATTTTCTCATGTGATCTTCACAAACACCCTGAGAGTTAGGTTCTATTACTATTGGAGATGTTTTAAAAGTGTTTTTAAACTTAAAAATTAAAAAAAATTATTGAAAATCTTGTATAAAGGGAGTTATTTAGTGGGAAAAGTGCCATTTATACTATCTAGTTGATATCTTTTAGTTGCTCTTTTAGATAAAATTACATTGTTATGGATGTTAATTGGGGAGAAATATCTCAATTCAAAGGAGTATTCTAATGATAGGATTTTTGGCCTTAGCTTGCCTAGACCCAGATCCTCCATGCCATTTCTTATCCATCTCCACCATGTTTCCAGACACACAATACTGCCTCTATCTTTTTATGAGTTAATAGTCTTATGACAACAGACTGTGAGAGTGTGGATTGTCTTACTTGCCTATGTTGGTATGCCAGGACTTAGCATGGTGATGTAAAGCAAGTACTTAAATTTCATATTATATGTTGTTTATTCTTGAGTCCTTTCAGTCATGTCTGATTCTTTGTCACACCATTTGGAATTTTCTTGGCATTCATTTTACAGATGAAGAAACTAAGGCAAACGCCCAGGGTCACACAGTTACTCTGTGTGTGTTTATACTATAGCATAAGCATGCATATAATGTGTAAATATACATATATACTTATTTAGGGACAGTTAGATGATGCAGTGGATAGAGTACTGATCCTGGAGTCAGGAGGCTGGTAGTTCAAATCTAGGCTGACACATTTGACACTGTTAGCTGTGTGAACTTGTGCACTTGGGCAAGTCATTTAACCCTGATTGCCTCACATTCAAAGCCATCTCCAGTCGTTGGTTTAGCATAATGCCTCTCACTCAAATCCAATTCATGTGCTTTGTCATGGCATCGCCTCCCTGATGTCATGGTCTTCTTAGAGAACAAAGGACAAACATCATCATCATATTTATTTCACAAAAAAGTATACTATCATATCATTTTATACTAAGGGACATAAGCATGGGGAAATATCATAAAATATAAAAATATATGTATCTATGCACATATATATATATATATACACACACACACACAATTGCAGTGTAGTTTTTAAGAGTTTTCAAACTACATTCCTTGCAATGAAGTTCCATTGTATTATTATTATTATTATTATTATTGTTTTAAAAATGAGCAAATTAAGGCACAGAAACACAGAAAGCACAACAACAGGAAGTTATGCTGCCAGAAGTGGATGTCAGACCTTTGGATTCTATATCTAAGACTTTTTATCCTCTCATTGTACTACTAAATGAATGAAACAAAAGAACAGGAAAAATAGAGAGGAAAAGGAGGGAAGATGAGAAAAAGAAAAAAGAAATGAAAGAAAACAATGGGATGTAATCAGAAGAATCATTCAATTCCCTATATCCATGATCTAACTCAAGTCAATGACTTTGTTTTTTGCCAGAAAATGGGATTAAATGATATGCCCAGGGTCACATAGCTAGTAAGTATCAAGTGTCTGAGGTCAGATTTGAACTCAGGTCTTCCTGACTTCAGAGTCAGTGCTCTTTCCACTATACCACTTAACTGCCCCAAGTCAATGACTTTCATTGCAAAGATAAAATTAATATTTTAAAATAGAAACATGAATATAGAGCTGGTACTGTAGATGCTACTGGGCCTATTACATATGCTATCAAATATGACAGGGGTTAGAGAGTACTTAAAAGTCACTCCTGTCGCTCTTTCACCATCTATGAAAATCCTACCGTTAGAACACTCCTTTGAACTGAGATATTTCTCCCAAGTTAACATCCATCAATGTAATTTTATCTAAAAGAACAACTAAAAGATATAAACTAAAGGGCATAAATGGTACTTTTCCTACTAAATAACTCCCTTTATACAAGATTTTTAATTAATTTTTAATAAAAAAAGCACTTTTAAAACATCTCCAATAATAATAGAACCTAACTCTCAGGGTGTTTGTGAAGATCAAGTAAGAAAATAGTTGTAAAATGCTTAATAAATGACTATATCCTTCCTGATGAGGTCCATATCCAATGCTTAGGCCTGCTGCTAATATTTAAGGCCAATGGTATTTCAGATTACTTATTTTTGTCTTTTCCTTTTGAGTTATCTTCATTTTCCTCTCTAACCAGACTCCAGTTATTCTTGACCTGAGAGGCATATTGGCAGAGTGATATAATAGAAAGAATGAAAGATTTGTAGTTAGGAGGACCTAAATTTTAATCCCTAGCTCTACAATTGATTATCTATGTGATCTTGGATAATTCAGTGTACATCCATCTATAAAATATGGATAAGCATATTTTCCCTACTTACCTAAGTGAATTATATTGAGAGTCAAATAGAATGTGTTGGAAAAGTAAACCAGAATATATATTTCAATTGTGATGAAGGTAACATTACTGTTTTCCCTTTTCTAATTTCAATATTTTGTCTCCATCCTTTCTCATTTACTTTAAAGATACATATGCAAATGTGACCATTGTTTTTAAATGTTTTTAAGTTCTAAGTAATTTTCTCCCTATTTGATCACATAAATGTAGTAATAAGTAAACCATCGTGCCATAGATTATGAATTTAAAAGTCAAAAATAAAATCAGATGTGCATAAATGTAAAACATATATTAAATGAAGAAAATAAAGAAGATAAAGCATATTCTATTCATTAATATACTTCCAAATATTCTAATGATACTATGGAAAAGAAGACCAGAAGCTTCTTAGGACAGAAACCCTGCTTCTTTTGTATATTACTTAGTGCCTAGCTTAATACTAGACACATAGGATCATAGATTTGGAGTTGAAAGCCATGTTAGCACTTATTAAGTCCAATTCTCTTCATTTTTATAGAAAAGAAATTGAGGTCTGTAGATGCTAAATGACTTCACTATGGTCACACAGATAGCAAGTTCTTGAAGCAAGATTAGACTCTATATCTTCCTTTTTCTAAATTCAGAGCTCTAAAAACTAGCTGACCCTCATAGTGGACATTCAACAAATAATTGTTGATCAATTCATTCTGCAGTGACACTGTAGATAATCCGGAAGCATCAAGAAATGCAAAAGAAAAACTAGGAGGCAGCATATGGCAAGCAAATCAAATCATCTTCACCACCTTGCATACCACTATTGGACCTAGATGGAGAAAGTCTTGGGAATGATTATGCCTGTACTATTACTGGTCTTCTTTCTTACTGGAGCCTAAAGCCATCACTAAGGAGAATAAGTACTATGGGAAATGGTCCACCTTCCTAACCATAACCAAGATCCACTACTGACTAACTGCCACCACAGGCAGGTAAAGTTCAAGAGTCCTAGAAATAGTAACATCACTGAGATCACTAGTCCTGTTTCCACGCTGCCCTATTAACAAATCTGGGAAAGTAACTCTCATGAACATGTGGGCTGGCATCTGTTTCTGGAAGTGTTATAGTCACCCAAGATTCTTCAAAAAGAAAAATTTGGGGGTGGCTAGGGCACAGTGGATAGAGCACCGGCCCTGGAGTCAGGAGTACCTGAGTTCAAATCCAGCCTAAGACACTTTTTAATTACCTAGCTGTGTGGCCTTGGGCAAGCCACTTAACCCCATTGCCTTGCAAAAAAAAAAAAAAAGCCTAAAATAAAATTTTACTACAAAAATCCTTGACACTGTCAAATGATTTAGCCTCAGCACTTGTTAAGATCAGTGGAAATATAAAGATGCTATATTATGATCTCCTTTGTCATCTTTAAGGATCAAGAGACTATTCCATCTGACTTGCATTTGAATCTCCCATGTGTTTTTTTCCTCCTTCCTTCTCCCCTCTCCCCCTTAGAATAAGTTTCTAATTTTTTATATTTGTATTTCCAGCAATTGGCACAATGCTATGCACATAGCAAGCCCTTAATAAGTGCATTTTCATTCATTTAATCTAAAGCAAAGAATGCATTTCTACTCTTCCACCTTTACTCACTCACTAAGATTTCTGAATGACAGAACTGAGATGATTGACCAGCTGAAGCAACTCCATTAGCACCTCACACACAAAAAAAAGAAATTTAAAGGATATTGTTTAAGATCTAAAGGCAACAGAATATTATCAGAAACTTCTTAGAACACAATTAGGTTATTTCTGCTTTTAGACTGCATTTCTTCCCTCAGTCTCCTTTTTTGAACCAAGTGTTCTCACAATTGACCTAGGTACAAAGAGGAGGGAAAAAAAACCTAAATAAATACAAAAAGCTAGGGTTACTACTTATGTCAAGGAGACTGAGGAAGGAAGAAATTTCAAGAAGAGAGTTCAGAGCCCACCAGGATAATTAAATTTTGTTTTCAACAAGAATAAAAGAAATTATCCTGCCAATCCCTTTGCCCCAATCTTTCATTACCCTTTAAAAATCAAATAAATAAAACTTCAGAAGAGCAAATAATTACCTTTCAAACATACCATTGGATCTATTCCAATAACATAAGGAGTGCTAGTAGGAAAAGCTCTCCACACAACTTTTGGGAAAGTGGTTACCATGTGTATTTATGTAAGTCCCACAAGGAGACTTCTAACTTGGGATTTTCAAAAGTACCAGGAACCAGTTTCATAACAAACATGGATAAATATATTGTAATTTTTGGGGGGGGTTGCAAGGCAATGGAGGGATTAAGTGCACTTGCCCAATGTCTCACAGCTGGATAATTATTAATTGTCTGAGTCTGAATTTGAACTCAGGTCCTTCTGACTTCAGGGCTGGTGCTCTAGCTACTGTGCCACCTGGCTGCCCCATCCTTATCTTTCTTGACTTTTTACCATCGTCTTTTCTGGATATTTTCTTCTCTCATGACTTTTTTTTAAACACTGTTCTTTCCTGGTTCTCCTATCTATCTGTCTGCTCCTTCTCAATCTCCTTTCTTGGCTTATAAACCTAAATCATACTATTCCACAAATGTACACGGTGACCATAAGGAAACTTAAAGTCACAAGGCAGTAAGGCACATGTGTAGTAAATACATTATAATTAAATTATAAGAATTGCATTGTAAAAAAAATCAACTATGATTAAATCAGATAAATTGAGAAGAGTTTAATAAACTGATGCAAAGTGAGCAGAGCCAAGAGAAAATATACACAATGCACAGAAAGACTTCAGAATTTAGATCAATATAATGACCAGAGACAGAGAACATGGATCTGTCAGTATATCCTAGAAAAGTATTTCCATTGGAAGGGCCAAGTTCAATATTTCTCTAAGGTATCTTCCTATGTCTGGCCCAAGTTCTAAGTTCACCTATTACAATGACCAGTCTTGACTCCCAAGAACTCATTGTAAACACAAGAAAAAGATAAACTACAGATGTTGGAAAAGTAATACATTGTTGGGCAAAGTCAATTAATTTGTTTTGTCTAATTTTAATTCTTTTGTTATTAGGGCTTGTTCAATTGGAGGGAAATCTATTGGGAGGTAACATCAGTTTTTTTAAAAAGCATCAATATAACATTTAAAAACAAAGCCAGAAATTCCAAACCTGTAGTTGCCCCACTCCCCACTTCTCTCCTTCCATTTCCTTGAGAGTGAATTAAGGGTCAAAGAATTCAAAGGTATCCCAGAACTTGCATATATAATAAGTATGGTATTTTGATGTGTTCTTATTTGAATAATTTACTGAAAGAATTCTAAAAGAACAAGGGATATCTCAGAGCAAATGCATCTAATCTGCAGCTCTCAAAACCCATACTTTATTATATTATTACAATTTATTATTATACTCATTGGTAATGCAATTTATACTTTTCATAAATAAATATTAAATTTTATATGTTGCCCTTGACAAGATTTGTTGGACAATGTGGCCCACAAGAGCTAAAAGGTTGAACATTCATTCCATAGAAGATGTTTTCACTTAGAAAATCTCCTGAGGGGCAGCCAGGTGGCGCAGTGGATAGAGCACCAGTCCTGGAGTCAGGAGTACCTGAGTTCAAATCTGGCCTCAGACACTTAATAATTACCTAGCTGTGTGGCCTTAGGCAAGCCACTTAAACCCACTGCCTTGCAAAGAAAAAAACACTAAAAAAAAAGAAAAAAAAAGAAAATCTCCTGTACCACTGGTATAGCCAGAGGTGTTCAGAATTTACCCAGGGAATTACTGAAAATAATGAAGTGCTAAGCTAAAAAAGCAAGGCAGGAACTTCTTCAATTAAATTGAGTTTTCCTAAAGAAGCCATTTCTACTTCCAGTACTTTCTATTAATAGGTGAGTTTGGTTTCTTCCTGGAACTAGGTAATTTTTCAAAAAATTTTGAAAAAACTTTAGCATGTGGATTCAACCAATGCTTTTCAGTCTATACATTTGGCATTTCAAAAAAAAAAAAACACCTCTACTATTACTATACTAATTATATAGTTTCTATTAATTAAACCATGCTGCTTTGTATTCACTTTTATACATTACTACTCTTTTTCTGTCTCAATTTCTATGTCAGGGATTTAGGGGATGAATATATAGCCATCCATCCTTAGCTATTCCAAAACTGACTAATTTGAGGTTGATGTTAAGTAACAAATCATAAAGCCTGATGTAGGTTGTAATTTCCCACATTATTGCTATGGGGAGCAAATTAATCTGCTTATGCTCTCCAATGAGTCATCTCACCAATTCCCTTTATGTATAAATCTAGAAAAATGAGCATATTTAAATTTTGAATCAAATGACTCAAAAATTTGAATTAAATTAAATTTTGAATCAAATAAAATTTGAATCAAATTAGTGAGCCTTTTGGCTCAGTAATGGAGGAGCTCTTATAATAATAAAAAAATCAAATACTAAATCATTCATAGCTTTTATCATGACTAAAAATGTAGCTATAATAATTTCTCTATTATATGCGTAAGTATCTGGAGACAGTGCTTTGGAGCAGATGGGTGACACTGATCTGCTTCATCAGGTTTGTTCTGACCGTAGGTAGCAATAATTTTCTTTGAACCTCTCCAATGAAAATTTATCAATCTTTTGTACTATAATTGAGTTTATAAGAGATTGTTATTGCTAGTCAGTATGAAATCTATTGTGCTTCTTTTTTTTTAGTAAAAAATAGTTCAGATGATAAAAACACAGAAATACTTTTGGGGTTGACCTGTGGTTTATTAGATATTCCTCTCCATCAATTGACAGAATCAAGGAATTTTGAGGTTCATATAAGACATCCCATACCTAAAATGAATTTCCACTACAAGACATTTGATATATTGTCACCCAGCCTCTCCTTGAAGAGCTATGATGAAGGGAAACATCCCGAGGCAATCTATTCCATTTTTGGACAGCATCATTAGAAAGTTATTCATTACATTAAAGCTAAGCATTTCTCTCTGAAACTTTGGTACAATGGATAGAACAGACTTGGAGTCAGGAAGGTATCCTCCTGTGTTCAAATCTGGTCTCAGATACATATTAGCTATGTAACCCTGGGAAATTCACTTAACCTTTTTTTTTGTCTAAATTCACTGGAGAAGGAAGTGGCAAACCACCACATTATTTTGGCCAATAAAACCCCATGGGCACAATTTGTATTCAATGGTACATGGAGTTATGAAGAGTCAGATATGACTGAACTACAATAACAAAATGCAAAGAAGACAACTAATTGTGCAGATGGGACCTCTTGCCCTTAAAACCCAATCCCTCTGAAGTGTATGTATCCTTATCAGTTTTTTTAATTCCTCGTATTTATGGACAGTGAAGTGAATACAGTCTTTCACTTATATTCTGCTTTACTGTATTCCTATAAATAGATTTCTGCTGCTAATTATTCTTTAGAATTCTGACTGGTGACTTTCATGCTAGAGTAGGCTCAGATTGCCAGACATGGAAGAGAATCCTTAGGAGGAATGGAGTTGGAAACAGCAACAGCAATAGTCACCTTCTACTGAAGACTTGTACATCTCATGACCTCATCACAACAGTCTTCTGTTTACTTAAATGCAATTAAACTTTTGGATGAACCCTTATAGCAAATATTGGCATCTATTGGACCATGTGATTGTAAGGAGAAGAGGTGGACAGGATATAAGAATGACAAAAGCAATGTGTGATGCAAAGTGCTGGACTGATCACAGACTCATCCTCTCTAAGATAATGTTAGAGTGGCTCTCTGAGCAGCAACAGTTTATTGTTAACTTTGAGGGAAAACTGAACCAACACACAGTTGGCAACAGTGGAGCAGAAAAGGAGTGGGCAGCTTTCAGAGATCTGATGTACAGCACTGTATTTGATCATCTGGGCCAGAACACTCACAATACCAAGACTGATTCAATGAAAATGATGAGGAAATATAGAAGCTGCTAGATGAAAAAACAAGAACTCCACAGGGTTTACCAGCAGGATAGTTCAACCATTTCTAAGAAGGCAGCATTTAATTTCATTAAAAGTAAAGTCCAAGTGAAGCTTAGAGAGATGCAGGACTCTTGGCTCAGTAAGAAGGCAGATGAAATTCAATTTTATGTAACCATAACCAACCAAAATGCTTTTATGATGCCTTGAAGGCTATTTATGGCCAAAGACATATGATACATCTCAACCACTCAGTGTTGATGAATCCACATTGATTAATGATCGGGACATGATCCTAGAGAGATGGGCTGAACACTTCCATAGTGTTCTTAACAGACCATCATCAATCAATGCAGAAGCCATTAACCATTTAGCACAAGTTGAAGTCAATCTATCCCAAGCTGAAGTTCCAACTAAAGAAGAGGTTATGAATGCCATTAGGCTCCTTTCAAGTAGCAAAGCACCTGGAGCTAATTCTATTCCAGTTAAGATCTACAAGGTGGATGATTCATTGCTCATCCAAAACTTACTGAAATTTTCCAGGTAATATGACATGAACAAGTTATCATTCAAGGATGTCTCCATTGTCCATTTCTATAAAGGTAAAGGGAATAGATTGTCCTGTGACAATCACAGGGGTATTTCTCCGGTAAGATTCTTACCATAGTCCTTCTCAATCGACTGATCCAACTGATCCTTTACCTGGAAGATGTCACCTCTCTGAGAGCCAGTGTGATTTGAGAAAGGGTTGAGGTACAGTCTTTATGCTATTTGTTCCAGAAAAAATGCCAGGAACAGAACAGAGTTCTGTATATAACATTTGTAGATCTGACTAAGGCCTTTGATGCCATCATTTATGGGGGTTTATGAAAAATTATGTCAAAATTTGGTTTCCTAGAGAAGTTCATCAGCATTGTACATCAATTTCATGAGGGCATAGATGCCTGGGTCCTGGATAGTGGACAATGCTCTCAAGATTTCCCAGTCACCAATGGAGTACAACAAAAATGTGTCCTTGCTCCCATGCTTGCTCCCATGATATTTTCAGTTATGTTATCAAATGCCTTCACTGAGGAAGAGTATGGCCTCAAGATCAGCTACCACACTGATGGCAGATTCTTCAAGGCTACAAACCAAGACCAAAGTGGAGGGAGTATTGGTGTATAATCTGTTTGCAGATGATTGTACACTCAGTGCAGCCTCTGAAGTTGAGATGCACCAAAGTATGGATCGATTCTCTGCTGCTTGTGCTAATTTTGGTCTAACAATTAATACCAAGAAAACACAAGTGCCCCATTAGCCAGCACCACACATCCATATGGGGAACCATTGATTACAGCAAATGGAGAAGTTTTGAGTACTGTGGACAAATTCACTTACCTTGGCAGTGTCCTTTCTAAGAAGGTACACATTGACAATGAGATTGACACTTGCATTGCCAGAGCTAGCTCAGTTATCAGGAAGCTCTGAAAGAAAGTATGGGAGAGAAGAAATATTAGACTGACTACCAAATTGAAATTTACATGGCTATTGTGTTGACCTCATTCCTATATGCCTGTGAAACCTGAATAGCCTTCCAGAGGAAACTGAATCACTTACAAGGTGTTTGCTTGCCATAAAAATCTATTTTATGGAGAACTCACACAGGGCAAGTGCTCACAAAGGGGGGTCAGAAGAAGCCATACCGAAACACCCTGAAGGCCTCATTGAAAAATTTTAGAATTGACTATACAACTTGGGAGACACTGACACAGGACCATCCAGCATGGTATGCCCTCATCAGTACGGTGCTCCACTTTTTGAGAAAGTCAGAATTGAAGCAGCTCAAAGGAAATGTGACATTTGTAAGTTTAGAGTGCCTACCCCAGGTATTCACACTATTTGTGCCCAACTTGTGGTAGAGCATTCTGAGCTCGTATTGTTCTAATCAGCCACAGTCAGACACACTGTAATTTGTCTCAAACATAGTGATGCCATTTTGATCTTTGATAATAAAGGACAAGATGCAACCAACCAGTTATTCTTTGTATTTGTGAACAAAGTTCCCAAATCCCTGCCTGTGATTCTGCACAGAATTTCTAGAAAATGATGAATGCTATCCAAATTTGACAATAGAAGGGTCTCATGAAATAATTAATCATGGAAATTCCAACTACTCTAAGTCCCCAGAGAAATAGCTAAGAAAAATGTTAAGAGGGGTGGCTAGGTGGTACAGTGGATAGAGTACTGGCCCTGGAGTCAGGGCCTTAGAAACTTAATAATTACCTAGCTGTGTGGCCTTGGGCAGGCCACCTAACCCCATTGCCTAGCAAAAACTTAAAAAGAAAAAAAAAAGAATACTTTCCTTTTTCTCTCCCTTCCTTCTCATCTCCTCTTTTACTTCCTACTCATTAATTCCATTACTATTGAACTCCTTTGCTTAAAGTCTTGTGTGTTTAAGCATTGTTTAAAGAACCCCACAGAATGTGTGCTGTGTGGGCATAACTTAGATCCCCTAATGGTTCAGTGTAGCCCCTTTCTATAGAGAAAGAAATGGCAAACCACTCTAGGTGTCTTTGCCAAGAAAACCTCAACTGGGGTCATGAAGAGCTGGACATGATTGAAAGGACTGAAGAACAAAAGAAGTTTTCTAAACTTGTGATGAAATTTAGAGCATTGAAAATTCCATAAGTTAAATAATCAAATAATATTCTTAGTATTACATTTTTTAGGTTTGTTTGGTTGGTTGTTTTTGCAAGGCAAATGGGGTTAAGTGGCTTGCCCAAGGCCACACAACTTGGTAATTATTAAGTGTCTGAGGTCGGATTTGAACTCAGGTACTCCTTACTCCAGGGCCGGTGCTCTATCCACAGCGCCACCTAGACGCCCTTTAGTATTACATTTGATACTTTCAAGTATCAAAACTGTTTGCTGGTGGCTTATATGCTATTTACTATGATTAACAATAAGTATATTTGGGGTTGCTGGAGTATAATGACCCTTAGGTTCTCTTCTAAGTGTTAAACTCCTAAAGACATGTCTGTGTTTTTAACATCTCCCATGATGTTTCTCTGCCATTCCTTTCCTTCCTTGAATTTCAGGATTTATGTGACCTGCTTCTTTAGTTCATTGCCATTATCTTTTCTTCCCTTCAAGTTCTTTTTTTTTTTCAGGTCTCTTGTGAAAAGGAGTACAGATTTCTACCTCTCCTCCTTTCTTGAAATTATTAAAAAGGCAACTTTTTTTTAGTACAAAGAGATTTTTATTGGTATAGCTCCAATGCAATAGAAATGTGTTTGAAGTAGGCAACAAAAATGATCATAAGATCCAGAGTTGAAAAAAATCTTATAGATCAACTTATAAAAACTCTTTATTTTATAGATGAAGAGACTGAATGTTGGAGAAATGAAGTAATATGAGGTTATAAACATAAATAAATGACACAGCTGCTAATACTACACAGAGTAGAAGGACTACATAGTGACAACATACTTTTCTTCTATTGAACCTTTGGCTTCCACAGTTCATTATGGGCTCCTTCTGTCCCATCTCCATCTATTAACTTTCTTTCTTTCTTTCTTTCTTTCTTTCTTTCTTTCTTTCTTTCTTTCTTTCTTTCTTTCTTTCTTTCTGCAAGGCAAATAGGGTTAAATGGCTTGCCCAAGGTGTCTGAGGTGAGACTGGAACTCCAGGACCAATACTCTATCCACTAAGCCACCTAGCTGCCCCATCTATTAAATTTTTTTTTTTTAGGTTTTTGCAAGGCAAATGGGGTTAAGTGGCTTGCCCAAGACCACACAGCTAGGTAATTATAAAGTATGTGAGACCAGATTTGAACCCAGATACTCCTGACTCCAAGGCTGGTGCTTTATCCACTACGCCACCTAGCCACCCCTCATCTATTAACTTTCAAAGAAAATGGAGCACTCAGAAGGCAAGGACTTTCATCTTTGTCATTGTATTCCCAACAGATACAACAATATTTTGCACATATATTTGCTTCTTAAAAAATGTAATGTTGAAATGAATTGATATTCTACTCCTCCTTCAAGACTCAGCTTAAATGCCAACTCTTCTATGAATGGACTTTACCATTTGGAAATAATCTCTCTCTTACCCACTTCTTAAACACTTCTCATAACTTAAGAAGAATGTAAGGGAGAGATTACTTCCAACTGTGCATATTATATTGTAAGCTATTTCAGAGAAGGAAACATTTTAAAGTTTTTCTTTGTATTTCTCCCATTACTTAAGCTGAATACCACACATACAAGGGACCAAGAAGTGTTGAATGAATGAATGAATGAAACAAAATTCCAAATATAAATTAGCAGGGTTATCTAATGTACATATTATTGTCCTTTCTTCCAAACTGTTTCAAATTAAGGCTAAGCCAAGAGAAAGTCATTGCCAGGCACAGTGAGAATAAATAAATGAGTATGTATACATGAGCTTGTGTTACATAACTATTCTTTATTTCCATATAAAGTAGGGGGTAAGATTAGATAGGTTTCATTATATAATTGAATTCATGCCTCCAAGAGATATAGGAAGCCAAAATCAAATTATTTTGGGGATATTATTTGATTATTACTTGTACCATTTTTCCCCAAACTTCTTTGTCTACTTTTCACTGACATCATTGACAGCAAATTAAATTGCACTGCTTAAAAGCAGCTTATTTAGAATTGTAGAGTCTTAGAATTAGAAGAAATTATAATAGTCTTATAGTACAACCTGGTAGAGCAGTGATCAACATATCCAGCACATCTAATGAGTTCCACTTGAATTCAACCATTTTAGGGTGGTTGGTTTTTCCCCAAAATTACCTTATTTTTGCTTATTGGTTCTTTTATGCATCTTTTTGCATATATAAAATGACCTACACGGACTTCTTCTTTTTTTTCTTTTGCTGAATCACTACCCACGTCATAGAACTTAATTTTGGGTATCCCCCAAGGCTCCACTCTGGTCCCTCTTCTTTCTTTAGACTCTCTAACTTGGTGACTTCATCAACTTCCACTGTTTTGACTATCTTCTCTATGCAGATAGTTCTCAGATCTATATTTCAGTTCTATTCTTTCTCCTGAACTCCAGTCCTTTATCATGTCTCCCAGACATCTCAAACTCAACATTTGTAAAATAGCAAATATTTATATAGCACCTTAGAGTCTGCAAAGCACTTTGCAACATATTATAACATTTTATCCTCAAAACAGTGCTGTGTGTAGGTATTTTATTCCTTCTGTTTTACCGGGAAGAAAACAGAATCTGACAAGTTCGAAGGACTTGTCTAGGGTTACAAACTTAGTAAGAATCTGAGGCAGAATTTGAAGTTGGGTCTTCCTGACTTTAAAAAAACTATCATTAGATATAGCTCAAAACTAGCTGCCTTAAAATAAAACTCACTCTCTCCTTAGTACTCAGTCCGCCAAATGCTTGATTGAAGATACCACCATCCTTCCAGTCTCCTAGATGCACAACCTCATCAACAATCTTGATTTATCACTTTCCCATACCCCTCAAATATTACCCATCTTGTCATTTCTACCTTCACAACATCTCTACATTTTCTCTCTATTCACAAAGCTACCATCCTAATTCAGGATCTATTCACATTTTGCCTAGACTTGCAATAGCATCCTGATTGAGGTCTTCATGTCTTAAGTCCTTTCTGCTATCCTCTACATAGAAACCAGAATGACTTTCTACAGCATATGTTTAACCATGTCATTCACTTACTTTCTATATCATTTATGTTTATAAACTCTTCTTTTTGCCATTTTAAAGTCCTTTACAGTCTGACTCTATATTTCCAGTCATTTTTTTTTTTTGCTGTTTTCTCCTCTCAAGCAATACAGTTTAGCTAAACTGACCTCATTCACAATACTCTTCCTTCCATACCTGGAATATTCAACTTTCTCACCTTTACCTCTTCAAATCTCTGTTTTATTCAATGGAATGGAAAAGTTTTTTTATTATACTGTACTATGTGCAAAGTACTATACTAAACACTGAGACAAAAAAGTAAAACAATCCAAGAATTCAAAGAGCTAATAATTTAACTGAGAAAGTCAACACTTAAAGGAAAGTTCTGTTCAGGGCAGATGGAAAGGCCAGGTGATCCCTGGATTCTAACTGAGAAATAGTATGCCCCCAAGGAACTTGGGAAACAATGAAAAGGCAGGAGGACAAATCCATGGAATCTAAGAAATCACCATGAAATTCCTGTGGAATTATTAGGATTTATTTTCATGCAATTCTAAGTATAACTCATAACTAACAATAATATTATGAGAAAATAAAGTCATTTTCACCATGTCTCTTCTCTACTCAAAAATTTTCAATGGCATCACAATGCCTACTGAAATATTGCAAAGCCTTTCATCCTAGTATTTAAGTCCTTCCACAATATCATCCCATTCTCTATACATCCTAACACATGTGCAGGACTTTTCCTGAATATATATCCTCCTTCCCAGTCTGTTGAGTTTTTTTATACCCCTGCCTCCACCACTTATGACATATTATAATCTGTACCTTTCCTTCTACATTTTCTTCACCTAAAATTTTTTTCTTCCTCCATTTGGACTATCCAAATTCATCTAGTCCTTCAAGGGGAGTCTCATTCCTCCCCTCTTCCATGATACCATGTCAAATAACTCCAGGAAGTCATGATTTATAGTATTTGGGGTACAGGGAGAGATAGTGACTCTCTAAGGGTTAACATTATTGTTATAGACCATTTCCTTTTGTCCATTAATTATTTCGTAGGTGAATGTCTTTTGTCCAGGAAAATTATGAGTTTCTTGGGAACCAGAATCATTTCTTATATATTTCTTCAAAGCACATCCTATCATACTGAGAGTAAGGACTTGTATATTGACTTGAACTGAGAATTCCCCACCCTTTAGCATCTCCCCTTTTCAGTTCTTTTTTATCTGTGCTTTAATTTATGGTATTACTTCCTCATTTTTCTTCCTATGCTTAGAAACAGTGATAAGAACAGATTAAGGATTTTTCAAAAGAACACTAGACCTGAGAAGTGAAGAATATTATTTGCAAATGGGAATTACTTTAGTGGAAAGAGAATCATAAGATATGGGTTCTAGTACTAATTCAAATTCTCTACCTAACCTTGGGAAAGTGACATAACCTTTTTGGATCTCAGTTTCTTTCTCTGGAACATAAGTTAGCAGAATTTCTGGAAAACCCTCCTAAGTTTAACATTATCAGAAACTCTATAATAATAAATAATAAATTCTAATTCATCACTAATAAAAATTAGAAAATATGCTCACATTTTTAAGAAATTATCTTTAAGGTTCCTGTGGAACATTTGAGATATATATATATATATATATATATATATTTAGGTTTTTGTAAGGCAAATGGGGTTAAGTGGCTTGCCCAAGGCCACACAGCTAGGTAATTATTAAGTGTCTGAGGCCAGATTTGAACTCAGGTACTCCTGACTCCAGGGCTGGTGCTCTACTCACTATGCCACCTAGCTGTCCCAGAACATTTTATATTGAAAAAAAAATTGTTTGCAATCATAGTAAAATCCAGTTATTGTTGCTGTTTCTTTCATTCTTGAAGGGGATCATGACATCATGACATCAGGTGGATGATGCCATACAATATGGTTCAAGAAGTGTTTGTTGATCATGGTTAGTTGGGCTAATATAATAAAAATGACAATTCTACTCAAATTAAATTACATATTCAGTGCCACACAAATCAAACTACCAAATTATTTTACTGAGCTAGAAAAAATAGTACAAAATTCATCTGGAGCAACAAAAGGTCAAGAAGAGCAAAGGAACTGATAAAAAAAATATAAAGGAAGATGGCCTAACTCTACCAGATCTAAAATTATTCTATAAAGTGGCAGTCATCAAAACTGCCTGATACTGGTCAAGAAATGGAGTAATGGATCACTGGATTAGGAGAGGTTCAAAAGAAAACTCAGGAAATGACTACAGCAATCTACTGTTTGACAAACCCAAAGACATTATCATCCAGGATAAGAACTCACTATTTAACAAGAATTATTGGGAAAACTGGAAAATAGTGAGGCAAAAACTAGGCATAGACCCACATCTCACACCCTATAATAAAATAAGGTCAAAATGGGTATAGGATTTGGACATGAAGGGGGACACCATAGATAAATTAATAGATCAAGAAACTATCTATCTGATCTATGGAAAGGGGACACATTTATGACTAAACAAGAAATAGAGTAAGTTTTAAACAACAAAATGAATGATTTTGACTGTTAAATTTAAAAAGTTTCATTAATATAATCAATGCTGCCAAAATTAGAAGTGGGAAACAATCTTCACAACTAGGAGTTCTGATAAAGGTTTCATTTCTAAAATACATAGAGAACTGCATCAAATTTATAAGACTGCAAGTCATTCCCCATTTGGTAAATGGTCAAAGGATATGAATAAACAGTTTTCAAATGAAGAAATTAAGGCCATTATATGATCATAAGAAAAAATGCTCCAAATCATTATTGATTAGAGAAATGCAAATTAAACAACTCTGAGGTATCACTTCACACCTGTCAGATTGACTAAGATGACACACAGGGAAAATGATCAATGCTGGAGAGGTTGTAGGAGGATTGGGACATTAAATACATTGCTGATAGAGTTGCAAACTGACCCAACCATTCTAGAGAATAATATGCAACTATTCCCAAAGAGCAATAAAACTATTCATTCCCTTTGACCCAGTAATTCCAATTCTAGGCCTATATCCAGAAGAAATTATAAAAAAAATGGGAAAAGTGTCACATGTTCCAAAATACTCATGCAGCTCTCTTTTAATAGCAAAGAATTGGAAATTGAAGAGATGCCAATCAATTGGGGAATGGCTAAACAAGTTATGGTACATGAATATTATGGAATATTATTGTTCTATAAGAAACCAGAAATGGTTGGATTCTAAAGAAGCATGGAATGACTTCCAGGATCTGATGCTGAGCAAAGGGTGCAGAACCAAGAGAACAATGTACACAATAATAACAACATTGTGAGATGATCAACCCTGATGGAAACAGCTCCTCTCAGCAGTTCAGAGAGCTAGGACAATCATATTAGACTAGCTATGAACCATGCTATCCCAATCCAGAGGAAGAAAAAACAAAACAAAAAATCCTTCAGAATTTGATGAACACTACATTCACTTTTTTTTTAATCTCATGTATTTTTTTCCTTTAATTCTAATTCTTCTTACTGAAAATAACTAATCTGTAAGCATGCTTTTTCACCGCTGAGGAAAAGGGGATGGGAAGGGAAGGTGGAAAGAAATTTTGTAACTTAAAAAAATACATAGACATATAAGATTTGAATTCAAATTCCACCTATGACTCTTAGTCCCATTATGACCCTTGGGAAATCATATAGCTTCCCTTCTCGGTTTCCTTGTCTCTATAAAGAAAAAGGGTCAGAGAGACCTCAAAGGTCTTTTCCACACAGAAATCTATAATCCTTTGATCCTTATATATCTTTCTCTGAATATATGCATATTCTCTGAATATAATACAAATATATTCCTCTGGATTTGTATTTTCCATTTATATACTCATTCAAAAAGATAAACTACTTCAAACTAACCCTACAAGTCTGTTTTCATGGAATGAGTCGCAGTGTTCTCTTTTTGATAGGCATCTTTTAAAGTGCCTTGCGAACATCTGTCAAAGTAGAACTTATTTTTTTAAAATAGGTAAAACAAAGTCATGAGAAAGAGAGAAAAAATTCCATCCAAAACTCTGAGAGTACAAGTTATCTTACCCTAGATTTTCTTGATCACAGCTGAAGCAAGAACTCTTCAGTCTCATCCCAGTTTTTCACTCTGGAAGACAGCCCTCTTGTATTTCCTTAGAATGAAAACTGTTGACTTTAAACCGACTTTGAAAGAAAAGGCATATAGCAAAGACTGAAAGAGGGGAACTAGTACAGCCTTGGTTGCTATTTCACGTTATCTTTTTCCTAAAGCTCCTTCTATTTGGTTCTCTAGCCTAAAAGTATAATATTTTATTAAACACCTTTTTCTTTTCAAATGATTCAGAGTTGAAATTAAGGAGAAAGTGTTCTTTTGCTGATATCCTTATAATTACTCAGAGCCTGTTCAGACTTGAATCCATCAGGAATGACTTATTTTGGGAAATATGAACAGGAAATTCAGAGCTGGGCATAAAGCCAAAACCACGAAGAAATGTGCCAAAGACTTGCAAAACTTAAACACATCTTAGCTCACATTAAACTCTGGAAGATTTACTTCTTTCTAAATTAAAAAAATGGTCTTTAGGCTCATCTTGGAAAGCCCTTGCTAATTTTTAATAATTAATCTTTCTACTCAAGAAATCAGAAGAAACATTAGTTTTTAACTTGCTAAGGACAGTACTGAAGGTGATTTCTTTTTCCTTTGCATCATATCCAATTACCTTAGTATAAAGCACTCTATACAAGTTTCTTTGAGCTAAGTTGCCTGAATCCAGTGGTATCAAATTCAAATAGAAACTGGGGCCATTAAACCATATATAAGGATCCCATTGGGCCACATTTTAACTTAGAAAAGAGCATATTAATATTACCTATGTTCTATCATATTATTTATTTTATTAAATATTTCATAATTATATTTAAATCTGGTTTGGATTACACTCTTCATGTGACCCCAGCCCCATATTTAACACCTCTGACCTAAATGATATACATGCAGCATAGATATTAAACAGAGGGTCTACTCCCAAATTTAGTCTGAACCAGATTAAATTGTAATTGGGGGGGCGACTAGGTGGCACAGTGGATAAAGCACTGGCCCTGGAGTCAGGAGTACCTTGGTTCAAATGCTGTCTCAAACATTTAATGATTACCTAGCTGTGTGGCCTTGGGCAAGCCACTTAACCCCATTTGCCTTGCAAAAACCAAAAAAAAAAATGTGATTGGGAAATATTTTCAAAAGGTTAAAAAGTATAATAAAAAAGATAATATTAACATAGTTTTGTAAAGTCAAGATGTAGCCTAATAGGTCCCTTATGTACACTTAGTGGCTTTATTTCTCATGAGTATGACACTATTGATATATAGAACTTTTTCTTATTCATTTCTTATTGCCTCTTATTCCTTTAAAAATTGTTTCATTAAGGGGCAGCTAGGTGGCGCACTGGATAGAGCACCAACCTTGGAGTCAAGAGTACCTGGGTTCAAATCCGGCCTCAGACACTTAATAATTACCTAGCCATGTGGCCTTGAGCAAGCCACTTAACCCCATTGCCTTGAAAAATGTAAAAAAAAAATTGTTTCATTAGAAGACTAATGTCAAAGCAATTAGCTAAACCTGCTTCATGTAGACTTATACTTAAATTAATTTTCAAGTATAAAATACCCTAATAATTTAAGTTATTCCCTTTAACTCTTCATCAGAACTCTTTTGTCCATTCATTTGTATTCCCTTTTCCTTATTGATAGTCATAGGTAATGTAGGTAGCATTCCTCTTGATTCTTTCCCCTCCCATATTACATAGAGATTATAAATTCACATAATTACATATACACCTTCTGGAATTACTTTGTATGACTTCTATTAAACTTAATTGCTTTATATCAATGGATTGCCATTTATTTTCCCATTGTTAAAAGTTTAGAGGTTTTCAATATTTTGTTAAATTTCTATTTATTGAAAGTGATTTCTATTAAGCACTTCTATTAAATCTTTGTAAGATAACTTTAAAATGAATATGTGGGAGGAAGTTAGGTTGCACAGTGAATAGAGCATTGGCCTTGGAGTCAGGAGGACCTGAGTTCCAATCTGGCCTCAGACACTTACTAATTACCTAGCTGTGTGGCCTTGGACAAGTCACTTGACCCCATTGCCTTGAAAAAAAATGCACATGTGTATGTATATATTAATTCTTTTCTTTCTTTCTTTTTTTTTTGGTTTTTGCAAGACAATGGGGTTAAGTGACTTGCCCAAGGTCACAGAACTAGGTAATTATTAAGTATCTGAGACTGGATTTGAACTCAGGTCTGTCTAAACTCCACAGTTGGAGCTCTATCCACTGTGTCATCCAGCTGCCCTGCCCTATGTATTATTTCTTACTGCACTAGTATACTATTGGTAGAGTTAGACATTTGTCCAGTCATCCTGGAAAGAAATTTGAAACTATGCCCTTCAAATTTACTATGTCCTTTAACTCAGATATACCAGTACTAAGCCAATACCTCCAGAAGATCAAAGAAAAATATTAGGAGCAGTTTTAATCTTACTAGCCCTAAACCTGAAATTAAAAGGGACTATCTAAACAAATTGTGGTATACAAATGTAATATATCATTAATTCACCAAATGATGAAACAGTTTCAAAGAAAACTGGGAAGAATTTTATAAAATGATAAAGAATGAAATAACCAAAATTAAGAGAACAATTTTTGCAATGATAACATTATAGAGGAAAATAACTTTAAAAGACTTTAGAATTCTGATCAACACAATCCAGAGTCCAGAAAACTGAAAAAAAAAAAAACACCTCAGCTGCCCTCCTGCCAAAGAGGTGATGGATTTACAGAAAGAGACATGAGCAAAGGAGGAACATGTATTATCTCATTTGATCTTCTCAACCATGCTGTGAGATAGGAATTAGATTCTTAGTTTTCTCATTTTATAGTTAATACCCTAACATTTATTTGGCAGTAAACAATTACCACGTTAGGGTACAATTTCTGAGATACATTTTTTTCTGCTGATAAAGAAGGGGCATTCTGACACCATAGCAGTATCTAAATATAGCTTCATCTACTCTTGTTTATGGGATCCTAAGTATCTGTAAAATATAGGATATGAATGGTTGAACACAGCAGCTAGGTGATCAAGATATAAAGTTAGGTAATCAAGACTAGAAGAAGACAAGAGAGAGGAAAGTCAGGGGAGAGGAAAATAGAGCTGACACATGGAATCTCTAGTTGGGATGAGAGGGTGTTGGGGGAACTTTGAGATATTTCCTCCTCTCTTGCTAAGGTCAGATGCTGAGTACTGATGCATCAATATTGATAACACCCAAAGAAATTTATTCAAACTTAGTGATGACTAGTTTGCAGATGCAATGCAATCCATACACTCCCTGGGTTTGCACTTATAAAAGTGTGCCAGCCAAATTCCTGTGTTACATAGCAGCAGTTTCTCAGTTTTGCAAGTAGTCTTGCAATAGCTTATATCTACCCGGAAATTTCTGTAATTCAGGTTCAACTGTGTTTATTGGTAAAACCTAACCTTATCTTGGCATGCTCAATTTGGGTAGCATGGAAGCACCCTAGAGCATTTCTAAATTGCCTACCATGGAGGTCTCTGCAACCCTACTAGAAGGATAGAGTTAGCCTCTTTTATAGGCTGCCTGCTTTTTAAAAGTTGTAATAATGAGCCAGTCACTTCTCTTTTCCTGTGATTCTGTTTTTCAGTCACTCACCTGCTTTTTCCAGAGGGTGAAAGTCACAATTTATCCATAGTAAGGGTGCATTGAACTCAACCAGTAAGAGATAAGACTTTCCTTCCTTTGCTCCTTTTTTATCCTAGCTCCAAGAAGTAGAACGAGGGGACAGTTGTTTCTTTCCTTTTTTATTTGTCCTCAGTTTCAGATGCTAGAGATGATCCCATGGGACCTAAATAGTATCTTGCTGTGATAAGGTTAGTACAGTACAGTCAACCAGAATGCATAAAAGCTCTGAGAAACCAGGGTGTTTGAGACTCTAGTCTGAAGTGAGTTTAGAACTTGGATATTCCCAGGACTGTATTCTACAAGATCTGAGCTAAGCCATGAATCTATCCAAGATGGGGAGGAAGATATATCTCCCAAGTGTTGGCAGAGCAAATTTGTATTTTTATAATTATACTATCTGAAGTAAATATTTCTGTGTAAAAAATAATCTCACTGTCAATGGCTAAATGAAATTGGGATGCAATTCACCACAATTGAGAGAACACCATTGGTGGAAGCTAAAGCCATGTGCAGAGAGCCTAGATACCCCCTGATCCTCTTAAAGGATTGGAGAACCTGGGAGAGAAGAATGAAAATTTAACTTATTTGGCTTTTAGGAGACAGGGATCAGGGTAGTATAATATTAAGTGACAATATCAATTTATTTGTCCGAGTTCATCATTCTTTCAATGTGGACAAAATTCCCAGGCACAATAGAATTGTTAAAAAGTCCCAAAATACTGTGTGTATGAATGGGCATGTATGAGTATGCATGCACACACACATACATATATTAAAAATGTTTCACATTTTTCTATAAAATCTTGATATTTTGATAAAGATGTCCAGATCTTACAGGTTCACAAAGATGTCTTCTGACAATAGTTTTGTTATAGTTTTGATTGAAAAAAGTGAATTTTATCAGGAAAATTACCTTTTCAGTACTCAAATTCTTTGCATATTCTTGTGCATGGCAAATAGTTTGGTTTTTCTTTATAGTAACAGTTAGCAGTTAATTTTGTTTGACTTTTTAATTGATTTTACCTTTTTTTTTTTAATTTAAAGAGGCCTTTCCCCCAATCCCTATCAATGTACTAAAAGGAAAGATTTGTATACTTGTTTTTTGTAATTTACAAATTTTTTTTGCAAAAATTCTATTTTGCAAAAGCAAATGCACTGAATAACAATAGATAGTAAGTGGGGAACTAATAACTGACCTAGACAAATAAGGAGAATATAGCTAATGAGGGCTCAAGAACCTAGTACAAGAAAAATAGATACCCTTAGCTCCCCAGAACCACCCCTTGGAACTCTGAAATAGCAGTTTGGATGCTGAAGAAGGAACAGGAAGAATGTGGCAAATCTTGCAATGAACCTTACATAGAAATATGCAGCCTTTCCAGCTGAGGGAGTGTGATTGTCTACAGGAGTTTAAGAGCTATCTTTGAGATCCAACAGGATCAAGAATTGATAATTAAATTTTGTTAGCACTTTGCAGAGCATTCAAAATTACAATTATTAATTGCAAGATACTATTTAGAAACTATTGTGATATATAATTTTTGTCACTCAACTTATATAAATTTATATTGCTTAAAAATATAAAAGGGCAGCTAGGTGATGCAGTGGATAGAGCACCAGCCCTGGAGTCAGGAGTACCTGAGTTCAAATCCGGCTTCAGACACTTAATAATTGCCTAGCTGTGTGGCCTTGGGCAAGCCACTTAACCCCATTGCCTTGCAAAAAACAAAAAAAAAAACCTAAAAAGATGTCTTAATAAAAATATATATCTATAGAAGCCTTTGCCACTTTGTAGATGAAATTATTTAATTCTAGCTTCTAGGTCCAGCTGAAGGACTTTGTTCATTTTCTTGCTTTCATTCAACTTATCCTATTTTCCTATAGAATTTACTAATCCTTGAAATACTTGTATCCCCTGATACCAACAACTACTACATTATCTTTGAAGAATGCTCTTTAACAACTATAATTTTTGCACATTTCCAGGGGGAGAAAGGAGAGGTAATATCTATCTTTAAAATACAGAATTAAAAACACAAGAGAGCAGTGAAGTACAGAAATTCATTGCTCAACTGACAGAAAACTAAAGGTGGAGAAAACAGATCAATTGGGTTTCATCTGATCAAGATTAGCCATTATTGGACAACCTAGAATGCTTGTTTTAGAAGCTTAGTCAATTGCTATCACAAAATGAAACTATAAAATTTATTGCTGTCTCAAATAATTAATTCATACAACAGTAAATTCTCCCCTCCCCCTAATGTTTTTGTGAGGATCAAATGGGATAAAAAGCATGAAAAGTTCTTTGCAAACTTTTAAGCACTATATAAGTGTCAACTATTAAGCATAGTGAAGGATGGGGCAGACACAAAATATGGGAGAAAAAGCAGATTCACCTGAGCTCTCCTAAATTCTCCTCCAAACAACTATAATATTTTTTTTGCACTCAATAACTTTTTATTTCTTTTCCAATCACAGCTTGGAATCACAAATTTAAATTTACACAAAATCACAATTTTCAACATTCATTTTTGTAAGTTTTGAGTTCCCCTTCCCCTCTTTCCAAGACAGCAAGCAATTTGATTTATGTTAAACATGTACAATAGTATTAAACATATTTCCTTATTAGTCACATTGTAAAAGAAGAATCAGAGCAAAAGCAAAAAAAAAAACCAAAAAAAGAAAAAAAGTAAAAATAAAATGCTGTGATCTACATTAAGACTCTACAGAGAGTAGATATGTGGCACAGTGAGTATAGCACCAGCCCTGGAGTCAGGAAGGTCTAAGTTCAAATCCAGGCTCAGACACTTAATAAAAACCTAGCTGTGCGACCTTGGGCAAGTCACTTAACCCCACTGCCTTGTTAAAACAAACAAAAAAAAAGATTCCATGAATCTTCACCTCTGGATAGTTAGCATTTTTCATCATGAGTCTTTAGGAATTATCTTACAGCATTGTATTGCTGAGAAGAGCTAAAACTAATATAGTTGACCTCCAAACCACATTAAATAATACCTCAAAACAAATTCTGGAAAAGCAGCACCTACAAAAGGACATAGGGAAATAATTTTCTAGTCCAGGACAACTTAGAAGGTTGATAAGAAAAGGGTTAAAGTGGAGTACTTGCTATGCCCGTATAGGCCAAGAGCAAGCAAACCAGAAGTGGGTTTTGGGGATGATTAAATCAGTGGTGCTATGGTTTCTGGAGATCTCAGTTCACAGATGGTAAGGAGGTTGGACAACTGGTCAGAAAAAGATTAGAGAATTTCTTTGCAGGCACTGGGTGCAGAAGTTTGTTGTGTTGCCCAAATACAAATCCAGGTCATAGGCCTGGGTCATTGTCCCAGAATGAGAAAGAAGACTAGAACACCAGAACTTTAAGCCACAAGAGAATGGATCTGATCACAGTTTCATGATGAGGAAGAGTGCTTGTGGTTACTTATGACCAGAGCATTGGCTAGGAGAACGGTAAACATATATTACTTTGAAAGAACTGAAAACCTACAGACCTCCAGAACTAGCTCTGAAAATAACTAGCAGGACAAAAAAATAGTGCCTCCTCCTCCTCCTCCTTCCAGAAGGAGAGCCAAACTTTATATTAAAGTAAAAGCCAAAAAATAGGCTGTAAAAATGAGTAGACAACCAAAGAAATTTACTGTGGTGTACATGCTTCAGCATCACATATACCAAAATTGGAATGATACAAAGAAATTTACTCTAGTGATAGGGAAGATCAAAACCCAAACTCAGAAGACAAAAAAGTCAAAACTTTTACATCCAAAGCCTCAAAGAAAAATGTGAATTGGTCACAGGATTAAAAAGATTATCTGGAAGTGTTCCAAAAAGATTTTTAAAATACATTAGTAGAAATAGAGGGGGGGAAAAATTGGAAAAAGAAATGAGAGGGATGCAAGAAACTCATTAAAAAGAGAGTCAACAGCTTGAAAAATGAGGCATAAAGAAAGAATACTGAAGGAAATGACACCTGAAAAAACAGAATACGCCAAATGGTGAAAGAGGCACAAAAATCTACTGACACAAAGAGCTTCTTAAAAAGCAGAACTGCCCAAGTGGAAAAGTTTATACAAAAATTCACTGAAGAAAAGAACTATTTAAAAAGTAAAATGGGCTAAACTGGAGGTGGGTGGAAGGTACTCACTGAAGAAAATAATTCCTTAAAAATTAGAATTGGGCAAGTAGAAGCTTGGGATGCCATAATCATCAAAAAGCAATTAAACAAGATCAAAAGAATTAAAAAAAATATGGACTATCTTATTGAAAAAACAGCTAGCCCAGAAAATAGATTGAGATTATTTAAAAAAGGAATTTAGACATATTATTTCAAGAAATTGTCAAGGATACCTGCCCTGATATTCTAAAACTTGAGGATAAAAGAGAAATTGAAAGAATTCACCAATCATCAATTATTTCCAAACTGAAAACCCCCAGAAAATTATAGTCAATTTTATTTCAAATTATAGAACATCCAAATCAAGGAGAAAAAAATTATAAACAACCAGAAAGAAATCATGGAGAGGGGTGGCTAGGTGGTGCAGTGGATAGAGCACCGGTCCTGGAGTCAGGAGGACCTGAGTTCAGATCCAACCTCAGACACTTAATAATCACCTAGCTGTGTGGCCTTGGGCAAGCCACTTAACCCCATTTGCCTCGCAAAAAAAAAAAAAACCTAAAAAAAAAAGAAATCATGGAGACAGAATCAGGATTACATAGAATTATTGAGTGATCAAAGAACTTGGAATATGATATTTGAAGAGCAAAGGAGTTATAACCAAGGATCACTCACCCACCAAAACTGAGTATAATCCTTTGGGGGGGGGGGACAGAAATTCAATGAAATAGAGTACCTTCATGCATTCCTTATGAAAAGATCAGAGCTAAATAGAACATTTGACTTTCAAAAACAATACTCAAGATAAGCATAAAAAAGATAAACAGGAAAAAGAAAGCAGAATTCAATAAGACTAAACTGTTTATATTCCTACTTAGAAAATGATACCTGAAACGCTTAAGAACTTTCTCACTTTTAGGGAACTTAGGATAAAACACAGACAGGGAGTGGCAGAATGGAATAAATTATCTCACATAAAAGAGGAACAAAAGATCTTTTATAGTGAGAGAAGATGGAAGAAGTGAAGGGGAGAGCTTGAATCTTACTCTCATTGGAAATAATTCAAAGAGGAAATATTATACCACCTTAGTTGGGTCAAGAAATCTATTTTACCCTTTAGGAAAGTAAGATGGGAAGGAGACAAAAGAAGGGGTAGAGGACTGACAGAAGGGCAGAAGTGTTGTGGGAGGTGATGGTCAGAAGCAATACACTTGAGGATGAACAGGTGAAAGAAATGAAAGGAAAAAGAAAAGAGGGAATAGGACATAGAAAAATATGCTGTTTATAAATATAACTGAAAAAAATTTATATTGTTTCTCTAACAAAAGCCTCATTTCTCATATATATATGTATACATATATATACATACATACATATATATATATATATATATAGAGAGAGAGAGAGAGAGAGAGAGAGAGAGAGAGAGAGAGAACTGAGTCAAATTTATGAAAATAAGTATCATCTCCTATTTGGTAAATGGTTAAAGGATATTAAAAGGTAGTTTTCAATTGATGCAATCAAAGATATTTCTAGTCATTTGAATAATGTTTTAAATCACTCTTGATTAGAGAAATGCAAATTAAAAAAATTGAGTTACCACTCCACATCTATTAGATTGGCAAATACAATTTTTTTTAAAAAAGGAAAATTACAAGTATTGGAAAGAATGTGGGAAAATTGAGACACTAACATATTGTTGGTATTGTGTAGTGATTTAACCATTCAGGAGAGTGATTTGGAACTTTATCTAAAGGGTTATAAAAGTCTGTATATCGTTTGACCCAGTAATAATACTACTGGGTCAATGTCCTGAAAGATTAAAAGAAAAGGAAAAGAACCTAAATATACAAAAGTATTTTTATAGCTACTTTTCTGTAATGACTGAAAATTGAAAATTATGGAGAGGGCCTTCAATTAGGGAATCACTGAACAAATTGTGATGGAATATTATCGAGCCATAAGAAATGATGAGCAGAATGTTATCAGAAAAACCTGAAAAGACTTACATGAATTGATGCAAAGTGAAATGAGTAGAACCATGAGAACATTGTACATAATAATAACAATATTGGACAATAATTAACTGTGAATGACTTAGCTATGTTTAGCAATACAATATAAGACAATTCTGAAGGATTTGTGTAAAGGAATACTACCCATCAACAAAGAAATGATGGTATCTGAATGCACAATGAATTAAACCATTTTTGTGACTTTTTTTGTTTTTGTTCTGTTTTCTTCCACAACATGACTAATATAGAAATATCATATTGAGCTATATCAATTTGATGATGTTTGCACCTACATCAAATTGATAATGCTTGTCCATTAAGTACTAGAAGATCATGACATCAGGAAAGTTAATGTCATGACAAGCACATAAACTGGATTTGAGTGAGGAAGGTGCTGTGCCAAGTCACCAACCTCGATTTCTCCTCCAGAGTCATTTGGGTTCAATGACCAGATATGAATCAGGACAACTGGAGATGGCCCTGGATGTAAGGTAATCAGAGTTAAATAACTTGCCCCAGGTCACATGGCTAATAAGTGTCAAGTGTCTGAAGCTGGATTCAAAGTCCTTTTCTCCTGACTCCAAGACTAGTGTTCAATCTACTGTACCATACAGCTGCTCCTGTATATCAAATTACTTGCCTTCTTAATGAGGGAGGATTGAAAAGAGGGAGAAAGATGTTGGGAGCCAGGGTCTCTAAGCTGTTTGACACAGTCACGGCAAAGAAGACTCAAGGCAGCCACACTGCCTGATGGAACAACATTTCCTTCTTCAATATATATGGGGATTCCATGTATACCCATATTTACAGGTCTATTATTGATTGCAAAACTTACTCATCCTAATAGTGGAATAACTATAAAGGAAGGATTTCAGAGAAATTCCTTGAATAAAACAGATTGTGAACTGTCCAAATTTAACAGGACTGCCTCTCCCTGAGACATACAAAAAGCTTCAACATTATGAAATCTTTGGAAAATACAGCACTAGGAATTCCAGGGAGACATCAGAATTATATACAGGGAAAACAGATACAAGATGGGTCAGATAGAATTCCAGGGAAATTAACAGTTTTTCCCTCCTTATCATACACAGGAATATATGATAAAGATGGTGAGAGAATAGTTAGTGTAGGTGACCTATATGTGAACTCTAACAACCTTAGTTTATTGGGAAAGAATAAAAAGTCATAGAAACCATAGCATCTACCAACAAGGACTGAAAGGAAAATTGGTTATTGAAGGAGTCAACGGACGGGTGGACAAACATAACTACCCTCACTATAGGTTGTCAAGGGAGCATATCGAAAAACATTACATATGAGGCACAAAAACATAAAAGTATTCCATTAAACAAATTATATCAAAGATTATTATCAGGAAAGTTCTGCTTAATTAATAACTTTACTATGCAGCAACAAACTAGGCAACAGGCAGGTTGAGGTCATCAAGGTCTACTCAGGGACAAGAAAATTTACTACATGATTGATAATCACACTTGTACCCACAACATGATCAGACTCATAACCATATGAACTATATGATTAATGATGAAAATTGTACACTCTTGTAACCAAGTTAATTATTTTAGTTTGCTTGTTTGATATGATTCTGAGACTATAAAAATAAATCTAAGCAGCTGACAGTCAGTCAACCTGCTCCTGCCTTTACCCCCTCATTGACTCAACTGATTTCGCCGACTCTATCCCTCCTATCAGGTTCTAAGGACCCTGCAGAGGCTGGACCTCCGCAGAGAGAGAATTTAGAAATCAAAATTTTGCAGAATGAATATTGAAAATTGTTTTTGCATGTCTTTAAAAAAAAGAAAACAATGGGGGCAGCTAGGTGGCATAGTGGATAAAGCACTGGCCTTGGAGTCAGGAGTACATGGGTTCAAATCCAGTCTCAGACACTTAATAATTACCTAGCTGTGTGGCCTTGAGCAAGCCACTTAACCCCATTTGCCTTGCAAAAACCTAAAAAAAGAAAAAAGAAAAAAATGAGTTTCACAAATCAGAATTTGATTTATTATATTGATTAAACTTAAGATAATGATGGAGAAAATATTAACAATGCAGTTAAATTAAAAATGTATATACCTCTTCTTCTGATAATATTTACCTACACAACCTGAACATGAGGAAAAGAAGGGGAAAGTGGTTCTCTATATTATTATTTTGTTGTGTGAGACACAGGAAAAGCAAATGCAATAAATTTTCACTTATAAAGAAAGAAAGAATAGTGAGAATAGATATCTGCCTAGACAAAAGGAATTCATTATATCTCTCCTTCCTCCTCCTCAAGAGTGGCAGTTTAGCAAAGGAACTATGACACTTTTCTTGGATCCAGAAAGGGGAATTCAAATCCTACCTCTTCCATTTACTATCTGTAAGAAATAACTTCTGTATGCCTCACCTTTTTTCCATCTATAAAATAAGAAGGTGGTTGGACTAAACGGTCTCTATGCTCCCTTCTAGCTTTAAATTTGTGATTCTATAATGATCTGTCTTTCTCACTGAAGCACTGAACAGAAGATGATGAAATAAACTGAATAAGGCCAAATTAGAGGAAAATAAAATAGCCTGTGCTAAGGACAGTAGGAAAAGATTTTCAGGTTTTCCAATATGTCCGGACATATCATTCAAACAAAGATAAGGATGAGTTTCAGTGTAGGCAGCAGAACCCAAACAAATCTGTAAACTTCCTTCCTAACTCCTCAGCAGCCTTCCCCTTCCCCCTATTGTATACATCTACTCCTCTTGAAGAGGTCCCACCTCATTTTTCTCATTGTTAAGTAACTTTTCAGTTATGTCCAACTCTTCATGACCCAATTTGGGGTTTTTCCTGGCAATGATACTGAAGTGGTTTGCCATTTCCTTCTCTAGCTCATTTTACACATGAGGAACAGGATCCAACAGGGTTAAATAACTTTCCCACAGTCTCACAGTTTGAAGTTGAATTTGAACTTAAGAAGACAAATTTTTCTGACTTCTTGCCCAACTCTAGTCCACAGCATTACCTGACTAAGGGAATTATGGATCAGATTAAAATTATTAACACTGAGGTATGAATGAGGGGCAGCTGGGTGATGCAATGAGAGACTACTGGGTTTGGAATCAAAAATTTATGAGAACCAGTTTTTTGGCTGCTGCTTGCCTAGACACCAGGAAGTAAAGTACAATAATAAGAATAGTAATCAGCATTGTATAGTACTACTTTGAAGTCAAAGAATATACCAAATTACTTTGCAACAATACCTGGTTAAAAGCAAAAAAACAAAAAACAAAAAACCTCTCCTGGCGGTGAGGATTATTTGAAAGAGAGGGGGTTATAAGGAAGGGGAAGCTGTAGGAGAGGGAGTATACCACCTACCTACCTTATTTTTGTTTATCTCTGTTTTTTAAAGTGAACCTGTTACTTTATCTGAAAAGGAAGCTTTCTATGAGGAACTTCCTTATCAAAGCAGAAGAGCATTTTCTCTCAAATTTATACTCTTTCTAGAGAGTTGTCTAAAGCACTAGGAATTTAAGGGACTTGTCCAAGGTCACATAAGAACTATGTGTCATTTGGAACTACACCCAAAGGGCAACAAAAATGAGCATACCCTTTGACCCAGCAATACCACTACTGGCTCTATACCCTGAAGAGATGATGAAAAACGGTAAAAACATCATTTGTACAAAAATATTCATAGCAGCCCTGTTTGTGGTGGCAAAGAATTGGAAATCAAGTAAATGTGCTTCAATTGGGGAATGGCTTAGCAAACTGTGGTATATGTATGTCATGGAACACTATTGTTATATTAGAAACCAGGAGGGATGGGAATTCAGGGAAGCCTGGAGGGATTTACATGAACTGATGATGAGTGAGATGAGCAGAACCAGAAAAACATTGTATACCCTAACAGCAACATGGGGGTGTTGTTCAACCTTGAAGGACTCACTCATTCCATCACTGCAACAATCGGGGACAATTTTGGGCTGTCTGCAATGGAGAGTGCCATTTGTATCCAGATTAAGAGCCGTGGAGTTTGAACAAAGTTCAAGGACTATTCCCTTTAATTTAGAAAAAAACAGATATCTTATTGTCTGATCTTGTTATCTATTAGACTTTTTGTTTCTTCCTTAAGGATATGATTTCTCTCTCATCACACTCAATTTGGATCAATGTACAACATGGAAACAAAGTGAAGACTGACAGATTGCTTTCTGTGGGGGGGGGAAGTAAGATTGGAGGAAAAATTGTAAAACTCAAATAATATCTTTAAAAAAAATAAAAGACAAAATAGAAAAAAAACTATGTGTCAGAGGTAGAAGTTAACCCAAGGTCTTTCTGATTCTAAAATCAGCTCTTTATAAAATATACCCACTACCTCTCAAGTAGAGTTTACTGGATGTGCCTGGTTTGAGTTTATTATTCATTTTGTGATCAGATACTACTGTTATAATGGGTGTAAAAGGAAGGTATTGGACTAGATGATTTTTAAGGAACTTCCTAGCTCTAAATTTATGATTCCACCATTCTATGAACGTAAAAGAGAGGGAAATGATTTAAGAGGAAAAAATATCAGGTTTCCCCCAATGTATTTCTGGTTGTAACTTAGCTATGAAATCAGGTTAAACATTTTTAAACTGGCTTGGTGGTTAAACAAAAATGAAAAAGGGGTTTACGAAATAGAGAGCTTATCAGGACCTTAGTCATTTCTCAAATAAGGAATTAGTTGCAACATGTTTATCTTATAAAACTGATCTTTTGCATTCCCTCCAGATGTTTTTCCAATTTTTTTGTATGTTTTCTGCAGAGTACTTATTTCATGTTGGTTCAAATATAATAAACTATTTCAAAATGAAGATAAAGATAACAATCTAGCTCTCATGAAACATATTAGGGCCATTGAGTTGATCACTATAAATTTCTTTGCTTGAAATTTAAATATGAAAAATGAACTAAATAAACTGTCAAAAATTATTCTCTTAGACAAATTAGAGCAAACTCCCTTCTCCCGTGGTTTCTATAGCATTACGTCATTCTTCTCCTAGGTCTTTGTTAGGTCCCTTCCTATGTCTTTTTTCTCCACCTACCTGCTTTGCCTCTAGATTTATAAAAAGGTTAAGACCTCTAATTTTTCTATAAATCTTCTGACTCCAAGTGCAGTGCTACTTCCCAAGTCCCATGCAACTGAAACCTACAAGACAGAGAGTAAAGTACTGAAGAAGTTAACTTGGTTTGTGTTGTTTTTGAATAGTTTCAGTCATGTCAGACTCTTTATGATGGATTTGAAGTTCTCTTGGCAAAGATACTGGAATGGCTTACCATTTCTTTCTCCAACCCATTTTAGAGATAAGGAATTGAGTCCAATAAGAAATAACTTGTCCAAGTCATACAGCTAGTAAAAGGCTGAGGCCAGATTTGAAACTGAAGATATGTCTTCCTAATTCCAAGTCCATTATTCTACCCAATTCACTACCTAGCTGTGCTATTAAATGCTTTCTGCCTCAGAAAATGTATAGAGAAAAGAATTGTTATCTCCACTCAAATTTATAGCATTTATATCAATATGTAATAAAAAAAAGTGCTGTGGGAGAAATTGGTGTCACTGTCATAAAGACTGAGAGCTCTTGAAGTGGAAAACTCAAGGTAGCCTTGGAGTTGGAAAAAAGATCAGGATTTTTATTTCACAAGTCAAAATGTTCACAGATAAAAACTTTTCCTGGAAAAAAACTACAAAGGTCTAGGCAAGGCGCATGAGGGGAAGAGTGAAAGGAAAACAGCCAGGAGACCTGGATGGACTTAAGACTCAAGGGAGTTGCCACATGGAGAGAGAGATCAGAGTTCTCCAGCTGCCTAGACTGGGAGCCCATGGCTCTAACTTAGAGAAAGTGCCCATCCTTCAAAGAAGAGAAGAAAGAAAGAAAAAGGGCCTTCTCTTCTGGGAGGTCTTACTTAAATACATTTCCATAGTAGATTAGACAAGGGTGGAGCTTGAGGAGTGGTTTAGCACCTGGTTCCAGGTATTCTCCAATATGTATGCCAGAGGGGCAGTACTCCAAGGAGTGGCCTAAAACAGCACTCACTGAGCATGGGTGGCTTTAGCCTGCCCTAGTCTTTCCTGCTCCAAAAAGTGTGACCTTAAATCCAACATAAATCATTTCTCATATCCTGTATCATAGACCCCTTCAAAATTTTGGACCCAGATTCTACTGGGAATTGGGATGAAGATCAATCAGTCATCTGTAATTTCTTCAGAGCTGAAAGGGGGCATTAAGCTTGCCTTACCCATCCTTTCAGGGCCCATTTGGAGGGGAATGAATTGCAGTGCAAATTCAGTTGAGACAATGTCCACAGGATGGTGGTTGTCAGGTCTAGGTACTGGTTAGCTGGTATGTATCAGAGGTCACTACTGGGGATGCACAACTGGTAGCCTGGAAAAACAAACCTCAGAAAAAAAAAGATTAAACAAACAAAACAGGTAGGGTCATTTAACAGAGCCTCAGTGAGGAGAAAAACCAGGTTTATAAGGAAGAAGAATTATACTCTATGATCCTAAACCAGTATCAGAATGCTTCCATAAGAACATGGATTCTAATACAACATAGTTTTCATTAGTGGTTACCACATTTAATTGAGTTGTAATCAAAAACCGATAATGGCATAAACAAATACATTGGATAATCATTTTAGAACAGTACGTGTCCAATAAGTGACTTGAAATAAAATTTTCTATTTTAATTTTAACCATCTTTAGAATGAAAACCTCTAACTCAAGAATAGATCTCTTTTTAAAGCTATTTTAAAATAGACCAAGGGTCATTATCCTGAAAAAAGCTAGTCATCCTGATATTTCTTTTCCTTAAAGAAACTTGCTGTGATAAAGAATCACATCCTAATATTTCAACTATTAAAAAAGTCAACTAAATACTTGCCTATTATTAAGGATTTAGAGGATATGTCTTCACTCTTATACTTAATTAATGAGCACCTGGTATGATTATAGTAATTTACTATAAAGAGCATCCAGGGACATAAGGACATGTTCCCTTATATATTTAGATATCTGTTACAGGGAAAGGTCATATAGACAATCTTTTCAATGAGCCAGACTCCAGGTCTGCCAGGTGGGGCATTTCTTTTTTTTTTTTAGGTTTTTGCAAGGCAAATGGGGTTAAGTGCCTTGCTCAAGGTCATTATTATTAAGTATCTGAGGCCAGATTTGAACCCAGGTACTCCTGACTCCGGGGCCCTTGCTTTATCCACTCCACCACCTAGCTGCCCACAGGTGGGGGCATTTCTTTAAGAATCCTATTCAAGTTGAAACTGAGGTCATTCTCTCAAAGGCCCCTCCACCTGCAGTATTAAATATCAAACCCCATAGGGCTTCATTGGCATATTATTGTCTTCCTGTTTTAACATACCTAATATACATAACTATGTATATGTGTACATATATTTCCTATAATCAGAGCTTCAAGTGGCTTGAGCACTAAAGTAATCAAAGTGTATGATGCTGTAATTATGATCCATATCAGCAAAGAGATTCAGAAAAAAATTATAACTAAGTCATTTGCTGCACATACACCTAAGGCCTGGGCTATAAATGAAATATAATAAGCAAAATTTGGGATGTAAAAATAAAGTAATCCTAAATCACATTTAGAACTGGATTTTTATAAAAACAGCTCTTCACAATAAACCAGTTTAGTTATTAAACATGTTTCAAATAGATAAATACAAATCATTGATTTCAGAATTCTTTCAATGCATTAGAAATTAGATGTCTTGAAATTTTCAACATGTGTTATTAATTTCAAATGTAATAAAACAGTAGTAAGATTAACACATGAATTATTACATCTTACAAAACAATCTTTTCATTATTATATTATGCATTAATACACAGATCTTGTTTGGAAATTTCAGATTTGCCAGAGAGGGGACAAGGCCTTTGATATTTCCCTTCATTATCTCTATAAAGTAACCAATTATTCATTTCATACTTCAACATTATCACAGTAACACCAAACAGAACATGACTGATAAAAACTTATAGCAATAGCAACCAACTGACTTATGTGCCAGGCAGTTGCAATTACATAAAGATGAAACCATGTCACTCAGTACAGTTAACAAAATTTCAAATAGATATTTTTTCTTATTTGCAAATAACAAATGTTAAGTAAATTACTTTAGCTATATATATATATATATATATATATATATGCATATGTGTATGTATATACATATATTCCCTTTCATAAACACCTGGTGGAAGACAAAAGTTTCACAAATTTTCTGGACCAAAAGAGAAACCTTGAGAAATTGTTGACAATGTACTCTCTAGTCTTCTACAATTCACATAGCAAAACTTTATAATTTTGATGGTAAAGGATTAAAACATTCGATGAAACTCAATTCATTCATTCTGTTTGCTCTCAACAACAAAATTTTAAATTCCCAAAAGTTTAGTTTTAATCTGTTATTATACAAAAGTTTTAGATTACCTTGTATAGACAATGCAAGCATTTTAACATACCCATTCACATTCAAAAACTTTACCCAAGAGAAAACTCAAAGTCTCAGCGTCTCAATAATTAAAATAGGTTGAACACAATTGTTTTCAATATTAGGTTAACATTACAACAAATTGGCTTACAGATGAGAATATTTCACAGAGGTATTTATCACAAAGATTCCAAATTATACACAATCACCCATATTTCCAAATGTAAACCACAAGAGAGGACTCAGTTTTTCTAAGCCAGAGAAACAAGAGTGGCTCATCTAATGATTGAGCTGAGCCTTTAAGGACTATTCTTGTTGTTTTGCTGCTAACAAGGGGTGACTAGCTTTAAAAAGCTTCCTAAAGATAGTCATCTCTAACCCTTAGCAAGGAACTAGACCTTGAGATCTTAAAATGATGATATCTAAACTCAGATGATAATCCATTATTGATTACTTATTCATTTTAAATATGCCTTTTAAAAACAAATCCAAAATCCAAATAAAAAGGAGTAATAAACATTTCAGAACTTTTCTTTCATTTAGACTGAAATATAAATTCAAGCTACCTCAAACAGGAACACAGCATTAACCATTTCAGATCTGTATTGTACATTACCAGAAATATTTCATTACTATTTTTCTAGTTATATGCATGTAAACACACACATAAATACAATTCTCATTAGAATTGGTTCACTTGTAGAGCAAGATTTTAGGGTCTCTGCACTAAACTCCAAGAAAATTCAGTAACCTTTTCTTAGCTCTTCCGACCAATGGAGAGAAGGAGAGGGCCACTGAGGCTCTACAAAGACTTCTGATTTTAAAAATGTACTTCAATATATAATTTTTAGTATCAATAATAATAATAATAATGATAATGATAATAATAATGTTTGTCCTTCATTTTTGAAGAACACAATATGAAGGAGGTGATGCCATGACAAGCATATGAATTGGATTTAAGTGAGGGAGGCTCTGCTAAGTCACCAGTCTCACTTTCTCCTCCAGCGTCATCTGGGTCCAGTGACCAGCTAAGAATCAGGATGACTAGAGATGGCCCTGGATGTGAGGCAATCAGGTTTAAGTGATTTGTCCAAGGTCACACAGCTAGTAAGAGTCAAATGTCTGAGGCTGGATTAGAATTTTCATCCTCCTGATTCCAAGGCCACACTGCTGTATCCACTGCCTGCCCTAGGATCAATTATAATTTCTTGAGTATCTCTCACATTGTAGGCCCAGGAAAGGCTGCACCTCCCAACCCAGGGAGAAGGTATGATAACCATAGGGTTAGAGAAGGTTTGAAGAACTTACTCTACCTAATGTAGGAATTCACTGCACCTGAGATAAGGGTCAGTGACTCCTGGTCCCTGGAGCATGAACTCCTTCCCTTCCCCATCTGCCAAGGTGCAGAGAGACACCAAGGAGAGGAGAAAGGTTTGTAAAAAGAGAAGCTCCATTTCTCCTCTCTCAGAAAAAGAGAATAAAAAGGAGATAGAAGAAAACATAGACTGAGACTGACAAGAGCATGGCAGAGACTCTCTCCTCAAAGTCATTGGATTAATACAATTCATGATGCCCTGTCAGTGGCATTCCAAGAGAGAACCTTCTCTGACAGGTGAAAAAGAGTAAGCAGAACAGATTGGACAAGTTGAGACTGGGAATGCCATAGATAAACGATGGTCACTCCAGAAATAAAGGGAGAGAGACAAGGAACCAAGGCAACTCCTTTTAAAAAAAAAATTATTTATGGCAATGAGGTGAAGTTGATGCAGAGAAACAGGAGTGTAGGGTTCAGTTGGAGACAAACCTTGTAAATCTTTTGTTTGCGTTGTTAAGGAAATCTTCTTCCTTCCTTTATCATATTATCTAGGTCATACCTGAAGACCTGGACTTCAATCTGATTTGAATTGCATTGTCTTCTGATGGGGCAGCCAGGTAGCACAGGCCCTGGAAGCCGTCCAAGACCACCCAAAAGAGACTCCTCTCCAAAAGGCAAAATCTAAATTTGGGGGACTTGGGTCACTCCCAGGTCACCACCCCTCCCATGGACTCTGAAGGAGAATTTAAGGAGATCGAGAAAAGGACTACAAATCTTTTAACTTCCAGACTCCTGTTGAAACCCTGGTCAGCTGGCCTGACCAGTTCAATAAGCAATCCACATGGTCTTTTTAAACTATTCTTAACTTTTCTATCACTTCTCGATGTGTTGTAACTTCTTTTAATAAATCTATCTTCTTTCCAAAACCATGGCTCTGAAATGTGATTTCTCCCAGGCAGTAATCCAGCCCAAGCAACCAGCAGCAACAAAGTGACTTTCCCAGGATCACACAGCTAGGCAATTATAAAATGTCTAAGGCAGGATTTGAATTCAGCTCCTCCTGACTACAGAGTCAGTTCTCTATCCACTGCGCCATCTGGTTGTCCCATTCTCTTTTTTTTTTCAGGCCAACTGCTAAAAAAATAAATCCAGATTTCTTAAGAGATAAGAAGCCTTTTTATAACCATTCTCCAGTCAAAGGGGAAAAGGGAGGGAAAGATTCCTGCTAGCCTCCCTAGGGAACACAGCCTCTCTGGGTTACTGCACATGGATAGGAGGGTATGTTCCCTAGGGAGGCTAGCAGGAATCCTGAGATCTAGTTATTGAAATCTTCACACGAATTAGAATTTTAGCCTAGAAAACCTTGTTCCTGAATCACAGTCAGTCAAGAGCCACAATGGACACCTCAGGAGCCACACCCAAAGCTTCACTGCACCCCCTCACAAAAGTAGGGGTGCCTACTCACAGCAGGCTCCTCAAGAACCACACAAACTTCCTAGCAAGCTCAAACTCAAGGGGTGCTGCAATATGCTCTCCTGATATTGTATCTAGCCACCCCCCCACCAAACTCACACAACTACACACTACATCTCTCACAATTCTTGGGAATGAGAGATGAGCAAAGTAAGGTTTCAGCTAAAGATCTACTGATCTGGGAAAGATGACCTGCTTCAGGGGTCTCTCACCTCCTAAAAGTCTGAACAAGTCCAGGGCCAGATTCACGTGCCTTCATGGCTCACCAAAACATTGAGGGAGAAATTGGAGTAGCTGTCATAAAGATTGAGTTCTTTTTGAAAGTGGAAAAGCTTGGGGTGGCTAGGTGGTGCAGTGGATAGAATACCAGCCCTGTAGTCAGGAGGACCTGAGTTCAAATCCGACCTCAGACACTTAATAATTACCTAGCTGTGTGGCCTTGGGCAAGCCACTTAACCCCATTGCCTAGCAAAAACCTAAAAAAAAAAAAAAAAAGTGGAAAAACTCACACTGGCCCGAAGGTATAAAAACTCAGGATTTTATTTCACAAACCTGCAAAATTCACAAATTAATTTTTTTTCCTAGTGAGACAACAAGCTTGAAAACAGGATGAATTCAAAGATCTAGTGAGGTGCCTGAAGGAAAGAGTGAAAGGAAAGCAGCTCAAAGATCTGGCTGGGCTGAGACTCTGTGAGTCCTCCTCCAAGAGAAGGAGATAAAGGAAAAGCCCTAAGAGCTGGATGGACACAGAGTCTGGGCCAGGTGATTCTAGCTTAGAGAGAGAAAGTGTTCCTCCTTCAAAGAAGAGAGGAAAGGAAGGAAAAATGGCCTTCTCTTCCCAGAGACCTTACTTAAATACATTTCCATAGTGGGTTGGACAGGTGGAGCCTGGGGAGTGGTTTAGCTCCAGGTGTTCTCCAATACATTTGCCATAGGGGCAGCCCTCCGAGGAATGGCCTAAAACAGTATTCATTGCCCATGGTTAGTGTTCTTCGAACTAGTCTTTCCTGTCCTTTTAAGTCTTACATAAGTCATTTCCTGTGCCTGGCATCAAAAGGACCAGAAATGATGGGCAAAGTAGGAGGAAGCAATACAAAATAACTCTTCCCACTATTCCAATAATAATCTAAGAAAAGTGCCATAAGGAGTAGTTGGAAAAAAAAATGTACTGGGAAAAGACAAGTGGGCCATTTTTTTTTTTAGCAAAACATCATGAATTTGACCTATAGGCAAGTGATCAGAGCAGAAACCAGGGAACAGTGGTAGACTAGTATTATGATATCCCTGACCAAAGAACAGCATCACAGACATAGTAAACCAGGTTCATATCAAGGGTAGTTCTTAAGCTCTTATACTCTATATTTGCATCATTTGTACTCTTTATTTGCATCATCTTTTAAAAACAGTGAATGGGTCCAATAACTATCAGAGCTCCACCTAGTGACAAGTCTTTAATTGTGTTGCCTAAACGCCAACTGGGATCTGTAAATGCCAGCAAAATCTAGGAGGATATTAATACAATCCTGCTTTAGATCAGTCTATTTAGAGTCCTGATCTTGGTTCTGCCCTGTGATCCTTAAACAGCATAAATTCAATATCTGAAAAGAGTAGTACAGGATCACAAAACATACAAATCAAGCTCAAAGAAGGTTCTGGCATTTCCTTTAGAAGATATCATGAACAGAGGAAACATTAAATACCAAAATATTTATATTAGTATATTTAAGTAAAAAAAAAGAATGGAATCAAATAACAAGTAAATGGGAGGCAAAGTGAGTACTTATTGATTGGATATGATTGAAAAAAATTCATGACATATTAATATAATAGACATTAAAAAAACTGATGGATGTGAGGAATTTGGTTAACTTAGGAAGACTTGAGTGAACTAATGTAGACTGAAATAAGAAGAATCAAGAAGAGAAAAAAAAATATATATATATATAATGACCATAATCCCTTAAAGGATCAGAAACAGATTGCAACTCTGATTGATACCATCAGAAGAATGATGATTTATGGGCAGCTAGGTGGTACAGTGGATAGATCACCATCCCTGGAGCACAGGAGGACCTGAGTTCAAGTTTGCTTCAGACTCTTAATGATCACCCATCTGTGTGACCTTGGCAAGTCACTTAAGCCCATTATCTTACCAAAAAAAAAAAGAATGAGGATGAACAAACTTTTCAACTTGCAACAGAGTATGGTGTACTAAAAGTGCAGAATAAAACTTAGGCTGACAGAAATATTCAAAGTGCTGGTTTATTTTGCTTAACTAACTTCTTTATGACAAAAAAACAGCTGGCATAGGTATTTAAAGCCCTTCATAACCTGATTTCTAGACTCCTTTCCAGTCTTATCATACAAAATTCTCCTTCATACACACTATCACACAGTGTTCCTGACCTTCTTGTAGTTTCTCACACACATTTTCCATCTCTCATCCCTGGACCTTTGCAGAGGCTGGTCCCCATGCCTGGACTATATCCCTTCCTCACCTCTGCATATTAGAAGTCTTGGTCCTGTGTTCATCTTCCCCGACTACCCATTCATCTTTGTACCTCCTCTCTTAAAACTGTTTTAATCTAGTGTCTTGTTGAAATCACCGTGTTTTCATGTACTGTGCTTTGGGAATTCTGATCCTTCCTAAACCCATATTAAGTTACCACTAAATGTTGTTGTTATTTTTGTTGTTCAGTAATTTTAATCATTTGAGACTCTTTGTGACCTCATTTTGGGTTTCTTGGTAAAGATACTGGTGTGGTTTGTCATTTCCTTCTCCATCAACCTACTAATAACTTGTCTTTGTTTTGCCTATGTACATTTTCTTCCCTGATAGAAGGAAAATTCTATGAAACCAGGAAGTTTTATTTTTGCCTTTATATCCTTAGTGCCTAGCACATTATTTGACAAATAGCACATGTTCAATTAACTATTGCTATTTGTTTAAAGATTGTTACTAGGAAGTGACAAGATATTTTTTTAAGCATCAAACGTGTATTTTTAAAATGTGTTTTGTAGGGGTGGCTAGGTGGTGAAGTGGATAGAGCACTGGCCCTGGAGTCAGGAGTATCTGAGTTCAAATCCAATATCAGACACTTAATAATTACCCAGCTGTGTGGTCTTGGGCAAGCCACTTAACCCCATTTGTCTTGCCAAATACTAAAAAATAAAATAAAATGTGTTTTGTAACTGGTAAAGTACTGTGGTGAAGTTGTTATTATCCAAGATCTACTGCAAACAAGTTGGGCATTCAACCTCCCTAGACTTCAGTTTTGTATCTACAAAATGAAAGGGTTGGACTAGAAGATGTCCAAGGTTCCTTGGCGCTCTAAAATTCTAAATTTTTCACATTGACTATTCTAACAATACAATGACAGATTTTAGACTCAAATCCCTTACTCTGCAAATAACAAATATGAGGGTCTTTGACTTGCTCATGGTCAACTGGGTACTTGTCTACCACATGAGGTCATTAGAAAAGTTTCTCCATTTTGAGCCACAGTGTACTTTATATTGTTGCTCATCATTTGTTCTTAAAGAGTACCAATGACATCATTGACTTGTAGGTGAATTGGATTTAAGTGAGGCAGAGTTATGCAAAGTCATCAGCCTCACTCTCTCCTCCAGAGATGATTAGCAAGATATAAATCAAGAAGACATAGCCCTGGATGCAGTGGGAGATCCTGGCCCTTTTTGAGTTATTGGATTATGGTCTGGGAAGTCTATGATGATAGGTGATGCTGACAATGACTTTTCTCACCACTAATACATTGTGGAAATATTTAAATATGGTTTGTTTGCTATTTTGCTTATTACACTGTTAATAAAACATACAAGTGGTGTAACATTGATGTAATTTGAATATATGAAATCAAAAGGTTTAAGAATGAAAGAGAAATAAATTTAAGTAGAAAAAGTTTTCTCCAGAGTATATTATAAAGTTCAAAGTTTAAGCTGTCAGGAAATGATCTCTATTCTGTTCTTCCCTTGGACTGGAATTTTTGTTCACTAATGATAGCTATCATCTGCTAGGTAAGAAGAGCATTCCTCTCAATTCAGATTATTTTCCTACTTCAAGCTTTTCCAAGTACTTCTTTGAAAATCACACTAAGATGAACATGACTCAGAGTTTTCACTGGAGAGATTCATGAATTCTCAATTTGAGCAGTAGCAATAACACATATTCACATATTCACATCCTGAATTTCATGCTGTGTAACAGGATATTTTCCTGTTAGCCAAGGATGCAATGTGGCATGTTTTCCAGTGGATCAGAGACAGACAAATCACTTCTGCTGAGTGGCTAAAAGAAACAACTGGAACAACTAATGAGTAAATCAGTTATACTGGCTAAGAAGTATGCCTCACTCAAAAGAAATATATCTATCAAAGAACAGCTGACAATTTTTCCAATCAAATCTTTGTGGTTTTTCTTTATGTCATTAGGATTTCTCTCTTGTTTTACTCCTACTTGTTCCTTTCCTTGCCACCTCTCATCATTGCTAAATCCTGACATCAGATATGTAGGAATCATTCTTTTCCTTCCAAAGTTGCCTGATAGAGATTGATGGAAAGGTTAATTCAATCATATAAAATTTTCAATTTTGGGGAACTGTTTCTGAGATTAAAAAGTAACTGTGCATAACAGACATAGCACTGTAGTGAAAACCTCAGGTTCTAGTCCCTTATTGGCCACCATCTTGAAGCATCTAGTACATATTCTCTTTACTGTAACATTGAGTCCAGTTCTCTAATTCTCATCCAGAACAATATCTTCCTTGTCCAAAAATGAAAAAGATCTTACTTTTGACCCTACTTCTTTCCTGAAATTCTATCTCACTTTAAATCTTTAACTTCATCCTTCTCCAGAAGTAGATATTTTGAGATTTAAAATAGTAACTTTTCCAGCTGCACAGGAAACCAAAGGACTCTTCTGAGTCCTGATTGCTAAGTACACATCTCACACTTTATTCTTCAGAACAACACACAGCGACATACTTTTAAATTTATTCATCAATTTTAACATTTTCTTCTTCATAACCATCAAACAATATTCAAGTCCTAATTTGTAGTATTTACTCATTTCTGAATTGTGAATGCTCACACTGAACTTAACAATAAGGAGTGTATATGTGAACCAAACAAGCCAACCAATAAGGGAGAGTGTTCTATTAATAAGTTGTATGTTAAATGGTAACAAATCAGCACAAATATTTTATTCTGTCAGAAGAGAATTATTTTCATATTAATTGATATGATATGTATAAGGAATTTACAAAGAATTTAGTTCCTAGAGATGCATTTTTACAGGTAGACTCTGACTTGGGGGGGGGGGGGGGGGGGTCAGAGAAAACAAAGCGTCCTGGAGTAATTTGTTAGCCCTGACAAACCTAGTTCTTTTCCTTACTTGTGCCTGCCTATGTTAAGTGAAATGAATCAGAAAACTATAGAACATGTTCTGTTATATAGCAAGCAAAACAATAAAGTCCCCCCAAGACTAAATCAACTTAATGGTTCCCACAGGATTTGAGAACCCCTGTATTATCCTATACTGGTGGACTTATCCTGAAAAAATCACTTAAGCCCCACAAATGATTGTTTTGTGATCCAACTTCTCTATCCTTTCTCATTTATAATGTATACATGAAATCTCTGCTTCCTCTACAGTAATATGGAGTTAAATCCCAATTTCCAAATTTGGTCTTAGCAATGAAAGTAATTAATTAAAGTAATATTTGATTATTGGAACTTTGTCTCTGGTCTGCTCTGTTTTGCCTAATTTAGAGACTGGATCAATAAAATTCTGATGACAGTTCTAACTTGTCCTATTCTGATCCCTCATTGTGACATAAAGGTAGCCTTCACTGCTTGCTCAAAGGTTCTCCCAGTGATACACAGATGCTGCTGTACCAAGATCAGGAGCATGCTCAGATCAGTCCTTCTCAATGGGTTCCAAGGAACATATGCAGATATCCTCTGTCTCTTTCTGATCCAAGACATATAGATAAAGTTTAACAACACATAGGGACATTTTTAAATTTGTTTTTTGTTGCCCTTTGGGCATAGTTCCAAATTTCTCTCCAGAAAGGCTGGATGAGTTCACAGCTCCACCAACAATGTAATAGTGTCCCAGATTTCCCACAACCCTTCCAACAATGATCATTATTGTTTCTGGTCATATTGGCCAGTCTGGGAGGTGTGAGATGGTACCTTAGAGAAGCTTTAATTTGCATTTCTCTAACAAGTAATGATTTAGAGCAATTTTTCATATGACTATGGATTGCTTTGATCTCCTCATCTGTAGATTGCCTTTACATATACTTGGACCATTTGTCAATTGGGGAATGGCTTTTTTTAAAAAAAAATTTAGGGGTGGCTAGGTGGTGTAGTGGATAAAGCACAGGCCTTGGAGTCAGGAGTACCTGGGTTCAAATCTGGTCTCAGACACTTAATAATTACCTAGCTGTGTGGCCTTGGGCAAGCCACTTAACCCCATTTGCCTTGCAAAAACTTAAAAAACAAAACAAAAATTTGACTGAGTTCTCTGTATATTTTAGAAATGAGTTCTTTGTCAGAAACATCAGTTGTAAAGATTATTTCCCAGTTTAAAACATTTCTTTTGATCTTGGTTACAGTGGTTTTGTCTGTGTAAAAGCTTTTTAATTAAATGTAATCGAAATCATCTAGTTTGTTTTTAGTGATGTTCTCCATCTCTTCCTTAGTCATAAACTGCTTCCCTTTCCATAGATCTGACAGGTAAACTACTCCTTGATCTTCTGGTTTGCTTATAGTATCGTTTTTTGTGTCTAAATCCTGTATCCACTTGGATCTTATCTTGGTATAGGGTGTGAAGTCTTGGTCTAATCTAAATTTCTTCCATACTAACTTCTAATGTTCCCAGCAGTTTTTATTGAAGAGAGAGTTTTTATCCCAATAGCTGGACGGATTACTATAATTGTTTCCTGCTATTGCATCTAGTATATTCCACTGGCCCACCACTCTATTTCATAGCCAATACCAGACAGTTTGATGACTGATGTTTTATGATATTATTTTATCTTATTTATTTTATTTTTATTTATATTTCAGGTTTATTTTTTTTTTTGCAAGGCAAATGGGGTTAAGTGGCTTGCCCAAGGCCACACAGCTGAGGCTGGATTTGAACTCAGGTACTCCTGACTGCAGGGTTGGTGCTCTGTCTACTGCGCCACCTAGCCACCCCTATAATATAATTTTAGATCAGGTAAGGCTAAGCCACCTTCTTTAGCACTTTTTTCATTAAATCCATGGAAATTCTTGACTTTTTATTTCTCCATATGAATTTACTTTCAAATTTTTCTAACTCATTGAAGTAATTTTTTTGGAATTTTGATTGGTAGGGCACTAAACAGGTAGTTTACTTTTGGTAGAATTGTCATTTTTATTATATTAACTCTACCTATCCATGAGCAGTTGATGTTTGTCCAGTTATTTAAATGTGATTTAATTTGTGTGAAAAGTGTTTTATAATGTTTTCAAAAAGTTTCTGAGTCTGCCTTGGCAAATAGACTCCCAGGTATTTTATATTGTCTGAGTTTACTTTGAATGGGATTTCACTTTCTAGCTCTTCCTGCTGTATCTTGCTAGTCATATGTAGAAAAGTTGAGGATTTATGAGGGTTTATATAAAATAAATCCTGCAACTTTGCTAAAATTGCTAATTATTTCCAGTAGTTTTTTGGATGCTTTCTTGGGATTCTCTAGGTATACCATCATGTCATCTGCAAAGAGTAAGAGTTTTTGTCTCTTCTCTCCAAATTATAATTCTTTCAATTTCTTTTTCTTCTCTAATCGCTAAAGCTAACATTTCTAATATGATATTGAATAGTAGTAGTGATAATGGGCATCCTTATTTCACCCCCAATCTTATTGGGAATGCCCCTAGACTTTCCCCATTGAATCTAATGCTTGTGGATGGTTTCAGATAGATACTGCTTATTATTCTAAGGAACAATCCATTTAATTCCCACACTCTCTAGTGTTTTTAGTAGGAATGGGTGCTGTATTTTTTCAAAAGCTTTTTCAGCATCTATTGATATGATCATATAATTTCTGATAGGTTTGTTGTTGATACAATTAAGTATACTAACAGTTTTCCTAATATTGACCCAACCCTACATTCCTGGGATGAATCCTACTTGGTCATAATGTATTATCCTAGTGATAACTTGTGGTAATCGTTTTGCTAAGAGTTTATTTAATATTTTTGCATCTATATTCATCAGGGAGAAAGGCCTATAATTTTCTTTCTCTAGTTTAACTCTTCCTGGTTTAGGTAACAGCACCATATTGATGTCATAGAAAGAGTTAAGCAGAGTTCCATCTTCCCCTGTTTTCTGAAGAGTTCATATAGAATTGGAATCATTCATTCCTTAAATGTTTGGTAGAATTCACTTGTGAATCCATCAGGCCCTGGAGATTTTTTCCTTAGGGAGTTCAATGATGGTTTGTTTGATTTCTTTTTCTGAGATAGGGTTGTTTAGGTATTAATCTCCTCTTCATTTAACCTGGGAAACTTATATTTTTGTAAGTTTCACTTAGATTGTCAAATTTATTGGCATAGAGTTGGGCAAAATAATTCCAAATTATTACTTTAATTTTCTCCTCATTGGTGGTGAGTTCACTTTTTTCATTTATGATACTAGCAATTTGTTTTTCTTCTTTCTTTTTTGTAATCAAATTGACCAGAGGTTTATTGAGTTTATTGGGTTTTTTTCATAAAACCAAGTCTTGGTTTTATTGATTAATTCAAATTTTTTTTTTACTTTTGATTTTATTAATTTCTCCTTTAATTTTTAGAATTTTTAATTTGGTCTTTAATTGGGGGGGTTAATTTGTTCTTTCTCTAATTTTTTTAGTTGCATGTTTAGTTCATTGATTTCCTCTTTCTCCAATTTATTCATGTAAGCATTTAAAGCTCTACTATATCCCCTGAAAGCCACTTTGAATGAATCCCATAGGTTTTAGTATGTTGTTTCATTATTGTCATTATCTAAGATAAAATGGTTAATTCTTTCTATAATTTGTTTTTTGATCCAATCATTCTTTAAAATGAAGTTATTCAGTTTCCAATTAGTTCTGGGTCTATCTCTCCCTGGCCAATATTGCATATGATTTTTATTACATTGTGATCTGAGAAAGATGTATTCACTATTTCTGCCTTTCTGCAGTTGATCATTAGGTTTTTAATGCCCTAGTACATAGTTAATTTTTGTATAAGTGCCATGTCCTACAGAGAAAAAGGTATTTTCCTTTCTATCCCCATTCAATTTCCTCCATAAGTCTATTATATCTAGATTTTCTAACAATCTATTTACCTCTGGGAGGTTGAGGTCTTCCACCAGTAGAGTTTTGCTGTCTACGTCTTCCTGTAGTTCTTTCAGCTTCTCCTCTAAGAATTTAGATGTTATAACATTGGGTGCATACATTTCCAGTGCTGAAATCACTTTATAATCTTTGGTACCTTTTAGGAGGATATAGTTTCCTTCCTTCCTTTTCTCTTTTAACACTATCTATTTTTGCAGCTGCTTTGTCTGAGATAAGGATTACTACCCCTGCTTTTTTCACTTCAGGTGGAGCAAAATATATTTTGCTCCTACCTTTTACCTTTACTCTATCTCTGCTTCAAATGAGTTTCTTGTAAGCAGCATATTGTAGGATTCTGGTTTTTAATCCACTCTGCTATTCACTTATGTTCTAAGGAGGAGTTCATCCCATTCACATTTGAAGTTATAATTACTAACTCTTTATTGCCTTCCATGCTATCTTCCCTCTGTTTGTATTTTTCCCCTTTTTCCCCTTTATCCATATACACCAGTATTTTGTTTCTGAATACCACCCCCTTCAGTGTGTTTGTCCTGCTATATCCATCCCCTCCCCTTTCTTTCCCCTTCCCCTTTTTTCCCCTTTGCCCTTCTCTTCCTTCTGTTAGTTCCTTTTTTCTCGTTGTCCCTGTCTCCATCACCCCTCCCCTTTTTCCCTTTTAATACTTGAAAGGAAAGATGTTTTTCAAGTTACCTGAGTATGTGTGTAAGTTAACATTAAGCCAAGTCTGATGAGAGGAAGATTCAGATGTTTCTCATGTACTCTCTTCTTCCCCTCTATTACCCTATGTCTTTTGTACCTCTTAATGTAATGAGATTTACCACACTCAATCCCCTCCCTCCTCCCATCTCCTTCCTGTCCCCCTTTTTAAGGAGGAGGTGTTTTTAAAACATTCTGAGTCATAGAAAATTCTGAGTATCCATCACTTCTAGCTAAGTATATTCTATCTAATAGAGTTACAATGCTTGAGAGTTATTAAAGTCTTTCTCCCAAGTAGGGTTATAGCCAGTTTCATCCCATTGAATAGCAATCACATGAATAAGTCATGAGTGTCCATCTCTTCTGGCTAGGTATATTCTCTCTGTTAGAGTTACAATTCGCAAGAGTTATGAGAATCTTTTTCCCATGTTGGGATATAGCCAGTGTCATCTTATTGGATAGTAGTTTTTTTTCTTTACACCTTTTTTTTTTACCTTTTCATGTGTCTCTTGAACCTCCTTTTTGATGTCCAAATTTTCTATTTAGCTCTGGTCTTTTCATCAGGAATTTTTGGAATTCTTCCATTTCATTAAATGTCCATCTTTTCCCCTGAAAAAAAGAAAGCTCAGCTTTGCCAGATAGTGGATTCTTGGATGCATTCCAAGCTCCCTTGCTCTTCAGAATATCTCATTCCAGGCCCTTCGATCCCTTAATGTTGATGCATCCAGGTCCTGCATAATCCTTGCTGTGGCTCCTTGGTATTTAAATTGTTTCTTTCTGGCTGCTTGCAGGATTTTCTCATTTATCTGATAGTTCTGGAATTTGGCCACAACATTCCTTGGTGTTTTCATTTTAGGATCTCTTTCTGGAGGGGATCTATTTATTCTTTCAATAACTATTTCACCCTCTGGTTCCATGATATCAGGGCAATTTTCCATCACTAAATCCTGTAATAGTAAGTCCAGGCTTTTTTTCCCTCTTCAACATCTTCAGGAAGGCCAATAATTCTCAGGTTGTCCCTTCTCAATCTATTCTCAAGGTCAGTGGTTTTGCTGATGAGGTATTTTATATTTTCTTCTATTTTTTCTATTTTTGGTTTTGTTTAACAGGCTCTTGCTGTCTCATGAAGTCATTAGTTTCCTCAGACTCCATTCTTTTCTTTAGAGAGGAGTTTTCTTCATTTACCTTTTGCAACTCCTTTTTCAATTGGTTAATTCTGTTTTTGAAAGACCAATTGAAGTTTTGAGAGAATTATTTACTTTTTTTCATTTGCCCAATTGAGGTTCTGAGAGAGTTATTCTCATTTTGTATTTGTCCAGCTGAGGATCTGAATTATTCTCATTTTGTATTTGTCCAATTGAGAATCTAAGAGAATTATTCTCATTTTGTATTTCCAATTGCATTTTCCAATGATTTGTTTTCTTGTTACAAGGTGTTAATTGACTCTCCCAAATTTTCCAATTGATTTTTAAATTCCTTCCTTATTTCTTCAAGGAAGTCTTTCTGTGCTGGAGACCAAATCATACTCTCCTCAGAGGTTCTAGGTCTTTCTGAGTTAAGGTCTTTTCCTTCCAAGAATTTTTCTATGGACCCACCTTTCCACTGAACTTCCTTCATTTTGCCAAGACTTTGAGTTTGGAGGGACTGGTTCACAGAGGTTTGGTGTTGGGATCCCTAGAAGCTTTACTCACTGAGTGTAATGTCTCCAGCTGGTCAGTAGGAGGTGCTGGTTGCTTTCTCTGGAGTGTCTGTGACCTTGATTGAGGCTTACTCCCTTAGCCTGAAGGGAGCAATTGAAGCTATTGAATACTTTTACCTTCAATCAATGGTGGGCTCTAGCCTGGGGTGAGGTCATCCCTGTTCCTATTGTCAGCTGGGCTGGTTCTTCTGCTCACACACCTGTGCCTGGGGCAGAAGGTCTGTAATTATGTTTGTTTTGGGAAGAGACCTCAGCTGCAATGGAGGCATGGACTCAGAGTTCCTCAGACCAGAAGAGCCCAGGGATGGTGTCTGCAGCTCTTCTGCACCAGAACTCCCCACCCCCCAGCCATGCTGACAAGCTCCAGATGGTCAACGCCAACACCGATGCCTCTGCTCCCTAGTTTACCCAGTCCCCTGCGGTCGACCAGCTCTAGCCCCTCTGATAGAACAGGTCTGGTTCTCAGGCCCTCAGGCTCCCGAGTCTCCAATCAGTCTGATCCGTGGCTTATCCACTCTCTGTACCCAGACTCCCCAGGACAAATCCTGAGGTAGAAGTTCTTTTTTCCTGGGTTTTGTTGATTGGATTTCTGTCAAGCAGTTTGTTTCATAACATAGATGGGGAAAGATGAGGAGATTTTAGAACTGTGCCTGTCTTCTCTCTGCCATCTTGGTGAGAAGTCTCTTCATCACTCTTTAAAGTCTAAGGATAATCAATAAACAATAAATCAAGCTCTACTTTGTAGTATTTGCTCTTTTCTGAAATGTGAATGCTCACACTGAATTTAGCAATAAACTTTCCCTAACAGGTACTGACTCTAGCCTACTTCTGGTCCACCAGAGCTTGGAGAGAGCCCACTTGCAGCCATTTATAGGAGCTTCCACTGTGTGTTGAGAGTTTCTTAATTGTCTGCTGAGCTGGCACTTATCGGAACTGACTCAATCCTATGCTTTTCTTTCTTCCTATTGGTTTCAGATGAAGATTGCTTTGAACTAATGGCCAAGATTCATTTAGGAACCAAGTGCTACATAAACCATCCATGGGCCACTCTTGGCAGGGGATTCAAAGTAAACTTGGTGATTTAAAGTCAAAAGCAAGAAAAGGAGATAGGGAGGAGGCAATTGAACACTTTTATCTACCCACTGAGCCATTAAGGGGAATCTTCCTTGTTTCACAGTGTAAATCTTTGCACATTGTTGCAAGTAGGCTTCTAAAGCTTCCCCGTGACAGACTAGAGACAGGCAGAGAATATCTTTACATAGTCTGTATAATTTTCCAAGAAAACTAAATCTGAACATGTTACATAGAAATGTTTCAAGTTGGGAAGAAGAGATTTGATGTTGATCTGTATGTCCATCTAAAGAGTTGAGTATCTGAGGCTGGATTAGAATGCCCATCATCCTGACTTCAAGGCTAGTGTACTATCACTGAGCCACCTAGGTGATCTTATAAAATAAAATACATAAGATTGCCAAGAAATCCAATTATTGAATTGAAATAGTTATTAAAAATATTATTAAAAATGTTTTCAGACCTCAAGGTAAGAATTCTCATATTATAGTATGAATAAGGTATGGTCCACATCTGTGGAAGGAGTGCCCATATTAATGAAACTTTGGTTCTTTTGAAGTCTAAAATACCACAATTACTGAAAATGTCCTGTAACTATTAACTTAAGTACAGTGATAAAATATATCAAAAGTTTTCAATCTTGCTCTGTAACAAATACAGATTTTAAACTGGAAGTTTATAAAATTCTATCTCTGCAAGTGCCAAGGTATCAGGGGATAGTGAGAGTCTCACTTAGATCCCCTGAACTAAAGAGATAGACCTGGTGAAAAGCTCAGCCAAGGTCTCACTAGAAAGCGTAGGAATAAATGGAATATTCCTTAAAATGATAAGCAGTATCTATCTAAAATCATCAACAAGCATTATATTCAATGGGGATGAGATAGAAGCATTCCCAATAAAATCAGGGATGAAACAAGGATGCCCCTTATCACTATTATTTAAATTTGTACTAGAAATGTTAGCTTTAAAGCATGGCCAGGTGGCAGAGTGGAGAGGTAGCTAGGAGATGCATTGGATAGAGCAACAGCCCTGGAATCAGAAGTACCTGAGTTCAAATCCAGCCTCAGACACTTAATAATTACCTAGCTGTGTGGCCTTGGGAAAGCCACTTAACCCTATTGCCTTAAAAAAAAATAAGGAAAAAAAAGCAATGTTAGCTTTAGCAATAAGAGAAGAAAAAGAAATTGGAGGAATCAGAATTGGTAATGAAGAACCAAAACTCTTTGCAGGATGATATGATGGTATGCCTAGAAAATCATCTTAAAAAAACTACTGTAAACAATTAGCAAGTTTAGCAAAGTCACAGTATATAAAATAAACACACAAATCCTCAGCATTTCTATATATTGCTAACAAGATACAACAGTAAGAGATAGAAAGAGAAACCCTATTTAAAATAACATCAGGCAACATAAAATACTAAGTAGTATACCTGCAAGGCAGACTTAGAAACTTTATAAAAACAACCATAAAGTACTTTTCACATGAATAAAATCAGATCGAAATAACTGCTCCTGGGTGAATTGAACTAATATAATAAAAATGACAATTCTACCTAAATTAAATTACTTATTTAGTGCTATACCAATCAAAAAGTTACTTTAGTGAGCTAGAAAAAATAGTAACTTCAATTCATATGCTGGAACAAAAGATCAAGAATATCAAGGAAATTTTTGGAAAAAAATGCAAAGGAAGGTAGCCTAGTAGTGCCAGATAAAAAAATTATATTATAACGCATCAGTTATCTAAACTGTATAAGAAAAAGAGTGGTGGATCAGTGGAATAGATTAGGTACAAAAAGGACAGCAGTAAATGACTAGTAATCTACTGTTTGATAAACCCAAAGATTCTAGCTTCTGGGATAAAAACTCATTCTTGGATAAAAAAAAAAAACTGCTAGGCAAACTGGAAGAAACTAGGCATAGACCAACATCTCACACCCTATACTAAGATAGGTTCAAAATGGGTGCAGGATATAGACATAAAAGGTAATACTATAAGACAATTAGGAGAACAAAGAAGAGTAAATTTGTCAGATGTATGGAAAGGGGAGCAGTTTAAGAGATAGAGAACATTATAAAAAACAAACTGGATAATTTGGATTACATTAAAGTTTTCATACAAACAAAACCACTGCAATCAAGATTAAACTTATCCACTAAGTAGGTTAGTTGGGAAACACTTTTTACAATTAGTGTTTCTGACAAAGAATTCTCTAAAATATATAGAGAACTGAGTCGAATTTATAAAAAAAAAAAAAAAAAACAAGTCATTTCCCAGTAGATAGTCAAAAAGATATGACAGGCAATTCTCAGATGACAAAATCAAAACTATCTTTAGTCATATGAAAAATTACTCTAAATTATTATTGATTAGAGAAATGTCAACTAAAACACCTCATACCTGTCATATTGACCAATATGACTAGAAAGAAAAATGATCATTGTTGGAGGGAATGTGAGAAAACTAGGACAGTAATGCATTGTTGGTAGAGTTTTGAACTGATCCAGCCTTTGTGGAGAGTAATTTGGATTTATGCCCAAAGGACAATAAAAATGTGCATAATCTTCAATTCAGCAAGACCACCACTAGTTCTGTATCTAGAAGAGATCATGAAAAAGAGTAAAAATCCCACATGTACAAAAATATTCATAGCAGCTCTTTTGGTAGTGGTAAAGAATTGGAAATTAAGGGAAGCCCTTCATTTGGGGAATGACTAAACAAATTGTAGTATATGTATGTGATGGAACACTATTATTCTATAAGAAATCAAGACTTGCATGAATTGATACTGAGCAAAATGAGCAGAAGCAGAAGAATATTATACATACTAGCAACAACATGGGATGAGGATCAACCATGATGGACTTGTTCATTTCAGCAGCAAAATCATCAAAGACAATTTTGAAAGATTTGTGGTGGAAAATACCAACCATATCCAGAGAAGTAACTGTGAAGTTTGAATGAAGATGAAAGCTTATTATCTTCAATTTATCTCTCTTTTTCTCTCTCTAATGTTTTTTTTCGTTGGGATCTGATTCTTCTCTCACATGTTCAATATCGATTTATTATTAGAATGGTTATAAAAATAGAGCTTATATCAGTTTTCTCTGTCAAGAGAAGCAGGGAGGGAGAGAGAAAAATTGTAAAATTCAAAACCTTGTAAAAAATGATTGGTAAAAACTACTATTGCATGTAGTTGGAAAAACAAATAAATAATTTTTTTAAAAAAATGAACAGATTTTTAAAAAGTGAACAGATTTTTAGAATCTGCCATCTTTGAGATCTATTCAACAGCAAACCAATGGGCCCAATGAGATGTACCCAAGGTTAGTAATAATAATAAAAGTCAGCATATATATATATATATATATATATATATATATATATATATATATCCCTTTAAGGTTTGTAAAGGTAAACTTTATATATTAGTTCATTTAATCTTCACAATGAATTATAAGGTAGGTGCTATTTTTAGCCCCATTTTACAGAAAACAAAAATGGGTATTGAGAGGGCTAGTGAATTGCCCAGGGTCATATAGCTAATAAATGGCTGAGGTAGGATTTGAATTCAGGTTTTTTTGATTCCAAGTTCATTGCTTTAGTCACAAAATAACCAATTACTTCATGATTCCATTTTTATTTAGTAATAACTTCAAGGATTCACAGTCTGCAGCTACTAAAGATAAAATATGTCTGTGTTCTTCTAAACACCATCTCTTCTTAATTGACTGGATAGAGTGCTGAACCTGTAGACAGAAAGAGTTAAATTCAAATTTAAATACAGATCCTTAGCAATTGTGTTACCCTGTCAACTCAGTTAAACTCTTAGCTTTAGTTTCCTCAACTGGGGATATTAATAGTTCTTACCTCCCAGAGTTGTTATAAAGATCAAATAAGATAATAAGCATTCAGCATAGTATCTTGTATACAGTGCTTATTAAATAATTGTTCCCTTTCTTCTCCACCTCCTAAATGTGCTAGTTTTGTTCCCTGATGAGCTTTTTTCCCCCAGATTCTATAGTTGTACTGCAATATATTGAATCGTGTTCAGGAACAGAGGCCATATGGATAGCATTGAACTTCCTGAAGGGCAGCTATTCATAAATTCAACTTCTTCATGTTTGCTTTTGACTTTCTGGCATTTTAATTTGTGAAGAGATGTAGTAGTATCCACTTTTTTCTGCTTCTGGATTCTGCTATGGGATATTTTCATCTTTTGATAGGATATAGCTTTGTTTTTGACATGATCTCTTGGCATAGGGCCTAAGCCTGGTGTGACCTTGGCAAAATATATTATAATATTAAGCCCTTTCAGGAATGTCAAGAATGTTACCAAGTAAGGGAAAACTTTATACATATACTCTCCTACATATATTTTATTTAATGGTGGGGAGAGAGAGAGAGAGAGAGAGAGAGAGAGAGAGAGAGAGAGAGAGAGAGAGAGAGAGAGAGAGAATTTCTAAAGGGGACATTGCCTTTGTGAATACATCATACAAAGCAAAGGATAGGAAAGGGACTTGGACCTGTGGTTTCACTGGCACAGGAAACTATTTAATGAGAAAATTCTACTAATGCAAGTCAGCAACTAATATCCTTAGAGAGTTGCCTATGCTAGGACTTTGAGAAATTAGGAGACTACTACAGGGTCATACAGCTATTATGTATCAGAAGTGAGACTTGAACACAGATTTTCCTGGTTGGATAGGTTTTTAATCTACCACACACCCTGCTTAAATAGCATTATAAAGAGTTATTTTTATAAAGAAAAAATTTTTCATGGGAATCCAAAAGGGGTTTTCTCAAATGGGGGTACTCTCTCATATTTACAGATGGGTTATTCAAACCTTCTATGATTCAAGCATATTCTAATTAGTCACTTTGGGGCCCTTAATTTGTCATCCCAATACACAAAATTATATCACACAAGCTTATTCAGACCATGTCCATTACCTAAATTTACCCTTCATCATTTAAAGGAACCAGGAAAAGAAGATTTGAAGGCAAAAGAATGAACAATTATTCTCTCATTTGGTCAATATGGTAGGTTTGGGGAAATTTATCAATGAGTCATGTGGGCCAGATTGAGATTAGCTTTTTGTTATGGAGTCAGAACCACTTTGGTTCAAAACTGCCTTCTTACTTGGAAAAGGAAGGGCCATCTCTATTGATCTTCAAATCTGTCAGAATTTCAAATGTAACAAATAAGATAATTCATCTAAACTTCAAGAGATTAGAACTGAGATAGTATAGCATGTAGGAATATGATTGGGAATGTGTTATTTGATGAGAACAGAAGTAGTAAATGTGACTGTAAAACACAGATCTCATGGGGTCTCTCTCTCCTGAATTTATTCTCATTCCCCTAGAAAACAGCTCTGTCTCAATTCTGCTCTACCTCTTTTTTCTGATAGATCAAGGAGAGCTCCCTTGCTTGATTTTTCTTGGGTGACCATATGACATGTCCCATTAAACAGATAAAAGTTTCTACCTTAAAAAAAAAGAATCAAGAATAATTATCCTCATACTTGGGGGGTTTATTATTAACAATTCTATACAAGAATCATATGTGTCCATGTAGTGTGTATATAGATATATATATATATATATATATATATATATATATATATATATATAATATAGACATGTGTAAATAAAGTTACACTGAACTAGGAAATTCTTAGTTCTCTAGTTGTAATGAACTAAGTGCTCTGTTGGCCAAAGATGCTAAAATTTCTGTCTTTAACAAATTTGTTGGCAGATTAATATCTGCTATATCTGGATTCTATTTTCTTTCTAAGGATATGTTTGGTGAGTTTTGGAAATGGATAAGCTAATAGCATTGCTACTTTATTTAGCCAAGTCATGGACTAAATGTTCCTCAGGAAATTAGTTAATAATATCTAATGAGGGGCCACTGAATGTTGAACAATTTAGCACATTATGAAGAGAAATGCATGGTGTTGTTTTTCTTTTCATAGTGTGACAATATAATGGGGAAAAAGCTCTGTGATGCTAAAAGCCCTTGATACTTCTGCCATTATTACTGTGTTTTTTTAAATAGTTATATCCCAACACCATTCTTTAGCACAATTACTGGACTGACAGAAACTATTTTCTTAAGGCAAAAAGCTTAGATTTTGTGATTTCAATTGATGTAAAACTTTCCTTCCTAGCAATTCAAGCTAAATCTTTTATCAGATCATGTGGCATAAATATCTCACAGTGCAACAATCAGGGACAATTTGGGGCTATCTGCAGTGGAGAATACCATCTGTATCCAGATAAAGAACCGTGGAGTTTGAACAAAATTCAAGGACTATTCCCTATAAGTTAGGAAAAAACAACAGATAGCTTATTGTCTGATCTTATTATTCCTTATACTTTTTGTTTCTTCCTTAAGGATATGATTTCTCTCTCATCACACTCAATTTGGATCAATGTACAACATGGAAACAAAGTAAAGACTGACAGATTGTTTTCTGTGGGAGGGTGGGGGGAGGGAAGCAAGATGGGGGAAAATTTGTAAAACTCAAAATAAATAAACTCTTCATTAAGAAAAAAAAAGAAAGAGCAGTGGTCTATCAAAAGTCACTCCCCAAGATAAGTGGTCAAAAGATAAGAACAAATAGCTATCAAAAGAAGAATGATAAGCTTTTAATAATCATATGAAAGAATGTTCCAAATCATTAATAGGAGAAGTTTAGGCTTCACTTCCCCTTCAAGAAGACTGACAGAGGTAGGTAGGTAATCAATAGACAGATCACCAGTCCTGGATCAGGAGAACCAGAGTTCAAATTCAGTATCAGATCCTTGACACATATTAGCTGTGTGACCCTGAATAAGTGACTTAACCCTGTTCACCTTGAAAAATAAAAAAAAGATTGTCAAAGATGACAAAAGAAATGGATAACCATTGTTGGAAAAGATATTGTATAGAAATATACTATAGTTTTCCAGTAAATGGAAAGAGGGGCACAGTAATACATTGATGGAGGTGCTCTGATTTGAGGAAGTTATTTGAAATTACAAAAGGTTTATAACCTTTTGGTCCACAGTGTTCATTGCTGGTCATATACCCCAAGGAAATCACTGATAAAAATAGAAGACTCCATATATATCAAAATATTTAAAGCAGCACTTTTATTGGCAGCAAATAACTGGGAACAAAGTAGAGGTCCACTATTTGAAAAATGTATAGATGAAGTGTGGTACTTGAATATAATGTACTATAAGAAACAATGAATATCATAAATACAAAGAGAAGCATGGAAAAACTGATACAAAGTGAAATCAGCTGGGCCAAGAAAAGTCTCTCTCTCTCTCTCTCTCTCTCTCTCTCTCTGTGTGTGTCTCTGTCTCTCTCTAAATATATATATGTATGTATGTATGTATGTATGTATGTATGTATTTGTGTATATATACAATGACTATAACATCATACATGGGGGGGGCATAAAATAGGAGAAAATTAGTATCTCACAATTAAAAAAAGAACAAACTTCACCCCAAGAAGAAATTTAAGAAAACAACTCTCACTAGTCCTTTGTTGAAGTGAGAGGTCCTGGCCATGGAATATTGCATTGTGAATTTTTTTTCAATGTATTGATTGGTTTTGCTGGGGAAGGAGAGAATTCTTTTCCATTTTTTCTTTTTTTAAACATTCTTTATCATAAACCAAAATTGTAAGTTAGAGACCTGTTAACAGATGACCCAACTTCATCACTTAACAGTTCTCTGAGTCTCCATTTCCTTATCTGTAAAACAACTCTATAATTCCTTGGGAGAATAAGCTTATATAGGAGGAAATTTAGGTAATACAAAACAAATATAAAATATAAATATAGGGGTGGCTAGGTGGCACAGTGGTTAGAGCACTGACCCTGGAGTCAGGAGTACCTGAGTTCAAATTTGTCCTCAGACACTTAATAATTACCTAGCTATGTGAACTTGGGCAAGTCACTTAATCCCATTGCTTTGCAAAAACCAAATACATATATATACTTTAAAAAAAAAAAAAAAAACCTTGGCCTGAACATTTCAACTGTTGCCTGTGACATTTACTATCTGGAGGAGAAATTAATTGGGATGGGATGACCAGAAAACATCTTAAAGAATGCAAAAATTTTAAATAATGATTTTAAGAGATTGTGCATTTTTTAAATTTGTTATATATTTGTTATATTGATGCCAACCAGCCTTTGTACTTTTTCAGCAGCATAGACAACTGAGCTTGTCATGTACTTAGCAAGATCAATTAGTGAAAATAGAAAAATGTCAGAGAGTTCCATTACAAGTAAACTGCTTCCCACTCTATTCTGCTCCTCTACCCACTATAAATCCTTAATCTGTTCCTGTTTCAGTAGTTTCATTGTACCAGCTTCAAAGTTTTGCCTTCTGCTTCATATTTGTCCTTCTCCCTCAACTGAATTTGTCGTCCAATTTTATTTCTACATCATAAATTACAAAATTGATAACAAATTACATTCTGTGTTTCCTCCTGTGGGCCTCAGGCACATTTTGTGCTATTTAACCTGGCTGACAAAATTGCAGGTCACAGTCCTGTTAACTAGGTGACTTAGGCTCATTACTACACACCTTTCTGAGCCTTCTGTATCTGTAAAACAAGGATAATGATATTTCATTAGCTACTTTATGTAGTTTGTTGTGAGGAAGAATATTTTCAGCTTAAAGTGATGTAGAAATATAATCAACTTGCCATGTTTCCCCGTGTATAAGACATACCCTTTTTTGGAAAATTTGGGGTCTAAAACTGGAAGCATCTTATACAGTGGTTATAGATTTTTTTTACTTGCTTCTCCTGCTTTTTCAGTCTTGTTCTCTTTGCACTCATTGTTTTGCATTTGTTACTGGTATATTAGGTTATGTTTTTGCCATGTTCTGCCCAGAAATGGTTCACAAAAGATTTTCATACAATGCTAAATTCAAGTTCAAAGTGATCCAATTTGCACAGATAAATGGAAATCATGCTGCTGGACTTAAGTTTGATCCTCCTCCACCTGAGAAAACAATCTGAGACTGGCTATGGGAAGAAGAAACCCACTGAAAATGCCCAGGTAGAAGAAGATCATGAGGAGCAAGTCAACAAAATGGCCTGATTTAGAGAGGGAATTGAAGAGATGGATGGAAGACCAAAGGACAAGTGGAATTCCTGTGTTCACAAAGATGGTTCAGCATGAGGCAAGAAGCATAACTGATGAAAAAAAGTGACTGATTTCAAAGGGGGGGGGACAATTGGTGCTTCATGTTCATGAAACAGAATGAGCTAAGCATATATCCATGCACCAGACTTGCCCAGGGAGTGCCTGTGGTCAACCACAGACCAGAGCACAGGCAGGAGACCAGTCAGAGCCTCTCCTAAGATGATAATTCGTCATCAAACACAGATGAGGACAAGCTCAAGGATGGGAATTTTGAGAGTGATGAGGAGTTCTATGAATTTTATGATGAATAAACCTTGAATTCAATAACTTTGTGTAATTTTTTTCAAATTTTGAACCCCAAAATTAAAGTTCACCTTATATATGGGGAAATACAGTACTTCTCTATTATATCTGTGTACCAAACAGGAGGGCTCATGTTCCTGTGCTGAGATTAAATAGTGGACATCTGGATCAGAGCTCATTCTTCATTTTATGCTACTTGACCAAAGTCAATGCACACAGACACCTGGTCAAAAGATCCAAGTCATCCAGATCTCATCCCCTTCATCCTTAACCTATTCAATATCTGGCACAAAGTCTTATCCATATATGAAAATCAAAGATTTTTTGAAGGAGTAAAGAAGAAGGCAGTGTCAGAAAACTCACTGCCCAAGAATGAGGAGACCCTGGGATCTTTGCTTGGTACAAAGCCTTACACTCCCAAGAGAAAAAAGCCCATACGGATGATTAGATCATCATAAGACAGCTTTGGATATAGTGTGTTGTTGCCAATTTGTTGTCAGAAAATCACATCCTGGCACTTTTGTCCAGTATGACTGGAGAGCCGTGGTGCCTCGCTGATGTGGGAGGGAACCAAATCTATAGTCAAAGACTCCCACAGTATCCAGACCTTCACCAGAAGTCCTTTTAAATCAGGACATGGAGTAAAACAATTCCGAAAAAGGAAGGGAGAAGGATGTCTTTGCAAGTCATTCCCCTCACTATAATAAACATAATGTACAAGTCATGCCATTATTTGTTTGATGTCGTGATCTTCTTCTGTTAGAAAGAACAACCACAAAAAAAATGAAGATAAGCAGATTATTTTTTTTAATGAATGGGGAAGAAACAATGTAAGAAAACTCACTGACCTAAGAATCACAAGACCCCTGGTTTCTTGAAATGGCTCTATCTCCATTTCCTTCTGTATAGAAAAAAAAAGAGCTAGCTGGTTTTTATATTTACCTAGACCTCTAAAGTTTTGTGAAGAACTTTATAAATATTATACCACTTGAGATAATATTTGTAAATGAGTGAGAGCTGTACCGGTTTTATAGTATTGAGACATAGCCAAGATGGTGGAGAGAAGCCAGGAATTTCCCTCAGAAATAACATTTCTCTGAGATCAGTGATCATTATTTTCCTTTTTCTGTATCTTTTGCACTTAGCCCAGTGTCTGACACATTGAGTAACTAAGATGGCTTCTAAAGTCTGTTTCCCCTCAGTCTACTCTATTCTCTACCTCATAATAAAAGTATTATAGGCATTTTACAAGATCAAGCAGATTCTTAATTCTCCCAGGATAGAGAAGAAATAACATTTATCAATGCAATGGAAAATAAACTGAGTCAAAAAGAGTTTTTGATTTTGACCCTAATTATATATACATATATATATATATATATATATTTATACATATATACATACACATATATGTATATATAATTAACAGCAACTCTATTTAGGAGACCTACTTCTTTAAAATAGGCTTTACCAGACCAGGCCATATTTTCATATTTTCTTCCCAGATCTGCTTGGCTAGAATTAAGTAGAAAGCACCTGCTAGGTGACTAATGATGATTTGACTATGGTCACTGTAGGCAAAGATCTCTGTGACTTCTCTTAGAAAAATAGGATTTCCTACTGAAAATATCTACTTTACTGAAAATTTCTACTTTCTCTAACTGATGATTTCACACTTGTCAATCTTCTCAAGAAAGCAAAGAGATGATTTTTTTCTCATCTTTATCCTCCAACTACATACTCAGCATCAGCTTCCAAAGAGTCATAAAAATGGAAGTGTTATATATAGAGAGAGAATTCAAGAAATGAAAAATAGCTGCATAGCATAAAATAGTCATGTCTTTTTTTGCACAATCCCTCTTGAATAAACTTTTCCCATTACACTGACTATTGGATTTGTTTCAAGGTGAGTTTGCCATACCATCACCCACTTCTAAATAAATGAAATATGATCCTTTCCAACTATCTCATTCAAGCTATTCTCTTTACAGATGAGGAAACTATAAGAAGGTAGAAGATTTGCCCAAAGTAGGGAAGATTGTAAATAACAGTTAAGATTTGAGCAGAGTCTCTCTCACTCCACATGCAGCATGTGTTATGTGGCTAGTTCCTACTTCATGTAACATGGGGCCCTCAAACAATCTCAGATAGCTATGGGAACCTCTTTCTATTTCCCAGAGTTTGCCACTTGACTAGGGGATTTTTCACTATTATTCCCCAGGTTCAAAGCTCTTTTGGGTAAACATGCAAATCTATAACTGTGGGGCCCTCCCCAGTGACTTATTCATCAGATCAAACCAGATAGCATCAAAAATAATAGTAAAAGACATTTAATACCTGGAATGTGTCATCTCATCATCTTTGAATTCCTATTTTCTTTCAAAAATTTATCTTAAATGTCACTTCCTACATATTATGCCTTTCCTGATTCCCTACCTCCACCCTAGTATAAATAAAAAATTCTTAAATATATATTTATCTTAAATGTTTTATTTTTATTTTTTGTATATTCCCATAAATACATACATATATACACACACAAGAGGCAGTATGACTTAATTGATAAAGAGAAGCTTAGAACCTGGAAATGTGGGTTCAAATACTGCCAATGATACAAACTGACTGAGATTTTGGTCAAGCAACTTGGAGGTTACAAAGAACACTGAAGGGATTCTTTCCCAGGTTGCTTGACCAAAGAGAATGTAAGATAGAGAATGTAAGATATCTTCAAGTTTGTTTATCCAAGACTTTTCAATATCCATGAAATCAAAGATGTAATCCCTATTCCATTCATATATGCACACAGAATACACTTGTAATGGTATATATATATATATATATATATATATATATATTATATATATATAATATATATATATTACATTTATATGATGGTGATTATTGTATACATCAGATTTGTTGTCTCCCCTAGAGAATGGTCCTCTCTTTGAGGAGAGGGACCAAGTTTTGTTCTTTTCACTTTTGTCTTTGTAGTTGCAACACCTAGTATAATACCTGATTCATAGTAGGTGCTTAATAAATGCATTCTTGCTTATTTGATTACAATAAATACAAAGTGGTTGTCAAGGAATGGATCAGCTATTAAAAGAAAGGCTACATGATTAAAAGACATTATGTGATTTCACCACATGAAGTTGTCCAAGTCTTAGTTCTAGTCTAGAAAATTTACCCTCAATGCATGAGACTCATTTTCAGTCCCAGCAACGCAGAAACATAGATTCCAATCACACGTACAAACTCCTCCCCCTCAGAAGAAGCAAGACAAAAATCTTATAATGTGAGAAGGCCTTAACAGTAACACTGTGCATTGATTAGCTATGATGGAATTAAAGTCTCTTCAACAGTACAGTAATCAAAGACCTGTGATGGAAAATGCCATTCACTTCCAGAGAAAGACCTCTGAGTCTGAATGCAGATAAAAGCATACCATCTTCACTTTTTTAATTTTTTTTTGTTCTTCCCTTATTGTGGTTTTTCCCTTTTTGTTCTAATTCTTCTTTCATAATTTGACCTATATTAGAGTAGAGGGAAGGGTGGGAGGGAGAAAATTGACAAAAATGAATGTTGAAAATTAGCTCTACATATAATTGGAAAAATAATTTTTAAAAAAACAACTAACAATCATAGGATGGATGAGACATAAATAGACTAATTCTTGTAAAAATTATTTAGTATTTTTAATGAACTGTAAGTCCAATATGAGTCAACAAGATGACAGAAGAGCCAAAAAAATTAGGTGACAAAAAAGACATAGTGTACAGACAAGAGAGATGATCATCCTTACCCTGGGGAGAACCATGTCTAGATTATTATGTTCAGTTCTGCAAATCACATTTTAGGATTGACTGCCAAGTTAAAAAGAACATAGAGAACAGCAAACCACTATGGTAAAAGGACTAGAGACCATGCCATATGAAGATCAATTGGAAGATCTGAGAGCAATACCTTATAAAGACCTTAGTTCTTAAATCTGAGGACTTGCATTCAAATCCTGATTCTGAAGCTTAATATCTGTGTAAACTTGGTTAAGTTACTGTTTTCATGGGCTTCAGTGTCCTTATCTATAAAATGAAGGAGTTGGACTAGTTGACTTCAAAGGTTCCTTTCCCCTTTAAGTCTATGATCCTAGAAAAAGTTAAGAGCAGAATTAGGGAGAATATATATAGTGTCTTCAAATATTTGTAAGGCTGTCTTGTGAAAGAAGGGCTAAGCTTTCTCTGGTCACAGAGGACAGACCTAGAAGAAATGAATGAAAAGTCATAGAGTGTCAAGTTTCTGCTCACCAAATCAATTAGAAGTCTTCAAAATTTGAATCAGCTGCTTCATTAAGTGGTGACTTCCCTGCCACTAGGAATCTTCAAACAAAGTTGGATGACTACTTGTAATGAGAGTGCTTATTCAGGTGTAGGTTGGATGGTAGTTTATGAGATACCTTTCAATTCCACTTCTATGATTTTGCAAATAGGGCCTTCATTCATTAATTCCCTTTAAGAGGCTTGGCATATATTGAGTATCTCAAAACTGTCAGTTTTCATTATGCTTGCCATGGATTAGTATGCATACAGTTTCTGGGATCACTTAACTTATTCTGACAGTGAAGTCATTCCAGCTTGCTGTCTCCTATTTCTTCTTTCTCAAGCTTGTGGAGAGGCAGGTAGGTGGTGAATCAGTGGAGAGAGCCTAGAGTCAGGAAGACTCATCCTCCTAAGTTCAAATCTTGTCTCAGACAGGTGTGTGACCTTGAGCAAGATATTGAACCCTGTTTGCCTCAGTTTCCTCATCGGTAAAATGAACTGAAGAAAGAAATGTCAAACCACTCCAGTACCTTTAGGTTCACAAAGAGTCAGTTGTACAGTCTGTAAGATCTATCTCCTGCTCATCCCTGGAGTCAAAAATTGAATCCATGTTCTCTGATGCCAATATTAATGAGCTTCCACTTTGTCACAATGCCCCAGTCAATTATAATTCTAGGAATTTTTATTGCTGGCATAAAAAGATTTGAAGAACTCAGTTGGAATTATTCCCCTACAATAACTCATACTACATTTGTGTACTATAAATATGATAAATGAGATAGTCTTCTCAGGGAATAGATAGATAGATAGATAGATAGATAGATAGATAGATAGATAGATGGGTAGAATTTCAGTAAAATGTATTTCACTGATTTCATCACCTGTCTTTCTGTGGGAATAAATCATAGCAACATAAATCAAAAACCAAAAGAGAACTCAAAGGTCATTTAATCTAATCTCTTCTTTTTATAGATGAGTCAACTAAAGGCAAAATGAAGCAGCTAGAGAGAGATCCTTTTCTAAGGATATGCAGGTAGTAAGCACAACAGGTTGGGATTGAACTCCTGCCTCTGATACAAGAGCAAGTGTTATTACCATTATACTACATTGCTTCCTTAGTGATGAACAGATTAGAAACTACCACCTACATATATTTGCTAAACCATTCCCCAAATAGCCATCATTTTGTTAAGTTGGAAAGGAAAATAACTGGAAGGTAAAAGTAAACAGCCCTAAAATCAAGATACAGTACCTGATGTCAAGTTGAGTTCTGTTTGTGTGTCTAGGGATGACTAAGACCTTCACTTGATTACTCAGGACAGAGCAATACAGTAATTTATCTCTTTGACTCAACATTCCTGTTTTCTAAACAGGCAGCCCATGAAGTCCGTGACTTCATTAGAGGATATCATAGCTTCCTTCCTTTCCACCATTAATCATCTCTTTGTGGATTTTAAATGAAGATTGGGTGAGCCCTGAGCAGCCAAAGGGGTCACCTGAGGACTCTCATTCCCTCTCAGTACAGATTGTGAAACACACACAGCTAGCTCAGCAGGACCTACTCTATTCCTATCCTCTCAATGCTTCTCTCCTCTGACAGAAGTATTTAAATAAATAACTTACTTTTCCCTCTGTGTCTAAATCATTATATTCCAGTTCTCATGTTTCTATCCCATTTTACTCAAGGATAAAAATAGGGGCCTCACAGGGGCCTTTGTTCAGTCATTTTTCAATCATATCCAAATCTTTGTGACTTTCTTGGCAAAGATACTGAAGTGGTTTGCTATTTCCTTTTCCAGCTCATTTTACAGATGAGGAAATTGAGATAAATAGGGTTAAGTGACTTATCCAGAGTCACAAAGTTAATAAGTGTTTGAGGCCAGACTTGAATTAAGGAAATGAGTCTTTTTGTTTTTTTGTACTCAGACCTAGTACTCTATCCACTGTGCCACTTAAGAGAAATAATATGATTTTTCCCAGGGTCATATAATTAGTAAATGAAAAAAACAATTTGAACTCAACTTTCCTGTCTGTTCACTGTACTATCCACTGAATTTCTAACAATAGGAATTCCCTGGCACAACTCATATAGTTTAGAGCCTTACTGAGATTTTCCAACACCCTTTCCCTAGAAAAGAAGATTTATGGGGTAGTTTGTTGCTATGGATATGTGCAGGTGTGTATGTTTATGTGTGTGTATGTGTGTGTGTGTGTGTGTGTGTGTGTCTGTGTGTGTTTATGTGTCTGTGTGCGCACATACACATGCAAGACTTTGGAATAAACAATCAAGTTGCAAGAGTCTTTATTTATTGATTCTCCTTCATTTCTCACCTCTTCCTTTCATTGTCTAAGAGATCCAAGAACAAAGGATCTTTGACTTGTAAAAAAAAAGAGCCCAAGACACACATAATTCTTGTGTAGTTTCTTTTTTCTTTCTTTCTTTTTTTTAGATTTTTCAAGGCAGTGGGGTTAAGTGGTTTGCCCAAGGCCACACAGCTAGGTAATTATTTAGTGTCTGAGGCCAGGTTTGAACTCAGATACTCCTGACTCCAAGGCTGGTGCTCTATCCACTGCGCCACCTAGCTGCCCCTTGTGTAGTTTCTTTAGCAAAACCATCCTCTTCTCCTTTACCACCCCCACCCACACCCCCAAAAGTAGACTTAGGCCAGCCTAGGATCTATATACTTTAAGCCTATAATAGTAAGAACTTAATTTCTCATCCTAAGCCAGAGAAAGACTTGGGAGTGGGATGAAGACTCTTCATATTTGGAGGAAGTTGGGTTTAAAAAAAAAAAAAAATCTTAGCCAAGAGCTAGGGTGCCTAGCACTCACTGGCCCTTAGCTGAACAGGTAGCCCATCATTATCTGAGAAACTAAGAGAACCTGGAGGTATCCTGAGAAGATAAAGTCAAGAAACTGATAGCACAGGTCCTGAGACCAGGAGAACACCACCTTACAGTGACCACAAAATCAGGAAGGGGCAATGGTCACTGAGTCATCACACCATTACCACACATTTGGCAGAAATTGAATGTTTGGCAGACACTGCAGGATCAGACTTTAGTGTTATGTCATCACAGGCAAAATTTGCCCCTCCACATGTTATCTAATCACATATCTCTATGCCCTCTCCACATGTTTTCCATGGCAACCTGTATTTCTAAAATCCAGAACACTCGTGCACCTTTCCATTCATGTGACCTAAGTATGTATATTTGTGAGATAAAGAAACTTAGATTGGTGAAGGGTTTTTTTTTGCTATTTTTCTTACTATATTTCACTCAACAACTTTGCTTTGAATTAAATATAGCATATGGTTGAGTAATTAAGGTACTTGCTTTGATGGGGACCCATGAAGTATCAATCAGAGATAGATAGCTTTTCTAAGGTTGCCATGAGTGAGGAGATAGTGCTCCTTAGACTCTTATCCAGAAGTCATAAGAAGGGGAACTACTTTTCAGCATTTCTTGAGTGCAAAGCTGATAATGTGAGTGTGTCTTTGTGTGTGTATGTGTCAGGGCAGTAGTAACCACAAAACATGCTAATGGAAAACCCTTTCCCCATTTTTAAAAATGAAAAGGATAACTTGGTAGATATTTCCTCTTTTCTAGTTTCACAGCAAGTGAGCAAGCTAAAGAATTGAGGATTTAAGATGTTTTCCTCTTTCTGTACTGACAGTATTATTCATTAAGAGTGAAGATTTTACTCGGGGGGGGGGTGCAGCTTGTGATTTTCCTAATGTTACTTGAATTGTTTCTGCTTCTTACAGCCCTTCAAGGGTGGGAAAAAGAATTATACTGACTCGGTCACTACAGAGACTAGAAGGTATAGTAAGTAGAGTAATGACCCTGGAGTCAGGAGTTCCTGAGTTCAAATCTGATCTCAGACACTGACCCTGCTTGTCTCACATCTAGAACTATCTCCATTCATCCTGATTTATATCTGGCCACTGGATCCAAACAGTTCTGGAAGAGAAAATGAGTCAGGTGGCTTCACACAGTAACCTCTTACTCAAATTCAGTTCACATGAATGTCATGGTATCAACCTCCTGATAGCATGGTCTTCTTCAAAAAGTAAGGATGGACATCTTCATCATCATTATCAGAGAAACCAGTAGCTTGGATTCATGAAAATTCATCCAATCTATTCTAATGATAGTATTTAATGGGAAGCAGTATTCTATGGTATGGTAGTTTTCAAAGTGTAGTCCTGAGACTCCTGGGGATTCCCCAAAATTTTATATATTCTTAGGTCTAAACTGTTTTCATAACATACCAAGGTATTTTAATTTCTAATTTGGTAAATATCAGTTGATATGATCCATATCGAAGATCCTTGATAATTTTTAAGAATGTAAGTAGGTCTTGAGATCAAAATGTTTGAGAGCTGTTCTTGTATAGGCAGAATGTTATTCAGAGTTAGGAAGACCTGGGTTCAAATACTGACTCAGATACTCAGTAACTTTGTGACCAAAGTAAAATCCTAAAACTCTCTGAGTCTCAATTTTCTCATTTATGAAAAGGGGGGTGAGGATGGACTTGATCTCCAAGATCCCTTCCAGTTCTAATTTTGATCCCATGTTGTTGTAATCCACATGTAACAGATCAAAGTTACTCGCTTTGAGCCTCCAACAATCATTTGAGGTAGGAACTAAGCAATTTTTTTAAGTTTTAAAAATGAGGAAATTGAGACTCAGAGTCACTTGATAATGTTGTTGAAAAGAATTGCATTGGTACTCAAACCAGGACCTTTTGATTCTCCTCTGACAAGCACCCTATTCAGTTCTCAAAACTTTGCCCAGAAGGAGTAAAGATTCTTACATGAGCATATTCAATAAGCCTCTCATGATGAAGATCTTTTTGCTTTGGAGTCTAAATGAAGGGAAGGTATCTCCTTCTCTTTATAAGGACTCAGTCTCTTTATAAGGACTCAGAGTATAAAGAGTATGAAGGGAAGTCCCAAACCTCCACCACTCCCAAACAGTTGTTTCTTTGCTGATTCATTCTACCCTTGATGTCATGGAAAGGCAAAAAGTACCTGAGCCAAAAGTGGCTTTACAACAAAGATCATTCTTGTAAATGCCTAAGTACAATCTCAGAAACTAACTGAAACAAAAAATAGTTACTGGGTCTTCAGTATCTCCCCACAGTAGACCCTGGTTTCATCAGGAACCAATCAAAGTTTTATACCATATGTGGTGTGTTCTGCTTCATGCTCCAGAGAATGATCTGGGGTTCTGGGCACTACAGTTTAGAAAGGACATTAACAATCTAGACAATAGCCAGAAAAGGGCAACCAAAATTCCTAGGGGTGTTGAGTTCAAGTTCTTTGAGGACCATTTGAAGAGACTTCAGTCTTTTCAGAGTCAAAGAGAAGACAAAATAGTTCTCTTCCAAACTTGTCCTGTTGAGCCATTCTGGGAAAAACCAGGAATAATGGTAAAAGTTACAAAGAGGCAAGTTTGGGCCTGATGTCAGGAAAAACTGTTTGACAATTAGAAGCAACCAAAAGAGGGCAGCTAGTTGGTGCAGTAGATAGAGTATTGGCCCTGGAGTCAGGAGGACCTGAGTTCAAATATGGCCTCAGACAGTTCATAATTACCTAGATGTGTGACCTTGGGCAAGTCACTTAATCCTATTGTCTTGCAAAAAAAACCCAAGAATCAAACAAAAGAGAAATTAGCTACTTCAGGAGATGACAGAAACCTCCCCAAATTAGATATTTTTGAGCTGAAGTCTGTTGGATTTGTTATCATGTAGGTTCCTTTGGATTGAACTAGAGAACCACTGAAGCCCCTTCCAACACAATTCTATGATTATGTGAATGAAAGAAATGATTGAAATAAGAAAGGATGGGCCCTTTAAGGGCCTCTAAAAGTGGAATTTGATAATGTCTTTTAAATATTGTGTAATTAATGAAAAGTCAAGCAGAAAGCAATCAGGTAGCTTTTTCATGAGAGGATCTGGAAGAGAAAGTTCCGGGAAGAACTTTCCCAAGTATGACTTTGAAGACATTCCCCTTCTTGCCTTGGTTCTTTTCTTTCAAGATTTAAAACTTCTGGCTATAAACATTTATAAATATATATGTGTGTGTGTGCATATATATATATACATGTATATTCATGTACATACCCATGTAAGTACATGTTTACTGCCATTTACTGTGAGGCCTTAGGCAAGTCATTCAATCTTTGTGCCTATTTCCTCAACTATAAAAATGAGGAAGGGGAGATTGGATTAAATGATCTATGTCTATGAGGGCTTTTCCAACCTAAAACTAGTGTTTCCCATGCATTGTACAATGTAGTAGTCTTCAATAATCTAGCTATGGTTCATGAGGTTTTTTACTATCAAAAAACAGTTTGATAACTATATTTCAGTATAATTGGTTTCCTTTATAAATGCAAATATTTTATGCATTAAAAAAGATTATTTGAAGAGCTAATGATTTCACTACTCTCTTTCACACACACACACACACACACACACACACACACACAAACACAAACACATACAGATCCCTTCTATTATATATTTTCAATTAATGCCCAAAACTAAAGAAGTCAACATTATATGAGAGGACTCCCTGAAACTATCCCTTCATAGAGTGGGATGTCCACAGCTGCTGCACATAATGCATATTATCACCTTTTACAATGCATTGATTGGTTATGCTATTTTCCCCCTTTTTATTTTCTTTTTTGTTATTGTTGAGGCTTTTGTTTGTTTTCTTGGCAGGAGCTGTGGTGTTTTGGTTTTGGTCTTTAAAGAAATCTCGGGACAGAGCCAAGTTGGTGGCATAAGAACAGCCTTTCCCAGGAGCTCTTTCTCCAAAATATTTCAAAAACCTTAAAATTATGACTCTGAGACAGAACTCACAAAAATATCCAGTGAAGCAATTCTCCAGCCCAAGGTAACCTAGAAAATCATGGGAAGACTCTGTTCCACAGGGTTGGAGGGGGTGGCAACACAACTAGAATCACCACACCTGAGTGAAAGAGTTACAGCCCTCTGAGAATAGCCCATGGGGCATCTGGCTTCTGGATCCCTGGTGCTCCTGACAGCAGAGGCAGTTTCCTGACCTGCCAACCCAGGGAACCCCATTTGGAAGATCAGAGGGAAAACCTCTGCCAGAGCAAGCACAAAACTAAGGCCGGCGTGGTCCTTCTCAGTGCAGCCAGCACAGCCCAGATCCCAAGAAACATAAGCAGGCCCACACAGCAGGGAGCTGCCCAGCAGTTACTTCCAGAGTGCTCAGTCTGTGGAAGGTAAGGGGGTGGAGGGAGAGTGTTGAGGTTGCTCCTCTGTCCCTGGGACAGGACTCTTGTGCTTTGTCCATATTCAGACCCTGGTTGCAATCTGGGGCCCCCCATTGTCATAGAGCAGGACCCTTCCTCACAGCTCCATGGCAGAGGGGTGTGCTTGTGGTCATCCACAGACCAAAACACAGGCCAAGAGAGCAGTCAGAGCCTCTCTTAAGATCTTGAAGGAACTGAGATCCCTGTTGGGGTGTCCCAGTAATACTCAAAAGCTCAGGAAGCATTCCAAAACCAGGGCACAGGCTGGGGAAATAAATAAACAGAAGAAAAGGAATCTGACCATAGACAATTACTTTGGTCTCATGGAGGATCAAAACACACACTCAGAAGACAAAAAAGTCCAGGCTTATGCATCTAAAGCCCCGAGAAATATAGGAGTTGGGCTCAGGCTATGCCAGAGCTCAAAAAAGATTTTGAAAATCAAATAAGAGAGGTAGGGGAAAAATTGGGAAGAGAAATGAGAGCAATGCTGGAAAAACATGAAAACCAAGTCAGCAGCTTGGTGAAGGAGATCCAAAAAAATAATGAAGAAAATAACATGTTAAACACCAGTTTGAGTTGAATGGAAAGAGCAATTCAAAAAGTTAATGAGGAGAAGAATGCTTTAAAAATCAGTATTGGCTAGATAGAAAAGGAGATAAGAAAGCACTCTAAGGAAAACAACTCCTTCAAATGTAGAATGGAGTTAAAAGAAGCTGATGACTTTGCAAGTAATCAAGACACAATGAGTCAACACCAAAAGAATGAAAAACTAGGAGGAGAAAAACTGACCTGGAAAAAAGATCTAGAGGAGACAATTTAAAAATTATTGGGCTACCTGAAAGTCATGATCAGGAAAAGAACCTTGATTTCATTTTTAAAGAATTTCTACAGGAAAATTTCCCTGAGATTCTAGAAGCAGAGGGTAAAAAGAAATTGAGAGAATCCACCCATCTCCTCCTGAAAGAGATCCAAAAAAGAAATAACCCCCAGGAATATTATAACCAAGTTCCAGAACTCCCAAGTCAAAAAGAAAATATTACAAGCAGCCAGATGGAAACAATTCAAATATCTTGGAGCTATAGTCATGATCACATGAGACTTAGCATTATCCACATTAAGGGCTCATGGGGCTTGGAATATGATATTCTAAAAGGCAAAAAAGCTTGGAATGCAACCAAGAATCAACTACCCAGCAAAACTGAACATCCTCTTCCAGGGGAAAAGATGGACTTTCAATAAAACAGGGAAATTTCAAATGTTCCTGTTGAAATAACCAGAAATGAACAGAAAATTTGATCTTCACATACAAAACTCAGGTGAAGTGTAGAGAGTGTGGACAAGAAGGGTAAATTAGGAGGGATTTAATGATTATAAACTGCATGTATTCTTGCATGGGAAGGTGATACTGATAATATTCATGAACCTCATTTATTAGAGCAGTTAGGAGGAACATATGCAGACAAGGCACAGGAGGTTGCTGAATTTGAAGGTATAATATATTGTAAAAATGGAATCAACAGGGGAAAAGGAAATGTACTGACAGAAAGGGAAAGAGAGGTAGAATAGACTAAAATATTTCATGTAAAAGAGTCAAGAAATAGCTTTTTCAATGGAGCAGAAGGGGGTAAGGTGAGGGGAATGAGGGAACCTTCACTCTCGTCAGGAGTGACTCAGAGAGGAAACAGCATATAAACTTAATAGGGTATAGAAATATAGAAGAAAAAGGAGAGAAAGGGGATTGAAGAAAGGGGACGGAGGATCATGGAAGAGGATAGTCAGATATAATACATTTTCTTTTTTTACTTTTTGCAAGGGTGTTGGGTGACCTGTCCAGTACCACAGCGCTCGGTGGTTGCTGGGTCTCTGGGGTGGGTTGTTGGCTTGGGACTTCCTGGTCCCAGGGCCAATCATCTGTCCACTGTGCCACTCAGCTGTCCCACAGCACATTTTTGAAGAGGAACAGATTGAAAGGAGAGAGAAAATACAAATAAATGGTATAGGTGAGGAATGGATGGAGGGGAATTACAACCAATAACAGTAAGTGTGGAAAAATATGGAAATAACTTCTCTGATGAACTTTTGTTAAAGAATGCAATCCACCCCAGAGACAGAGCTGATGGTATCAGAACACAGACTAAGCAAGTTTTTTTCTTTCTTTCACTTTATTTCTCCTGAGGATTTTTATTTTTTGTGGGAGGATGGGGGATTATGTTTACTCTTATAGTAATGTGTAAATAAATAAAAATGTAAATTAAAAAAGACATCTCTGGGAGGGGGATAGGGGAGGATAATGGGAAAAATTATAATGATACAAATAAACCAAAAGATATCAATAAAATTTATTTAAGAACAAGAAGTTGGTCTCTTTTCTACTTTTGTTTTGTTTTGTTTTTTAGGTTTTTGCAAGGCAAAAAAAGGTTAAGTGGCTTGCCCAAGGCCACACAGCTAGGTAATTATTAAGTGTCTGAGACTAGATTTGAACCCAGGTACTCCTGACTCCAAGGCCCATGCTTTATCCACTGCGCCACCTAGCTGCCCCACTTTTCTACTTTTGGAATTGCAGAAAGTACTGTGGATGTTTTCTTTATTTGAGATAAAACAAGAATGGGACAAAAAAACAATGAGCTCACTGGTCCTTGGACAAAACTACTCCCAAACCACAGCGTCATTTTGTGTAATTTTATTGTCTCAATTAAAAGCAAAATTTTAAAGAAAGCTACTGAAGCTAGCTTGATTCTGTCAGCTCACTCATTAAGTATTCTCTCTGGATATAGAGAGCAATTCTGTTTTCATACTAGTAATTTGTCCATACCATCCCATAACTCCTCCAAGGGTGTCCACTCAAGGACTCTCGATTCTTCCTCTGCTAGGACTCCAACATGGCAATTCTGGGCAGTGCACAACTTGCTGTAACTATGTAACTTCATCTTCTGGTTATGCATAATTTGATTGATGTCATTTATGCCATTCCATTCACACATGTTCTCTTTAGACCTTATTTATATTCATCCCTTTCTACTGTCTACCACCATTCTATTGATATTTTTGTATGTTACAATTTGTGACCACTGGGAAAAATGTTGCTATTTAAAAGAGGTTTGGAATTTGGAGGTTTTGGTTTGGTATTTTTGTTTTTCTTTTGTTTTGAGGTTGGGTTTTTTTATTTTGTCTTGGAGTTCAGATTAGCTCAGCTCATTCTCTTTCTCCTATCTAATTCTGGACCCAGCTCATTGTCTATCTAGTGCAGTGGATAGAATGTCATCTCATTCATGTGAATAATCCCTCTGGATGGGGAGATCAATCCTTTTTTCATATGAAATAGCCTGGAGTCAGAAAGATCTGACAAGTTGACCCTAGGCAAATCATTTAATCTCAGTTTTCTTAACTGTAAAAAAAAGGGATAATAAGAGCACCTCCTTCCCAGGGTTATGAGATAATAATATATATGAAGCACTTAACACAGTACTTCAAACACAATCAGTGCTTTTAAAAAATGCTTACTTTCTCTTTCCTTTATCCCTCAGTCCAAGATATATCAACTGATAAACCAGCTCAATTGACTGTCCCTCCACATACAAAAGTTAAGGACAATAAATAAGTCTTTTCATCAATCTACTTTTTTTCCTATTCAAATTGTTAGGCTCTTTTGAACCAGTTATGAATCTCATTTGTGAGGCTCTGCACTATCAAGGCTAGATGCATTTCTTATAAGGGCATCTGTCAACTGAAGCATCTGGAGAAATCTCATGCCCTAGGTATTCACCAAACATTTGTTGAATGAATGAATGAAATAAAGGCAAGAAAATAATATTAATAGATTTAATAGATTTAGTTTAGTAGATTTAGTGAATGAATAAATGAATGGTTTAAGACAAGGGAAATTGAGCTTATATCAGAAGGACAAGGAGGATTTTTCAAGTTTCTTTCATATTCCCTGAAGAACTAAGGAAAACTAGGTGGTATAAGGGATGGATTGTTGGAATTAGAGTAAGGTAGACCTGATTTCAAATCCTACCTCAAACAGTTACTAGGTCTGTGTCTCTAGACAAATCATTTCATTTCTCTCAGACACAATTTCATCAACTATAAAATGGGGATAATAATACCTCCAAACTCATAGGATTATTGTAAAGATCAAACAAGATAATATGTATAAAGTACTTTTCAAACCTTAAAGGCTATATAAGTACTATATACTATTACACAGTACCTTTTTGTTGTTGTTGTTTTGTTTTTTCAAGGTAATAGGGTTAAGTGACTTGCCCAAGGTAACATAGCTAGGTAATTGTTAAATATCTGAGACCAGATTTGAACTCAGGTCCTTCTGACTCCAGGGCTGGTGTTCTATCCACTGCACCACCTAGCTGCCCTTCACAGTACCTTTTTTGTTTGTAAAATTGGGGAAATTAAAAAAAAAAGCATACAGCATGGAAGATAGTAGAATATAGTGGAAAACAATGTTGAATCCAGCATCAAAAGAGAATAATAATAGTAAAATGTGATAATAATAATAATATCATTGATACAGTACCTAGTATGTAATAGGCACTATATTAAGCACTTTACAAATATTATCTCATTTGATCTTCTCAATAACCCCAGGAGGCAGCAACTCTTATGATCCCCCTTTTGCAGTTGAGGAAACTGAGGAAAATGGGTTAAATGACTTGTGCAGGGACACATAACTAACAAATGCTTGAGACCACATTTGAACTCAGGTCTTCCTGACTCTAGGTCCAGTACTCAGTGTACTGTGGCATCACCTCACTGATAATATTTATGTGACAAGGACATAACTTCTAGGTCTAAATTTCCCCATCTGTAAAATAAGGGAATTTGAACCGAAGACAGGTAAGGCCCCTTTGACCTCTAAATCTACCATTTTGAGTCCTATAAAATTTTTAAAAAGCTGTTCAAATCTGAAAAATTATTTGGACAAATATCACAAAAAAGGAGAATCTAGTAAGAGCAAAATATGAGTATGAAGTGTATCCCAACACAAACTTACCATGACCCAGTGGGAAAGGGATTGTATCTATCATTCATTGGAATTGGGAACATCCTCACTCTGGTGAGAAAATTCACTCTATCAATTTAACAAAATAAATAAAAATACAATAAAATGAATATGCTAATATTCTAAATCAGTTTGACACAAGTGTGTTTGAACACTGAGAATTTAAAAGAAGTAACCCAATACACAGGCAGAAAGTGTCAGAAAGGATATGAATTCAGATTTTACCCCAAGCAAGGACCCAAGGACCACAAAGTCCTTCCATTGTTATATGACTTTCTCTTTCCATACATTCCTCCTCTGCTTCTTTCTAGACTTTTTAAAGGAAAGGAGATATCAGGAATGGAAAGTCATTCTGCATGGACACAAGCCTACTCTCTGAGGCATGGTCTTCATTCTCTCCCTCCTGAAATAACTGCCCTTAGGGAAAACTACCTCTACCCTCAACTGATTAACTAGAGTATGAAAATTCCTAGTTATAGATTTGGCATTTATGAAACAATTTAAGGACTAAAAAGAACTTGTATGTTTCATCCCTTTGATTGTAATGACAATCCTATGAATTAGGTGATATTATTATGCCCATTTTGTAGTTGAAGAAAACTGATGCTGAGAGAGGCTAAATTAATAAGTGTTTGAGGCAGGATTTAAAATATATGCTTGTAGGAAAATCAATTCTACATGCCTCATATGTAAAGGTATGCATGGAAAAGAAGGAGAAACTATCAGAATTTTCAGAAATGGTTGAGAATTATACAAAATTAATTATTCTCGGGGTTCATTCATCATGTTATTAAAATTCATACTAAGAATTATTATTTGATCCCTCCCTTTCTTGTATCCAAAATCATTTAACACGACTTTCTCCTCCCTTCTCACTGCTCCCCCAGTCATCTCTCTCCCCTATACCTCAGGTTTTGAGGCAGCAGACCTAGTTGTTCTCTGCTCCTCATGTGATAACACCAACCCTGGATGGAAAGAGTTTTAGATAGCAGAAAGTTTTATATGTCAGGTCTTAGGATTGATAGAATTGTTAGGGGAGTTGTTGTTCATCCTTATTCTCAAAGAGGATCAGGAAGGTGATGTCTTGACTTTCCATGAGTTGGATTTAGGTGAGTTACAGCTGTTCCATCATCAGCCTCACTCCTCTAAGAGTCATCAAAGTCCAGTGACAAGACAAAGGTCAAAATGACTTGACAATGGAAAGTGGGAAAAAGAGACAGTGACCAAGGGCCAAGTCTTCCTGACTTCAAGGTTGGTTCTCTAACTACTACTCTACACTGCCATTCTTGGTGTTAAGAAGCCATCATAGGAGGCAGAGTCAAGATGGCAGAGTAAACGCAGTTTTCTCCCAAACCCCTCCAAATACTTAAAATAATAATTCTAAACAAATTCTAGAGCAGAATAAAAATTTTGTAGCCCATGATAATTTAGAGGGTCAGTAGGAAAGGTCTGTCTCAACAGGGTGAAGGAAGAGTGCTGCCCAGGAATGACTACACCAGCAGACCTGGTCCCAGCAAACCAGGAGCGAGATTTGGGGGTGACCGCATCATTGTCAGCAATGGTGGTTTCCAGATTTCTTGGTCCAGCAACTCCAAAGACAACTTATGAGATTGGCAGAAAAAGTCTGTTGCACATGGATGAGAGGAGAACACAGTCCACCTCAGGTTTGTGCAGACCCTGTCCCAGCAAACCAGGACTAGAATGTGGGAGCCATTGAATCAGTGGTGGCAGAGTTGCTTCCAGAGCTCTCAGTATACAGATGGTAAAGGATTTGAACAACTGATCAGAAGGAGATTACAGGGGTCTCTTTGCTAGCCCTGAAGTAGGACTTTGCTGTTTTGTCCATATTCACATTCAGATCCAGTCCTTGAGTAATGATCCCATGGCAGGAGGAACACTAGCACACCAGAGCTTGCAGTCACAAGGGGGAGTGGACCTTCCTCATTGTTCCAGGAAGAAAAAGTGTTTGTAGTCACTCTGATCAGAGCATAGGCAAGAAGAATCATTATCACCTTGGAAGAACTGAAAGCTTACAGGTTCCTAGAAATATCTCTGAAAATAGCTGCCCAAAACCCCTAAAGGTTTTGTATAAGATACACTCCACTCTGGAAAAATAAGTCCTACTTTAACAGAGTTAAAAAATAAAATAATAGGCTGGGAAAATGAGCAAACAACAGGGAAAAAAGATCATAGAAAGTTACTATAGTGATAAGGAAAATCAAAATACACTCAGGAGAAGATAAGAAAGTCAAAACTCCTACAACCAAAGCCTCCCCCCAAAAAATGAATTGGTTTCAGTCCTTGAAAGAGCTCAAAAAGGATTTTTAAAAATCAAATAAGAGAGGTAGAGCAAAAATGGAAAGGGAAATGAGAGTAGAATAATGCAAGAAAATCATGAAAAACAAGTTAACAGATTGGTAAAGAAGATGCAAAAAAACTGAAGGAAATAGCATCTTGATAAACAATTGGCTAAACAGTAAAAGAGGCACAAAAAGTCAATGAGAAGAATGTCTTAAAAAACAGATTTGGAAAATGGAAAAAGAAGCAGGAAGATTCACTGAAGAAAAAACTTCTTAAAAAGTAGAATTGAGCAAATGGAAGCTAATGATTGTATGAGAAAATGAAACAATGCCTCTAAAAAAATACAAAAAAGAAAAGACTAAGTGAAACATCCTATTGGAAAAAGCAGCTGACCTGGAAAATAAATCTAGGAGAGATCATATTAAAATTATAGCACTACCTGAAAGCCATTATCAAAAAAAGAGCTTATAAGCAGCTAGATGGTACAGTGGATAGTACACAGGCCTTAGACACTTAATAATTACCTAGACGTATGATCTTGGGAAAGTCACTTAACCCAATTGCCTTGCAAAATAAGCAAAAAAAAAAAAAAAGGAAAGGAAAGGAAAAAATAGCCCAAATTCTTTCAAAGAAATCATTAAGGAAAAGTTGACTTGATATTCAAGAACCATAGAGTAAAATAGAAACTGAAAAAATTTCCCAATCACCTCCCGAAAGGGATCCCCAAATGAAAACTTCTAAGAATATTATAGCCAAATTCTAGATCTGACAAATCAAAGAGAAAGTATTTCAAACAGTCAGAAATAAACAACATAAGTATTGCAAACCACAGCCAGAACAACACAAGATTTAGCAGCTTCTACATTGAAGAATCATAAAACTTGGAATATGATATTCCAGAAGGCAAAAGAGATTGAATTAAAACCAAGAATTAACTCACCAGCAAAACTGAGCATACTCTTTCAGGGAAAAAGATGGTTATTCAATAAAATAAGGGACTTTCAAACTTTCCTGATGAAAGGAAAATTTGATTTTCAAATACAAAACTCAAGAGAAACATAAAATGGTAAGCTTTAGGAAAAGGAAATCATAAAGCACTTAATAAGGTTAAACTATTCATTATTACATGGGGAGATATTTGTAATTCATAAGAATTTTCTATAATTAGGATAATTAAAAGTAGTATATATATATATGTATATATAGAGAGAGAGACAGAGACAGAGAGCACAGGTGTGAGTTGAATATGAAAGGATGATATATAAAAAATAAACTTAAGGAATGAGAGAGAAATTATTGGGAGTAAGGGAGAGAGAACAGAGCAAATTATTTCATAAAAGAGGCAAGATGGTAGGGAAGAGAGGGAAGATGAGGGTAGTGAATGAACCTTATATTCATCAGACTTTACTCAAAGATGGAATAACATGCACACTCAATTGGGCATAGAAATCCATCTAACCCTCAAGAAAAAGGAAGAGGAAGGGGATAAGAGAAGAGAGTGGTGGTAATAGGAAGACAGATTTGTGTAGGGGATAGTCAGACACTTAACCCAACTGAGGAGAGTGAATGGAGAGAGAGAGAGAGAGAGAGAAAAGAATGAACAGGTGGGAAAAGAGGATGGAGATAAATATGGTTAGCAATGTAGTAAATGAAAAAAATTTTGAAGCACTTTTTTCTGATAAAGAATGTATTTCTCAAACATATAGAGAATTGAGTCCAATTTATAGACATGAGTTATTCCCCAACTAATAAAAAAACCAAAAGATATGAACAGCTTTCAGATGAAGTAATCAAGGCTATCTATAACCATAGGAAAAAATGATCTAACTCATTATTGATTGGAGAAATGAAAATGAAAATTCTGAGATACTGCCTCTAACCTATTAGATTTTCTAATAGATCAGAAAAGAAAATGAAAAAAGCTGAAGGGAATGTGGGAAAAATGGGCATTAATGTACTGTAGGTGAAGTTGGGAACTGATTTGATCTTTCTGTAACACTGTTTGGAACTATGACCAAAAGACTCTAAAACCATACCTTCCCAGTAGCAATGCCACTACTAGTTCTATATGCCCCCAAAAAAGATTTTAAGAAAAGGACTTATATGTACAAGAATATTTATAGAAACTTTTTTCTTATAGCAAGAAGTTAGAAATTGAGGGGAAGTCCATCAATTGGGGAATGACTGAACAATTTGCTGAATGTGATTGTGATGGAATAATGTAATATTCTGCTATGGGAAATGATGAGCAAGAAGTTCTCAGAAAAGCCTAGAAATACATACATGAGCAGATGTAAATATATGTGTGCAAAGTAAAGACAATATTGTAATATGATTAGCTAGTCTCAGAAATTCAATGATCTGGTACTACTCTGGAGGACTTATGATGAAACATGTTATTCATTCCCAGAGAAAGAACTGATATTGTCTGAATGCATATTGAAGCATACTTTTTTACTTTTTTATTTTTCTTAAAGTTTTTATTATTATCTATGTTTTCTTTTACAACATGACATATTACAGAAAAGTTTTTCTTGACTACACACATACAACCTACATAAAATTGTTTTAATTCTCATTGGGGAGGTAGGGGTAGGGAGGAAGGGAGAGAATTTGGAAGTTTAAAAATCAGCAGTCATCAAAACTGCCTGTCACTGGTTGAGAAACAGAATAATGGATCAATGAATAGGTTCAAAAGATAACATATTAAATGACTAAAGTAATCTACTGTTTGAGAAACCAAAATAAATTAGTTTCTGGGATAAGAACCCACAATTTGACAACAATTGTTGGGAAAAGCAGAAAATAGTATGGCAAAAACTAGGCATAGACACACTTCTCATACTCTATATCAAAAAAAGGTCACAATGGGTATTGAATTTAGACATAAGTGGCAATACCATAGACCAATTAACAGATCAAGAAATAAATACCTTATCTATTGGATCTATGGAAAGGGTATAAATTTATAACCAAACAAAGAAATAGGGTACATTATAAATTTCAAGATGGCTGATTTTGAATAAATTAAATTAACAAGTTTTTGCACTAATAAAATCAAAGCTGCCAAGATGAGAAGGAAAATGGAAAGCTAGGAAACGATTTTCACATCTAGAGGTTTTGATAAAAGTCTCATTTCTAAAATATATAGGGGCGGCTAGGTGGCATAGTGGATAAAGCACCGGCCTTGGAGTCAGGAGTACCTGGGTTCAAATCCGGTCTCAGACACTTAATAATTACCTAGCTGTGTGGCCTTGGGCAAGCCACTTAACCCCGTTTGCCTTGCAAAAAAAAAAAAAAAAGAAAAGAAAAGATATTGGAGCAAATTCTCTGGTGGGCTTATGATAAAGAAGGCAACTCATCCCACAGACAGAGCCATTGGAATCTGAACACAGACTGCAATACACTTTTTCTCTCTCTCACTATTCTTGAGGTTTCTCTATCATTTTGGGGGATGGGAATTTATGTTTACTCTCACAACAAGATTATTGTAATAATATAAAATAAATAAACCCAGATTGTCATTCAAAAAAGTGCATTCCATCTAATAACCCTTCCACCCAACAGATAAGAACATTAGGGCAAAGAATGATATTTTTTTTTAATTATGAAGAACACATGAAGGTCTAATTTATAGAATATATAAACAATTGCATCAAATTTATAAGGTTACAAATCATTCCCAATTGATAAATGGCCAAAGGATATGAATAGGTAGTTTTCAAATGAAAAAATTAAAACAATAAATAATCATATGAAAAAAATGCTCCAAATAATTACTGACTAAAGAAATGCAAATTAAAACAACTAAGAAGTTCTACCTCACACCTATCAGATTGGTTAAGATAACAAAAAGAGAAAACAATCAATGTTGGAGAGGTAGGGGGAGAATTAGGACATTAATGCATTGATGGTAGTGTTGTGAACTGATCCAAACATTCCGTAGAGAAATATGGAACTGTGTCCAAAGAGCAATAAAATTGATCATGCCCTTTGACCCAGCAATACCAATATTAAGCCTATATCCAGAAGAAATAATAAAACATGGGAAAAGTCCCACCTGTTCCAAAATATTCATAGCAGCTCTTTTTGTAATGGTAAAGAATTGGAAATTGAGGGAATGCCCATCATTTGGGGAATGGTTAAATAAGTTATGGTACATGAATATATTGTTCTATAAGAAACCATGAATGATTGGACTCTAGAGAAGCATGGAATGAAATACAGAAACCGATGCTGAGTGAAGGGGGTTGAACCAAGAGAACATTGTACACATTAACAACAACCTTGGGAGCTGATGAGCCTTGCATGATACAGTTCCTCTCATGAATTCAGAGAGCTAGGACAACAATAGGATGGATACAACAGTTTTCAGAACTGGGACAATAATAGGAAACATGATCCTCATCCTGAGAAAGAAAAACAAAACAAAACAAAACAAAACAAAAAACCCTACAGAGTCTGAATGAACACTTCATTCACTTTTAAAAAATTTCTCTTGCAATTTTCTTTCCTATCTCACAGTTTTCTTTCTTTTCTCTCTTTTTTTTTTTTGCAAGGCAAATGGGGTTAAGTGGCTTGCCCAAGGCCACACAGCTAGGTAATTATTAAGTGTCTGAGACCTGATTTGAAACCCAGGTACTCCTGACTCCAAGGCCGGTACCTTATCCACTATGCCACCTAGCCACACCCCCTTTCCTTTCTCTTAATTCTAATTCCTTATACAGTAAATGACAAATCTGTAAACATGGTAAACATAAATGTGTAGGTACAATATTTACCAGACTTTTGCTGCCGAGGGGAAGGGGGGTGAGAAGAGAGAGTGGAAGGAAATTATGTAACTTAAAAATATATATACATGTATGTGGATGAATATTGAAAAACTTTCATAACGTGTAATTGAAGAAATAAAATAAAATATCAATTGGAAATCTTACAGGCCATATTGATCTTATTTTATATGTGAAAAAAATTGAGGTCCAGGGAAATCAAATGTCTTGCAAGGTCATACAAAAATGTGAGATTTGAACCCAGGTCCTTGAATTCCAGATCCAGGTTCATTTTACCATATCCTTAGTCAACAAGCATTTATTAAGTGGCTACTATTTACTATTGAGTGATTTGCCCCAGGTCACACAGTTAATAAGTGACTGAGGTAAGATTTGAGCCACAAAGATGAGTCTTCCTGATTTCAGGCCAGGCACTTTATCCACTGTGTCACATTAACAGGTATCCACCAAGAAAGGCAAAATTCAAGATCATATATTTAGAGTTTAAATATGGTGTTCTTTACTTTTGCATAAATCAGTACATTTAATACAAAATTGAAAATATTTTCATAAAATGTGTTCTTAGAATAGTCTCCTGAATTACACTTGTCACTGATTTATTTTTATCTGATTATGGTGGTAGAAGATGATTTTTTTTCTTCTAGAATGTGTAGAATTGCCAGAAAGACTTCAAGGAAAGTCCCTTAAAAATGACTCACTACTTTATCAAATTCAAAAAGGTCACACTTCAATGATTTAATGATAATTGAAAATTCCCCTTGCCTATGAGACATTTTTAAGGCAAGGGAAAAAGTGATTGAGAGAATATGAGTGAATAATGAAATTTTTTTATAGTCATATGAAACTTTTCATCTTTGGGAATCCAAAAAGTGGAAAGTACTTTCACATCATCTAGGTTTATTTTTACAATAACCCCAGTTTGTAAAGAAGATAGAAAAGGCTGGATTGCATTGGGGAAATTGCATTCGATAATTACTGATACTAAAGGCCATTTTTTTTCCAAACCAATATTTTTCTTGAGATATTTACCTCTGAATCATGGAACTTCAAATAATAACAAGATAGTTAAGACACCACTGAGTCTTTATCTCCAAATGAGACATGTCTATTTCCTTGAATTAATCTTTATATATCACAAGCTCAAGGCCCTTGATACCCCAAGTTTTTCGATATTCTTCTTAAGTGAAAATTGTAAGGGCAGAATAAAGTGTGATCATCTGTACCCTATGGTATTCACTTTATTGATTGCCATATCAATCTCCTGACTCATATTGCACTTTTTAGAAGAATTGCTATGTTATCCATGGGAAGTTGATATTTTTGATACCCATGTGTAAGACTTTACATTCCTCCTTATTCAATTCAATGATATTAAATTTAGTGGGGATAACTAGATCATGCAAGAATTGGACTGAGAATCAGGAAGATTCATCTTTCTGTGTTCAAATCTAGTTTCAGAAACTTAATAGATGTGTGACCCTAGGCAAGTCACTTAACCCTTATTTGTCTCAGTTATTTATCTAAACATGAAGATACACTGGAGAAGAAAATGGCAGCCCACTCCAATATCTTTGCCAAGAAAATCCCATGAACAAAAGTCCATGAAATCACAAGGAGTCGAACAGGACTAAACAACATGAAAAAATAAATTCAGTCCAATGTTCTATCCTGTTCAAAATACTTTTATATCCTAATTGTATTGCCTAGTCTGTTAGCTATACCTCTAGCCTTTGGCCATCTACAAATCTGATGAGCATATCATTGATAAAAATATTAAACATTGTGGAATCATAACTCTAGGGAACTCCATTCTACATCTCTTGCCCCACTGACATTGAGATATTAACAATAGCACTTTGAGTCTTATCATCCAACTAGCAATGAATCTAACTATATTATTGTTTAGTGCACATCTCTCCATTACCAAGAGAGAGTTCAGACAGACAGACAGAAAGAGAAAAAGACAGAGAGAGTCAGAGACTGAGAGACAAAGAAAAATGAAAGTGTCGGGGGATAAGAGAGATTCAGAGACAGAGACAGAGACAGAGAAAATGAAGAGGACCCAGGACAGAATTCTTTTATTTATTTATCTATTTTTAATTTTTTAACTGATTTTTTTATTTTTCTAATTCCATGTTATAAAAGTTTTTCAAAATTTATCCACATGCATATGTCAATTTTTAAGTTTCATAATATCCTTCTAGAACTTTTAGAAGATGACCTTTTTTACTCTCCCTTCTCACCTCCCTCCCCTCAGCAGCAAACAATCAGGTGAATATTGTACATACCCAGTTTGTTTAACATTTTACTGATTAGTCATTTTTGATATGAGGAATTAGGATTAAGGGGAAAGAAAGAAAACCATGGGATGGGAAAGAAATAAGACAAAATTTTAAAATATGAATATATTTTTCATTCAGATCCTGAAGGATTTTTTGTTTGTTGGTTTTGTTTTGTTTTTCTTCCTCTGGATGGGAATTGCATTTTCTGTAGCCAATCTCCTGGAATTGACCTAGTTCTCTGAACCGCTGAGAGGAGCTGCATCCATCAAGGTTGCTCAAATCCCAAGGTTGTTGTTAATATGTTCAATGTTTTCCTAGTTCTGCTCTCTTCACCCAACATCAGTTCCAGTGATTCATTCCATACTTCTCTAGAGTCCAACCATTTATGGTTTCTTATACAACAATAGTATTCCAAAACATTCATATACTTGTGCATTCCCCAATTGATGGATATCCCCTCAATTTCCAATTCTTTGTCACCACAAAAAGAGCTGCTATGAATATTTTGGTATATGTGAGATTTTCCCCATTTTTTTTTATTTCTTCTGGATATAGACCTACTATTGGTATTGATGGGTCAAAGGGTAGGAACAGTTTTATTGCTCTTTGAGCATAGATCCATATTGCTCTCCAGAATGGTTAGATCAGTTCACAATTCCACCAGCAATGCCTTAATGTACCAGTTCTCCTACTACCTCTCCAACATTGTTTGTTTTCCCTTTTAGTCATCTTAACCAATCTGATAGGTATGTGATGAAACCTTAAAACTGTTTTAATTTGCTTTTCTCTAATCAGTAATGATTTAGAGCATTTTTTCATATGATTATTTATAGTTTCAATTTCTTCATTTGAAAACTGGCTGTTCATATCCTTTGATCATTTATCAATTGGGGAATGACTTGTAACCTTATAAATTTGATGTAATTGTTTATAAATTTTAGACATGAAACCTTTATCACAACCCCCAACTGGAAAAATTGTTTCCCAGCTTTCTGTTTTACTTCTAATTTTGGCAATTGGTTTTATTAATGCAAATTTTTTTTAATTTAATGTGGTCAAAATCATTCATTCTTCAATTTATAATGTACTCTCTTGCTTGGTCATAAATTTCTCCTCTTTCCATAGCTCTGACAGAGTATTTCTTGGTCTGTTAATTGGTCTATTGGTGTCACTTTATGTTTAAATCTTATACCCATTTTGACTTTATTTTAGTATAGGGTTTGAAATGTTGGTGTATGCCTAGTTTTTGCCATACTATTTTCCAGTTTTCCAAGTAATTTTTGTCAAATAGTGAGTTCTTATCCCAGAAGCCAATGTCTTTGGGTTTGTCAAATTGTAGACACTATAGTCTTCTACTATTGTTTCTTTTGAACCTATCCTAATCCACTGATCAATCATTACTCTATTCCTTAACCAGTACCAGGCAGTTTTGATGATTGCTGCTTTGTAGTATAATTTTACATCTGGTAGAGCCAGGTCAACTTCCTTTACATTTGTTTTATCAGTTCCCTTGATATTCTTGTCCTTTTGCTGCTCCAGATGAATTTTGTTACTATTTTCTCTACCCTGGCAAAATAGTTGTTTGGTAGTATGATTGGAATGTGGAATATGTAATTTAATTTAGGTAGAATTTAGGTAGAATTATTATTTTTTTAAATATTAGTTCAGCCTAACCATGAGCAATTGATATTTTTCCAATTGCTTAGATCTGACTTTATTTGTATGAGAAGTACTTTGCAGTTGTGTTCATGTAGGTTCTGAGTTTGTCTTGGGAGATAGATTCCCAAGTATTTAATGTCTGCAATTACTTCACATGGAATTTCTCTTTTTATCTCTTTCTCTTGGGCTTTATTATTCATATATAGAAATGCTGATGATTTACATGGCTTTATTTTATATCTTTTTACTTTGCTGAATTTGTTGTTTCAAGTAGTTTTTAGATGATTTTCTCAGGTTCTCTTAAGTATGCCATCATATCATTTGCTTCCTCATTGCCAATTCTGATCCTTCAATTTCCTTTTCTTCTCTTATTGCTAAAGCTAGCATTTCTAATACTATATTGAATAGTAATGGTGATAATGGGCATCCTCATTTCACCCCTTATCTTATTGGTAATGCTCCTAGTTTATCCCCATTGCTTATAATATTTGTTGATGGTTTTAGATAGTTACTACTTTTTTATTTTAAGGAAAACTATCCAGCATGAAACTCTTAAACCCAACTGAGATTCTAATCCAGCTTTTTTATTTAATTTATTGATGTCTTTTGGGGGTTTTTTGGTAATTTTTATTTTAAAGGGAGAAAAATCAAAGGTTTCCTATAGAAGGTAGGATTTTTTTACTTTTTTAAAATTTTTATTAGCATTTTCTCTCAATTACATATTGTAAACATTTTTGCATTCATTTTTATAAGATTTTGCATTCCAAATTTTTCTCCCTTCCTCCCTCCCTTTTACTCTTCTGAAAATGGTAGGTAGTTTGATAAAATTTTTAATGTGCTATCATGTATAACATTTCTATATTAGTCTCAGTTGAAGATGAGATTAAAAGGAAAAAATAATGATGAGAAAAAAGTAAATGAAGAAAATATATTTTGCTCTGCATTTAGAGTCCATCAGCTCTTTATCTATAAATGAATAGGATTTTTCTTTGTGTGTCCTTGATACTTGGATTATGATCCAACTTACTATTATTTTATTTTTTTGCTGAGAAGAGCTAAGTCATTCAAAGTTGATCATTACATAAGGTTGCTGATGGTGTGTATAAATGTTCTCCTAGTTTTCTAATATCACTTTGTATCACTTCATGCAAGTCTTTCCAGGTTTTTCTGAAATCTGCCTATTCACCATTTATTTCATAATAATACTCCATTACATTCATATATCATAACTAGTTCAGTCATTCCCCAATTGACAAGCATTCCCTCAATTTCCAATTCTTTACCATCATGAAAAGGACTTCCATAAATAACATGTAGATGTTTTTCCCTTTTCTTATGCTGGATCAAAAGGTATGTACAATTTGATTGCCCTTTGAGCATAGTTCCAAATTGTTGTCCAGAATTGTTGGAACTGTTCATAACTTCCAGTATTTTCACATCCTCTCCAACATTCATCATTTTTCTTTTTTGTCACATTGGTCAATCTGATAGGTGTGAATTGATATTTCAGAGTTCTTTTAATTAACATTTCTCTCATCAAAAGTTATTCGGAGCACTTCTTAATATACCTATTGATAGCTTTGATTTCTTCATCAGAACACTAATTGTTCATATCCTGTGACTATTTAACTGGAATGGCTTGTGTTCTTACAAATATGGATATTTCCTTCCTTTCTCCTTATCCAGTAGACACGTGCTTAAAACACTGGCTTTAAACCTTTGAAACAAAGGTTTAAAAAGAAAGTGGAGAGGCAGCTAGGTAGCACAGTGGATAGAGTACTGGCCCTGGAGTCAGGAGGACCTGAGTTCAAATTTGACCTCAGACACTTAGTAATTACCTAGCTGTGTGTCCTTGGGCAAGTCACTTAACCAAACTGCCTTGCCTTGCAAAAAAAAAGTGGAAAGGAAAAAATTTCAACAACATCAAACAACATCAACTGTATCTGGCATCATATTACAATGTTCTATACCCAAAGTTCCCACCTCTGCAAATCCAGGTCTTCTAACTCTGAGTTTAGTGCTGGATCAAAGATCACAGAAAATAAGAGCAGACCTCAGGTCAGTAGACCTGAGATGATGATCTGTATTTTTATTACTTCATTTGAACAAATAACACATGTTACATTGTGTAACTTCTATACTTCAAAATGTCCATGATTTCATCAAAGAGAATCCACAATCCCCCCCCATCTATATACATCACAATCATCCAACTCTGTAGTCTTCATTTCTCTGCCTTCCTTTGAAGCTCAGTCCAAGGCCTATTTTTTAATAGCAGTCTTTTCCTCATCTTCCTCACCGTTAAAGCCTTTCTTTCTAATGCTACTTCTCTTTCTTCTGTTTATTTCTTGTCTTGTGGTTGTTCAGTCATTTTAGTCATGTTTGATTCTTCATGACCCTTTTTTGAGTTTTCTTGCCAAAGATCCTTCCTTCAATCACTTTTTAAAAATTTTATTTAAGGCAATGGGGTTAAGTGACTTGCCCAAGGTCACACAGCTAAGCATTCATTTTCTTCTTCAATTCCTTCTTTATCTCATTTATAGATGAGCAATTGGGATAAAACAAGATTAAGTTTCTTGCCTAGGAGCTCCCAGTTAGTAAATGTATGAGGAAGGAAAATGAATCTTCTTGATTCCAGGTCTGACTCTCTTTTCAATGTATTCTTTATCTGCCCCTTATATATTATTTTACTTAATTATCTGTTATCTCCCCCATAAATTTAGACTTCTTGAGAGTACAAAAAGCTGAATGGTGCTAGAGAAAATCAAGAAACCAAATTGTGTTATATAATCTGTTACATAATACTGTTACACATAATCCTGTTACATAATAATGGTTCCTCAATGACTTGAGACCTAATCTGCATACACTTAACAGTGCTTTTCAAATTAAAAGTGTTGTTCAGTTTACAGATGACAAAAATTGAGAATTAAGAGACTTGCTCAGGGTAACATAGCTAGTTAAATGTCTGAGACTGAATTTGAATTCAAGTCTTTCTGATTCCAGAACCAGCACTCTATCCATGAGCCACCTGCTGCCTCCTAAGTTAAATGCATCTTCCATAAATTTGAAATACAATTATGATAGAGCTATAGCAATTTCATTGGCATAAGAACTTCCAGGTAAGGAAACTTACTCTTTCTTTGTAAGCTATAGTATATAGGATTGCCTAAAATATTGAGAAATTGTCACTTTCCCTGGGTCACAAAGATAGTATGTATCACCCAAAGGATCTGGACCCAAGTCTTCTTAGCCCCAAGACCATCTCTTGATCCACAATGCCATGGTTCCTGGAGGAGGTGATAAAAACTTTAATGACTCTGAATTAAAATCATGGTTTCCTAACTTGAAGTCTTTAATGGGCTTTGAAGAGTATCCAAAAGAAATACTTGCCAAGGAGAGTACAATATCCAGCATGTTTACATATATACAGTCCTTTGATTCATGAGACAAAAACAATATTATCACTTCATTACTGGTAGGTTTGTTAAACATTTCCAGGAAACTGTAGACAAGTGATTCCTGGAAAAGTTTCTTAGAATTTCTTAAAGCTCCTTAGAGAGAGAGATCCATTTTTTTTTCCTGAACCACCCTTTACAGATATTTTCTCAAAGAAAACGACAAAAAGTTCATCTGCAGCATATATAGCTAATATAGCTATATAATTGCTGCTATTAAGTCTCTGCTAGAGGCAACTTGATATTATACATATATAATATATATATATATATATATATATATATACCCTATACCTCCAGGTAAAAAGCTGGCCTGGAGAGGGAAAGTCCTGAATTCAAATTTGACCTCACTCACATACTAGTTATGTGATCCTGGGCACAATGAAAAGGAAAATGAACTGTCTTTCCCCATGAAACAAAATGGAAAGATCCCCACTTCTGGAGTCAGAAGACAAAGATTCAAATCCTATCTCAGCTGCTTAACATTCCTGTGTCCTTGGCAAGTTCATTCAGCTTTCTGGGTCTCAGTTTCCCACCTTAAAGTAAAGCGGGGGGGGGGGGGGGTTTGAACTGTGTATCCTTTAGTGAGCTTTCCATTACTTAATCTACGTTCTGAGTTAGGAAAAAGCCACCCCACTCCTATATCTCTATCTCTCTCTGTCTCTGTATGAATCAGTCTCTCTGTCTCTTTTCCAAACTCATCTATGTCTAGATGGTACAGTGGGTAGAGCATTGGCCCTGAAGTCAGGAGGACATGAGTTCAAATGTGACCTCAGACACTTACTCATTATTTGACCTTCAGCAAGTCACTTTACTCTGATTGCCTCACAGGGTTATCTCCAGCCATCCTGTTTCATATCTTGGCTACTGGACTCAAATGACTCTGAAAGAGAAAGTGAGGCTGGTGACTTAGCACAGCCTCCCCCCACTCAAATTCAATTCACATGCTTGGCATGGTATCACCTCCCTGATGTCATGGTCTTCTTCAAAAATGCAAGACAAACATTATAAATATTATTATTAGTCCTCTAAAGTCCTAAAGTCCTCTTCCTGTGCTTTAGTAAAGCCAAAAGGAGGCACTGGGTAATATATACCTATCTACATGCATGCATACCATGTATATATGTGCATATAAAATTAAATATGTGTTATATGTGATACATGTGTTTATATCTGTATGTACATTTGCATCTGTATATGCATACACATGTGCAATAGATGGCCTGAGAATCATTATTGTAAGGAAATTCCATGAGCATGAATTTTGAGATTTCTTTTGGCTACTCAAATATCATTTTCATTTTGTTTTTTTCTGGATTACCAGATATGTTTTAAACAAGGGAAATGAATAAACATCTACTTCATGAGATATAGCTCTCTGGGCATTATAGAAAGTAGTGTACTTTGTAGAAGTGGTTTTAGAGGCAGAAAATTTACCTCGAATCTCAGCTCTTACTACCTATGAACAAATCACTTAGACAGATTCTCAGGCTCCTATTCAAAAAGTGATGGATTAGGTGAAATGATCTCTAAAATCCTTTTCAGTTTCTTTAATCTAATTAATAAGCATGGTTTGTTTGTTTTTTTAAGCCAGAGCTGAGAATCAGAAGGCTATAGTTTCTTCTGCTATATAAGTATGCATTTTTTTTAGGTTTTTGCAAGGCAAACGGGGTTAAGTAGCTTGCCCAAGGCCACACAGCTAGCTAATTATTAAGTGTCTGAGACCGGATTTGAACCCAGGTACTCCTGACTCCAGAGCCGGTGCTTTATGCCACCTAGCTGCCCCATAAGTATGCATTTTTGATTTTAACTTTCTTGGGATTCAGTTTCATGATCTGTGAAGTGAGCATAACACTGATAGAACCCCATTCTTAATTCAAAGGATTGTTGTGAGGACTAAATGAGATTAATAAATGAAAAAAATGAGAATAAAAGTGTTAAATATAATCTGTTCAGAATAACCTTGCTCTGTCAAGGTCCCACCCTGTGCCTATCAGAGTTCTAGGTATCCTGAGTGACTTTTTCTCTGCCATTGGCTCAAGCCCTATGTTCCCCACCCATTTGTAGGGGGATAAGAGACTAGCATCTCAGTTATTTAACCATGTAACATAAATTGGCTTATATAAGAATAAATTTTAAAAATAGTTCCTCTGAACATCTCAGGGAAATAACTCTTCCTATAATTACTTCAATCTATTCAGGAAGGAAGAGATCAGGTTCAAAACTTAGCTCAGTTTCTACAAAACATTAGTCCCACCTAGTGCTTGACCAAAGTTCATGACCACAGGAGTCAAATAAATCCTTCTGTTGGACTGTGGTCCTGAAGGTCACTTTGTACGATGACTCTTTGCTTCCTGAGGGCATTGATGTATTGCCTGCAACACTCAGACTGGATTTCAATTCATGAGTTCCTGTAACACACTCCAAAGCTAGGACAGAGATTACACTCTCTATATGTATGTAAAAGAGCCAACTGGCTAAGGAGATCCTGTTCCCAGGACCATATTTCCTCAGAGAAAAAGAAGGCTCTGAGACTTTTCTTATTACTTTATTCTTTGACTAGATGTTTTCAGTGAAGGAGACATCTAGATCCTCTAAATGCAAACACAGAAATGAGAGCCAAAAGCAAGATCTTGCTCTAAGCCTCTGAAATCAATCAGTAAACCTTGCCATCACCATGTAGTTGGTTCTCCACCAGATCTAATTTCAGATGGTCCATGCATTCTTTCATCACTCTAAAGTGCTTTCTTTATCATGATTCTCTGGAAGCATCTCTTGAATGTCCTCCAAAAGGAGAGTCTGAATTATTACTCATTATATGTAAATATACAGTATCTTTTTATGCTTAAATTTTGCCTGCTGAAATCCCATCCATCTTCAAGACTTAATTCAAAAGCTTTCCCAAATTGTGATGGATTTTTCCTTTCTTGAAATACTGATAACATATTTTCTCTGGGTTTTTTATGGTTTCAGAAAAGGACTGTGTATGTGTTTCATATGCCTTTTTGCATTATAGTTATTTCTATATATGTTTATCTCCCCCACTAAATGACAAGGGTATGGACCCTGTTTTACCCACTAACTGCAATTTGCTTAAAAAGTAGAGGTGAGGGGCAGCTAGGTGGTGCAGTGGATAGAGCACCAGTCCTGTAGTCAGGAGGATCTGAGTTCAAATTTGACCCCAGACACTTAATAATTGCCTAGCTATGTGACTTTGGGCACATTACTTAACCCCATTGCCTTAAATAAATAAAATTTTTTAAAAAATAGAGATGAAAATTGTGAAAAACACTCCAAAAAAATATCAAATAAATAGAAAAATTTTCCATATGTACAAAGTAATTATTTATAGATTTTTTTTCCTGTGGTGGCAAAGAACTAGAAACTAAGAGCAGTACCTGTTGGGCAAAGAATGGCTGAAGGAATTATATATGTATATATATAAATGTATGAAATGCTATTGTACTGAAAGAAATAATGAAAAGAATGTTTTTAGAGAAACTAGGAAGAATTCTATGAAATCACATAGAATGAAGTGACCAAAACCAGGAGATTAAGTCCTAATAACAACATTGAAAAGATTAAGTCCTAATAACAACATTGAAAGACTTAAGAACTCTAATCAATTCAATGATCAAATATGATTCCAGAGCACTGTTTTTGAAACATGCTACCTACCTCTAAGAAGAGAGGTGAGAGACTCAGTAAGCAGAATGAGAAATATACTTTGGACACAGCCAATGAAAGAATTTGTGTTGCAAGATTTTCATATTTGTTTGTCCAGTACAGATGAGGATAAAAGGGAAAGTAAAGATTACGTATCCCCCCCAAAAAAATAGAAAGAGTGTCATTGACACTTTGAATGAATTCACAGAAAATAAAAGTAGAACAAAAAGAATAACAAATAAGACAACTTTGAAAGTTATACTTGAATTTATTATAAATTTATAAAGAAAATCAACTTAAATGTAACAAATCAAAAAAAAAATTTTTTGCTGTATAAAACATTCTTCCATTCTTTTTCTGCTTTATTATGTATGGGCTTTGAAGTTTGTATTTGTTAAGTTCAGAATTAATAACACAAAAGAAATTGTAAGTAAGAATAAAATATATATATATAATTGGAGATTTAGCCTCAAGTTTGCTAAGGTTACAATCATCAAATCCAGAAGTCTGTTTTCAGTTTATCATTCCCAAACACTTATTTTGAACCCTGACCTTTCCTTTAAGTTACTGCTCCTGATTTCCAACAGAATGCTGGATCTCTACCCCTATTTATATAACCAATAATTCAACTACATGCTGTTTTCAGGAAATGTTATAAAAATGAGAGATACATATAAACCAAATATTTTTCTACACTATACATTTATGTGCGTGTGTATATATATATATATATATATATATATATATATATATATATATATATATATATATATGTGGGTGTGTGCATGTGTATATGGGTGTAGGTAAATGTTTATTTAAGTATACATATACATATTCATTGATATAGATATATAGATGTTGATATAGATAGATATAAAGATAAAGATAGAGATATATAGAGAGATGAGAGAGATAACGAGATAGAGATGAGATAGATATAGATAGATAGAAATAGAGATAGAGACAGAGACAGAGACAGAGACAGAGACAGAGACAGAGACAGAGATAGAGATAGAGATAGAGATAGAGATAGAGATAGATACAGATAGATATCCATCCTTAATTATAGCTGTCCTGGTGGGAGGTGGGAAGAAAAAAATAAATAATCCACAGCACCCTACAAGGAAGCAAAGATGGACATTTTTTAACACAATGCTTAATATTTTTATATAAGCTTTCTTGAAACTGAAATTTATCATTTTTATATTATGAATCCTTATGGTTTGCTGTACACATGACAATTTTTTTTGATTTTGTAAATTTCTTTATTTTGTAAATTTAAAAAATAGCCATAAAAAATTTCAACTACAATATGTCCAAAATTCCCCCATAAGACTTGTCCTATTCCTAACTTTTAGATTATACATCATCCTCCTAGTCCCAGAACTTCCATCCGACTTTCAGCTGAAATCTTCTATATGTCATCGTCCCCATTAGACTTTCAGGTCCATGAGGGCAAGTGCCTAACATATTGTTGTTTTTGTTGTTCAATCCTTCCTATAGTGTGTGACTCTTTGTGATTCTGAGAAATTTCAGTAAAGGTATTGAAGTGGTTTGCCATTTCCTTCACCAGATGAGGAGATGAGGAACTAAGGCAAACAGGAATAAGATCAGGGTCATACAGTTAGTAAGTGTTTGAGGTCAAATTTGAACTCATGTCTTATTAACTCCAGGCCTGGTACTCTATCTACTGTGCCACCTATTTTGTGTAATACATAGTAAATGTTTAATAAATGTTTACTGATCTATAGGAACTAAAGAGATACTAAAAGAGACTGGAGAGAAAAAAAGAGATATTTAGGGGACATCCACATTTGAGGGTGGAGATGTTTATAACAAAATTCTTGAGGCCAGGGATTGCCTCATTTTTGTATTTGGTACCTAGAGCCTAGCATAAAGTGTAGCACATGATTGTCATTTAACAAACATTTGTTGGTTTATTGTTTGATTGATTGATCCAGCAAAGAGTCTGTCTTCCTTGCCACAATCAAAACCAACTATAACTAACAACCAAACAAGTCTAATAGGCCTATAAACAGAAGCTTCCCTCACATCACCAATCTGGCTTCCAGTGTGGCCCTTGTAAGCCGTCATCCAGAGAATAGTACCTGTGGAGTTTCAGTCTGGAAAATTTCTCTGTTTGTCTTGTAATCTCCACTTCCTGAGGAGCCATAACTACTAAATACCTGGAAAAGAAAATTCTAGCTAATAATGTCCATAGCATCATCAAAGAGATCCACAGATAATTTGTTTTATCAATGGAAGTGACACTAAAGAAGGTAACATCCCCATCACCTCACTGAGGCATTGGTGAGGGTCAGTAGCCCTTCCAGGTGTCTAGCAGCTAGAGTCTCCTATATGTGTAGACTTGCATTTATATCATATCATACCATATCATACCATATCATACCATACCATATCATATCATATATATTATATTATATTATATTATATTATATTATATTATATTATATTATATTATATTATATTATATTATATTATATTATATTATATTATATTATATTGTATTATATTGTATTGTATTATATTTATTATATTATATTTATTATATTTATTATGTTATATTATATTATGTTATGTTGTTATGTTATGTTATGTTGTTATGTTATGTTATGTTATATTGTGTCATGTTATATCACGTTATATCAGATTATATCAGATTATATTATATCAGATTATATCAGATTATATTATATCAGATTATATTATATTATATTATATCATATCATATCATATCATATTATTACATTATATTACATTACATTACATTACATTATACTATATCATATTAATTATATTATATCATATCATATTATGTTTATTATGTTTATTATAGTTATTATATTATTGACTTACATTATATATATATATATGTGTGTGTGGTGTGTTGACTTACATATGTGTTGACTTACATTAGAATATACCCTGTTTTATTTCTCTTCATATAGAATATGCCCTGTTATATTAGATTGTAAGCTTGGCTTAATTTTCTGTTTGTATTCCTGGCATTTAACATAAGCATAATAATTAAATGTTCATTCATTAATTTGTTTACATTGTATTTTATTCAGTCAGTCAGTCAGTCATTTGCAAAGTCTTGGCTTTAGAAGTGGAAAATATCTTTAATGCTACCTAGTCACAAGTCAAAGGGTCATAGATTTAGAAGTAGGAAAAAAATATTAAAGGACAGCCAGTCCAATTTACTCATTTTATAGATGAGGAAACTGAGGTCCAAGACCTTTCCTAAGATCACACAGGTAGTATGTGATAGAGATAGACCCAACATAGCTCCAAATTTAGTGCTTTTTTTTCCCTCCATTGTGCCAAAATGCACTATTCTTTATTAAAATAATCCAAAGCTTGAGATTTTCAATGACAAATAATACTTAATGTTGTAATAGGATTAAAGTATAAAAATTACTCAATATGTCAATCAGGATCTCTCAAACTCATTATTGTCTTTTACTCAGCCTAAAAAAATCAGAAAATCTACATTCTAGTCCTGTCTGATACTACAGCAATTTTGTGTTCTGACCTGGGAAAACTGGGCTGTCTTTGAGTATCAGTTTCATCATCTGTAAAATAATGGAGTTGGCCTAAATGTTTCTGGAGTTCCTTTCTACTCTAATATTCTATTATTTTATTTAGGAAATTTTCATTTATATGAAAACATGATCTTCATAGAGAAGATCAAAGATAAAATCGTTATTCTTGGCAGATCCCAGCTTAGCAGCTGCTAATTTCCTTTAACAAAAAAGAATTCCCAGATGCTGAGTTAAAGATTTCCTGGAAGAAGGCCCTAAAAACATTTATAAACCAAACAAACAAAGAAAGCTTGTTGTCTCCAGGGTTAGAGCTCTTTTTTTTAAGTTTTCTATTGCAGTAGAAACTGAGGAGAAAAGGGGTTAAGTTATAAAGGAAAAAAAGAAGCTGGTTGCTAATATCAAAATAGACACTTGAGTGCAAACTTTCAACTTATTCTGGAGGTAAGGGTTAAAAGGAAAATTTGAAGTGAAAAATTTTAAAGATCTTAGGATTTATATTTCTCTACATATGAGGAAGTGACTTTCTTAATCTCACAATTTATAGAACTAGGATAAACAGTTAACTTTAACAGTTGACTTCAATTGCAGGGTTGTTATTACTTTTCCCCCCTGCATCATGATCCTATTTTTTTCCCTTTAACTTAAGAAGAGGAAGACATTGAAAGGGAGAAATTATATGAGTAAATATAGCATAAGGCTTTGGGGCAGGCTGTGCTTTGCCATGCATGTAATTAGAGACAGTCACAGCAACCTGGTAATTCTTTCTCCCCATCAGCAGACAGCCTCATTCAGATGTTCCTTGCTTCCCACATCCTCACACTCAAGTAGAAATTAGTACATCCTCTAGTTTCATCATGTCTATCAGCAAGTGCTATGAGAAATGGTGAGCTCAATGATCTTAGAAAGGCATGGAAGGACTTGCCCAAAATAATGAAGAGTTAAGTGAGCAGAACCAAGAGAATATTGTAAACAGTAATAGCAATATTGTTTTAAAAATGCCATTTTGCAACTAAGTCATCTTGACTAATATAAATGCATAAATTAAAAATAAAGGATATATGTGCTTGAGGTCCAGAGAAATTGGCAAAATCTTGGAAATAATATATAAATTTATTCGAATCAGAGGACAAAGTGAAAATACTGGTTACTTTCTAAGAATCCTCAATATGAAAACTCCCAAGAATGTCACAATTATAATTAACAAATGTATCTTTAATGGAATAAAGGTTCTTCAGACATTCCTAATAAAAAAAAAACAGAAGTAAATTCTTTGATGTAGATATATAGGAGTCAAGAGAAACCTAAAAAGATAAATACATTTGAGCAAAGGGAAAGGGTTAATGTAGTGCTAATATTTTAATGAGGGCAAAAAGATGAATGATTTTCCTTTCTCACCCAGAACTCTAAAGCTTTCAAAGGTCACAGAGAATAAAGAATAAGACAGAGAACTTAGAGAATATGTCATCACTTTTGATGACCTTAAGAAATGAAGTAATTTTGAGTCTTATAAATGACCAAATTAATTACAAACTACAAACTTGAAAAATATTATTTGTATCCAGAGAAAGAACTGATAAGTAGACATATGTATAGAATGGCTTCACACACATATGTATATACAAACATACTTACATGCACACATGCTTGTGTCTAATGATAACCTAGGAGGGAGGAGGAGAGAAGAAAAAAAAGAGGAAAAAAGAAAGTACATGAAAACTTGATTATATTTTTTAAAAGGAACAGCAAGTTGGGGTGGCTAGGTGGCACAGTGGATAAAGCACTGGCTCTGGAGTCAGGAGTACCTGGGTTCAAATCCAGGCTCAGACACTTAATAATAACCTAGCTGTGTGGCCATGGGCAAGCCACTTAACCCCATTTGCCTTGCAAAAAAATAAAAAAAAAGGAATAGCAAGTTGTATATAATAGATTTGTAGTTTAATGTACAATCATCTTTTCTACTCATGTTATGGAAATGTTTATTTTATTACCAAGTTTAGAATAAAATAAATTTTTAAAAAGAAAAGAAAAAGAAGATACTAGAGGAGAAATGAGAGGGGTGAAATTACTATTTCGATTAGTTGACGCACATAAGAAGGCTCAGAGTCCCAAAACCCATTGGTATAGAATTCTCTCCTAACTGATAGAGATCAATGAAAATTTTTCACAAAGGCTGAATTTTTGGGACTGCCCATTGGCAAGAGTGATCCCAGAAAACCAGAAACTCTGTTGCTATCTAATGGAACTAAAGATGGTGAGTATTCATTTCTGTTAAATCACTTGGCCGTCAGTTCAAATTCTCTTTCTCCCACAACTAACAGGATAAAAATGGATCAATATAACTAAAAGATAACAAGCTGCATGCTTCCATCTTGTGAAAGAATAATTTCTCAAAACTCTATTAAAATAATGGAAAGGCTTCATATGGGTCACCTTGTTCCCTAGTTAAAAATTAAGATCTCCCCCTATGTTAATCACAAAACCCAGGAGGACAATGAGCAAGATGTAAGGACCTTCCTCCCAGGAAGAGATAACCAGAGTTTATGTTATTCTTTGAAAAGTAATCTTGGGCAGAGATATTGTACAACCAGTCATGGTTAGGCCACTAAGGATGGTTAATTATTTTCTTTATTCTTTGATTCTGCATTAAAAATCCTATTTCTTTCTCAATTCCTTGTGGTCATTACCTCAGAATTGCCTCTACCTATTGGTTAGGGGTAAGTTCTTACACAATAAAACTCCAAAAATGTCTAGCCTTTATTTTCTGTTATGTTATTTTAACCCTATGTTTTTATAGTTCCTACAATTTTAGGGCTCACTATCCCTAACACCTAAAGATTATTTCTATTTCAAGAAGACCTTGTTGGGAATTGTAAATTCTTCCCTCTTCCTCTTAACTAGGAAGAAGTGACAGGTAAAAAAAGGTTTTTTGAGTCCTTTGGCCTGTGATGATCCATCCTTTTCAGACTTCCCTACCTTTACCCAAATGTCTCCTAATTCCCTTCAAGACTCAATTCAGTCAAGCAATAGTTTTCAAATGAAGAAATTAAAGTTTTATATAATCATATGAAAAAATGCTCCAAATCATTACTGGAGAATGCAAATTAAAACAACTCTGAGATATCACCTCACATATGTCAGATTGGCTAAGATGAGAATAAGGAGAAATGATCAATATTGGAATGGTTGTGGGAGAACTGGGACAGTGATGTATTGCTGGTGGTTTTATGAAATGATTCAACTATTCTGGAAAGCAATATGGAACTATGCCCAAAGAGCAAGAAAATTGTTCATTCCCTTTGACCTAGCAATTCTAATTATAGGCCTATATCCAGAAAAACTCATAAAACATGGGGAAAGTTCCATATGTTCCAAAATATTCATAGCAGCTCTTTCTGTAGTGTCAAAGAATTGGAAATTGAGGGGATGGGGTGCCCATCAATTGGGGAATGTCTAAACAAGTTGTGGTATATGAAAACCATGGAATACTATTCTATTAAAAAAACATAAATGCTTGGACTCTTGAGAAGCATGGAATGACTTACAGGATCTGATGCTGAGTGAAGGGAGCAGAAACAAGAGAACAATGCACACATTAACAACAGCACTATGAGATAATCAATCTTGATGGAAGCAGCTCCTCTCAGAAGTTCAGAGAGCTAGGACAACCATATTATACCAACCACGAGCAATGCTATCCCCATCCAAAGGAAGAAAAACAAAACAAAGCTAAATTAAACTGAAAAAAAAAATTAAAACTCTTCAGAATCTGATGATAAAAAAAAAATCTCTTGGGGTGGCTAGGTGTTGTAGTGGATAAAGCACCGGCCTTGGAGTCAGGAGTACCTGGGTTCAAATCCTGCCTCAGACACTTAATAATTACCTAGCTGTGTGGCCTTGGGAAGCCACTTAACCCCATTTGCCTTGCAAAAACCCTTTAAAAAAAGAAGAAAAAAAACTCTTATGTTTTTCTTTCCCTTAATCCTAATTCCTCATACCGAAAATGACTAACCTGTAATCATGTTTATCATAAATATTTATGTACAATGTTAACCTGACTGTTTGCTGCTGAGGGGAGGGGGTGTTGGAAGGGAAGGTGGAAGGAAATTTAGTAACTTAAAAATAGACATATGCTTATGAATGAATGTTGGAAAACTTTCATAACATATATTTGTAAAAATAAAATATCAATTAAAAAAGACTCAGTCTGATACAAAATCTTTCCTCCACTTGTTCAGTGCCCCACCCCATTATGATTTATTTATCATACAAAACTGTTACATTTAGAAAAATGAATCTGTATTGTATCTTTCTCCAGTCCAATATTCTTCAGTACTCCTTTAAGGTATGGAAGTTTTCTTTTTGTCTTTATATTTCTGGGATCTGGCACCTAGAAAACATTTGATTATTGAAATTATTATTTTTTTTAGGATTTCTTGCAAGGCAAATGGGGTTAAGTGGCTTGCCCAAGGCCACACACACAGCTAGGTAATTATTAAGTGTCTGAGTCCAGATTTGAACCCAGGTACTCCTGACTTCAGGGCTGGTGCTTTATCCACTACACCACCTAGCTGCCCCTAATTATTGAAATTAAATGGAGATCAAATTAGATTATATGTATGTGGTGAATGGAGTTTGTAGAGAGAATGAGAGAAATGTGTTCAAGAGAATGACCCACTGAGGCTGGAAGGGATTGGATTGGGTCTTTCCCCTTATGTCACCTCTGGGGAGTGGGGAAGATAAAGGAATTTACCAATATTTGTCAGAACTTCAAATTCCTCTTGCTTCAGAGGACATATATTTAATTTAATAAAACTATCACAAAAAAACAATGATGGGAACTGGTCAGTTCAAGCAGAAGCTGCCCATATGAATTAAAAAAAGCTGAGTTTCTAAATCACATACCCCATTCCCCCTACCAGTAGGTGGAAGCATCCCTCTTAGACTTGCTCCATGCCTGCATATTTGCCTTTCAGAGAACCAGACCTCCCAAAACCATTGAAACTTTGACTGGGGTCCACTTAGAAAGGGGAGAAGTGAAAGAGGAAGAAAGTATTTTAAAGACCTCTCCAGATGAAGATCTCTAAGACTCAAATTCAAAAAGCAAAGTTTTACAAAACTCCTACAGGTCAGTCAACAATAGTCAATAAACATTATTAAATGTCTACATTATGCCAGTGCTGTGAAGAGTACACATTTGGAAAAAAAATAATAATGGGGGGACAGGGGGAGGAAGAGAGAGGGGAATCACCCTCTGTGGGGGCATGACAGAGTCTCTCCAGTGAAGCACAACTGTTTGGGAAAATGAAGAGATGACTAGCATGAAAATCCACCCTCCAGCCCTCCAACCAGAGACCAGAAGGCATCAAGGGTACTGATGAGGTATGAGTACTAAGGCAGTTGAACTCTCATAGGACTGCGAGCTTACTGATATGTGGTTCTTGTAGGTATGGTGGACTCCAGTGCAAAGGAGTACAACTGCGTGGGAAAGGATGAGATGGCTAGCCTGGTCATACTCTTTAACTGGAGATTTGGGGAGCTTTTGGTTCCACCCTTCAGTCCTCTAATCAGAGGGGCTTTTGTAGGTTTTTACCATGTGCCTAACCCCAAAAATTAGGAAGGAAAAAAATGAATAAAAGTAAAACAATAATAGGGATAAAAGGATATACTTGTCTCTGGCCCACTCACAGAGGAACAATGACCCTTGGGAGATTTCATTCCCAAATGATGGAACCTGTTCCAATTAAAAAGGTCAGGAGTGATCCTGGAGGTTGTGAATTCAGAATTCTTCAAACCCTAACGCTCCCCTCATCCCAAATGAGTCAGAGAAAAGATTGTTAAATTTTCATTATTAGCATTTAGATCTTGGAAATCGGTAGCAGCTATAATTCAAGCTTAAGTTATTGTTTTCTTGATTGTCTAGAAGTGATGTGTATAATGTGAATGTTGTAGATTAAGCTTAAAATTGTGTTGAAAGGATTTTCGTATTCATTAATTCTAAGACTTATATATGTTTTTTTTTAATGGAACAAATTGCTCTCTGAATTGTAGAATTATTCAAGCAGCAACTGTATGAGGAAGAAATTAAATTATTTATTGTTCGGTTGGGTCCCATTTAATTTTAGTAGCTAAATTTTAAGAATATCAATTTCCTGCCCAAGAATTTGAGATTTAATATTATATTTTAATTATTTTATATTTTTTTCTATATGTGATAGCAATTCCAATCATCCAGGATCTCTCTTCTACCACAAAACTCTACCCACTTGTTCAAATCAGTTTAATCCCTGGACCATCCTACTCAGCCAATACCACTTTCTATTCCCATAGATGTGCTTTTCATATTTTCTTCTGATTCTAAGAATCCCATTGCCCCCTCCTATGATATCACAAGTCCAATACATCCTTCAGAACCTTGTTTGGTTTTTTTTTTATCCATTTTGAAGGTCTGGAGATGTGGTTCGAAAAGAAGAGAAGTTGGACTGGTCATGCAGTTTAAGTGTAGTTAACAGAAAGAAACTCAAGTGGTAGACCAGTATTACAAAATTGAAGATTTAGAAATGAAGTTCTTAGTCTTTTTTTATACAACTTGTGTTTTATTCAGGATAATGTTTTAAATGTATAAAATAAAATACACATGATTATAAATGAAACATTAAATTGAAATACAGTTACCAAAATATTTGAATATACACAAACATTCACAGACCCCCATGTTAGGAACTTTTAACCTAGAAGATATTCCTTTACATGAATGAACAAGCATGTATTAAGTTTTTTTCAGCCCTAGGGTTATAAAGAAAGACAAAGTCAGTTCTTACCCTCAAGGAGCTCACATTCTAATGGGGCAAAGACTAAATGAAATGAAGGGGGGTGCCAGGCAGGCTATGAACAACATGGATAAGATCACAAATCCATTCAGTTACCAATGTATTAAGATCAATAAAGGCAAGACTTTCACTCCATTCATTTTAGCTGAGAGCTAAAGAGGGGAAAAGGCTTCTGTAATGCCATATGTAGAAAGGTAATACATACATACATATATATATATATATATATATATATATATATACATATATATATATATATATATATATATACTCATTTTCCTTTTCTGAGTGTCCAGTGGCTTTAGGATAAATTGGGGGGGGGGGGGAATCTACCAGAAGAGAAGAATTCTTTGCTTTAAGGGAAAAAATGTATAAACATATAAATATTATATCATTTCCTTTCAGTAAGGAGTAGAAGGTTGACATTCCTGACCAATAATCTTTGATTTTCTAGTAGTGCATACTTTCCCAGGGCTCTGTTTCCAGCTTCTGTGTATCCAGATGCCAACAAAGACCAAGAGGATGAGTGAGAGAGGAGCCATAGCAACTCCCCAAGAAAACGTAGATTCTGGAAGAAGCCATAGAACCTAATTACTGAGCATCGCATTTTCTAATTATTTATCATGAAATTACAATAAGTTTTTTCCAGGAATTAATTTTTATATTAATAAAAAATTAATTTTGACATTGTACAGCTGTGACTTTATACCTCTGAGTTTCAGATATTCCTATCAGTGAAATGCATCCAGTGCTTTTCTCCCCTTCTTCATAGATATTTAAGGAGAAGACATAGCCTTGGATTCCTACCAATGGAAAATTCCACCATCTATGCAAATTGACAACTTGCATATAACTTGTATTTCTTAGGCAGTTACCCATCACACTGGGAGATTAATTGATTTGCTCATAACCGTGCAACTAATATATTTCAAAGGTTGAATGTAAATTCAGATCTTCCTGATTTCAAAGCTAGTCTTCTCATCCATTATATCAAGGATTTTGAGAAAATTAACTGACTCAAAATATTTTAAAAAGTTAGGATTCAAGTTGTTACAAATGTCAGGCATTGTACAATATGCACAGAGATTCTTAAACAAGGAGTCTGGGAATACATTTCAAGAGACCTGTGGATTTATATGGAGGGAAAATTATATCTTTATTTTCACTAACTTTTGTTTTCCTTTGTAAATCATATATTTCATTTCATGCATATAAAGGCATTATTCTGGGAAGGAATTCATGGGTTTAAGGAAATTACAAAGAGATTTGGAACACACAAAAAATGTTAGGACCCCTTAACATCAAAAATGTCATGACAGAATATATTTAAGAGACTTATGGGGATGAATTATGATTAGACCATTGTTGATTAGATGTAGTCCCTAGGGCACATCCAGAAGCAAAGGACAGAATTTATCAATCAATAAGGATTTACTAAGTACCTATTAGGTTCCAGCCTAATTAGATGCTGGAAATAGAAAGACAAATATGAATCATTCTCTGCCCTGAGGCAGGGAGATAGAGGATGCCTTAGAAAAATATGTGTTCAAATCCAATATCAAACACTTACTGTGTGACCTTGGGCAGGTCACTTAATCACTGTCTACCTTAACTTCCTCCCCCGTAAAATGGAGATCAAATGAGAATAAATGAGATAATATTGGTAAATCATGTAGCATAATGCTAGGTATATAGTAGGTGCTTAATAAATATTTGTGCCTTTCCCTGTCAGAGAGTTTACATTCTACAAAGGAACCCAATATGTACACATAGAAAAACATGTGAAGACTATTCAAAACAAATATAAAGAATCAAGAGTAGCAAAGCTGAAAAGGGAAATAGAGTTCCTAAGATGAACCCAGGAAAACTGAGGTTTGATATCAGGAAACGTCTCTAATAATTAAAACCATCCTAGAATGGAAGGGCTGAAAGACAGAGGTAAAAGTGGGCGAGAGTTCTGTTCACTAGAGATGTTCAAATAGAAACTAGATGAATACTTTTCAAATTTATTAGAAGAGGGACTACTTTTAGGGTGTAAGTTGGTTTAGATGGGCACAGGTGGCCCTTCCAACTCTCAAATTCCTTGTTTCTGTTCATTTGTCCATAGAGAAATGGTACTGTTTGCTCCCTGTGAATGAGGTTACTTACCTTCTTTAACTCTTGCTTGCAAGGTCTGGTATCCCAATCCATTCTTGGCAGTACAAATAAATTCTGTGTTTAAATCCTTCTTTTCCACTGAATCAAATATCAGAGGCACTTCAATATAGCTCTTATTGTTTTCTGAGTATTCACTGGGTGACAAAAAGGTTTGCAAGAAATATGGATGTAAAAAACAAACAAATTAATCTTATTAACATTATCATTCCAATTCTGCAAGAATTCCTTAAGGCCTAGGATATGTCAATGATGTGTTAGACAATGACAACACAAAGGCAAAAGGAGAAATTGACCCACCCTAAGGAGCTTATGATCCTTGCTCTCAGTCAGATGCATCAATTTGACTTAGACCAATTGAAAAATTCTTAAAGGAGCATTTGACCCTAACAACAGGAATTTGTTTTGATAAACTTAAGCTCTTCCTGAAGTTCATTTGGGCAATAAGATCAAAGTGACTACAGTAGCCTTGTTTTAAGTAATGGAAAGTCTGTTTTAAAATATTTCTGATTCTTGTTTACTTTTTTCAGTTCCTATAAGCATAGGGGAGTTAATTAGAGCCAGTAGCAGCTAATTTGGGGAAAATCTAAGAGTGCCACTAATAAATCTTTTGCATATTGATGGACAGGATCTGGGTTTCAGCCTTCAGCTGAGTAACTAGAATAAGTACCAGGGAAATGATTCCAATTCTGTTTCTCTGAACTTTTAGAGACTTCTATCACATGTTCTAGGAGCAGTCAAATGTCTATTGGAGGTAAAGACAAGAGCATAGTTTTATGATCTTCTAGACTAAAAGTGAGATTAAGAACCTGCAATGCTCATACAAAAAAAAAGGTAGCAATCAAAATACTGGATGGGATTACTAAAAACCTTCTGACAGTTGGCACCTCTAAGGTCTGATGCCACCACAGAGAATCAGAAATAATATAACATTAAGGAGAAACCTCTGACAGACCCCAGATACTACACTTCAAGGTAATAGAACCCCCCCCCCCGAAAAATGTATAGATCCTTGACTCTTACATCAAGTCCTTATTTAGAAAGTAGTGAATATTGAGAAAACACAAAGGGGCTATATAATAAGAGTTGTATAGAACCATCTCAAAATCCTTGAGTAATAACTAATTGCTTGCCAAAAATTTCATTTAATATAGAACTATGATTTCATTTGTAGAGGAAATGCCTACTGAGGAATCTCTCTCTAATTAATATACCATTCTACAACTGTTTTGCCACTTATAGGTTAAGAAAATTACCTAAGGCACTGAAGGGTTATTTGTCATTACTCTGAGGTTGCTTCTCCATTACCTGCCAGCAATATGCAAATTACAAATCAATTTTTTTTTTCAATCTATTAGAGAATGGATTTATGGACCATTTGAGTTGAAAGGAACCTTAAGTCATCATATATTCTAGCTGTTTCCATTTACAAAAGAAGAATTGTAGTGAGGGAAAGTGACTAGCATAGGATGGCCCACAAGAGAGTAAAAATGCAGCATGTCCCAAGTCCTGGGATAATGTCTTTATCTCTCCTTCAAGCTGCCTTATGCAGACCAAACAATATTGATATTGGGCATTAGGTCATAAGGATATGTTAGTAAAGATGTTTTGAATGATCTAAACCATACTTATTTTCAACTATTTTATCATTTTTGACCTTTCAATTGACCTTCCATCTAACTCCACTTGTTTCCTTCACTACAAGAAACAAAACTTTTTAGATATTTTTAGAATTAAATGTTTGAAATCAGACTTTTCTCTTTAGTAAACTTCCCTATGCTTATAGGAACTGATAAAAAGTAAATAAGAATTAGAAATATATATATATATATATATACAATAATTATGATAATGTATACAGAAATAAAAGCAATAGTAAACCCATAACTGAATACTGGGTGATTATAATGAATAAATTTGGCCTCAAAAGAAAGTTATAAGAAAAATACCTAATTTTTCACCATTTAGAAGACTTTGGGGACTATAAAATGTACTAATATAATATTGCCCTTTTCTTATATGTTGGTTAGTTTTCCTGGATTTTTTCCTTTTTTTTAAACTGTGTTGTAAGAAATAACTTTCTGGAAAATGTAAGGGAGATAAAAATAAAAGTTTTTTAAATTATTTAAATAATTAAATTATAAATATTTAAATTACATTCCTTTATAACTATGATAAACTAAATTTGCTTCCCAACACTCCTTAAGAAAGCCAGCTCAAGGCTGATTAATGAGATTCTAAATTCTGTCAAGTGAGCTTACAGGTGCTGTCCTTCTTTAACCCGGCCTTCTTTATAGACATTATTCACAAAAGTGTTATTTGCTGTCCACCACAAAAGCATTGTAGACCTTGAACCCAAGCCAAAAAATGCTTTGCAGGGAATTATCAGTTTTGAACCTAGATAAAGAAAGAGAAATTAGTCAGAGAGGGGTAATTTAGTAAAAGAAAAACACAAAAATAAACAAACACTTCCTGTCATAACTTCCAATAGGAACCTCACTAGATGTTCTCAAGTGGATTCACCATAACCAAGTACTATATTTTGAATAAAATAATCAATTGGGGGTATTCTTAATTTCTAAAAACATCTTAATCACTCAAGTCTTCTTTTGCACAGGAAAGTTAGATCCTTCAAAACAGTTCCCTAAAACTTCCAGATTCTCTATTGAGTTCCCACCTCAACTTATTTCTATCAGTGGTCTACTATATTCCAATTTCTTATATGGTCTCTTTATAATCATAAGAACAGCTAACATTTTTGTAGAACTTTAGGGTTTGAAATGGTTTTTTTACATTTATTACTTCAATCAATCCTCACTACAGTCATGAGAGAGAGGTTATTATTGTTATATTGTTATATTTTATAATGTTATATATATATATTTATATATATATATATATTATATATATTGTTATATTTTACAACTGAAGAAATTGAGACTGAAAGAGGTTTAGTGAATTACAGAGGGTCACACACCTGAGACAGGATTTAAACTCAATCCTTCCTGACTTCAAGTCTAATACTCTACCCCCTGAGCCATCTATCTGCCCATGATAGAAAGAAATAGGAAGCAGAGATGGCAGGGATGGAGGGTGTTGGGTTGGAGATAACAAAAAAGAAGGAATGAATTTCAGAGGCAGTATTGTGTAATAGATAGGACAATGGACATGGAGCCAGGAGGTTCAAATCCTACCTCAAATTCTTCCCAGATTTGTGAGCCTGTGAAAATAATTTCACTTCCCTGATCTTTAATACTTCATTTGTAAAGTGGGGGAGGATGATAAATGGTATTTTACAGTTTTAACGCTATGATCCACATCTCTTATGGCAGGGGAACTGAAAAAAATGAGCTTGCTCTTTTGTTCTTTCAATCAGATTTCTTCTCTGACTTCTAGTTTTAAATAACATGCTTCTCAGTTTCATAATCACTTCCCCATACTGATGTCTTTTTTCTCTTCAATAAAAGAAGAAATGATCCCAGTATTGGTAACCCAGATTTCTCTGTCAAGGTTTTGCTGTCTATTTTTGTCTTCCACCCTTACAGTTCCTACCTTCTAATTTGCATCTTAAAACACACACACACACACACACACACACACACACAGACAAATTCCCATGTTTCACCTGGCCCAAATAAAAACTGATGTGCACCTAGGTTACCACCTTCCAAAGTCTGTTTAAAATACATTCTTCCCAAGCATAGTCACTCTAGGGCTACTAAATAAAGAACATGTATTCTGAAATAGAAATGAAAAGTAGGTCTCTTGACAAGTATAAGTAATTACTTTTTATTATTTGTTGTTGTTGTGGTTGATTATTTGTTTTTCAGTCATACCCAATACTTCATGACCCTTTTGGGATTTTCTTGGTAAAGGTCCTGAAATAGTTTCTCCATTTCCTTCTCCAGCTCATTTTACAGATAAGCAAACAGGATCAAGTAACCTACCTAAGGTCACACCTAACTATGCACATGAATATTCAGATAGCTTTAAAGTCACCACTATGTTATTGGGTCACACTCCAAAACTTCTATGTGCTTTCCATTGGAGCATTGTCACCTTGGACTGATTCTCCACTTCATTAGTTGAGAATGAAAAATTCTGTTAATTGGCATTTTCATGACACTAGTCCAATAATCAATAAATTTTTCCTATGTTGTTTCATTTTTAAAAATAATTTTTAAGTACATGGAGCTTTAGAATAACTCTTGAGGGGCGGCTAGGTGGTGCAGTGGATAGAGCACCAGCCCTGGTGTCAGGAGTACCTGAGTTCAAATCTGGCCTCAGACACTTAATAATTACCTAGCTGTGTGGCCTTGGGTAAGCCACTTAACCCCATTGCCTTGCCAAAAAAGAAAAAAAATTTAGAAAATTTTTTTTTTAAAAACTTAGAATAACTCTTGAGAAGAAAGGGAACAGATTGTGTTTGTTCTATTCAGCTCTTAGAGCACTGTGGACACACAATAAAAACCAGGGTTCTTTGCTTTACACAATATCTTCCTGGTCAAGAGTGTAGAGGGAATATTTATACAAAGAATAATTTTATCCATTAACAGTTCTGGTTATGTACAGAAATCTTATGTTGAATCATTTTGTACAAGAAATACAGCTGGATCCAAATTAATGCAAATAATGAATCTCCTGATAAAGTTGCATATATTTAAATTCATACTTTTTGAAGCTGTAATGATGAAAAATATGGTCATTGGTCTCAGTCAGATGGAAAAATGCATTACAAATTCAAAAATGTGACTGATTTATGGAATTCATTTTTTTCGCTAAGTAGGACCTATCTTGGGACTCAGAAAGATACATTTTTGTGTCTTTATAATTTGGACACCCTTAACCTTTATTAAATTTCAATTCTGGTACCTCACTATGAATTGGAGGTATCTGGGTCCTCAAAGACTAGGCCAGAAGAGAGGAGGGAAGCTCTGACTGCTACAATCAAGTGTGAACCTACTAGTAGATTGTGTGCATGCAAATTGAGGACCAACTTAGCTGAATTCAGGGTGGCTATTCACCAAGACGGGTTAAAGAGATCATTGTTTTAGCCACTGTAACTTGTAGAGACCTGCCACTTGTTTTGGTGGAAAGAATAACTACATCAATAAAATTACTGATTGTTGAAATGATAACAATAATAATAGCTACTCTTTAAAGTTACAAAATACTTTACAGCTACTATTTCTTTTGATTTTCACAAAAATCCTAGAAGATTGGTACCATTAGTATTATTCCCGTTTTATAGATGAGGAAACAGATATAGACAGAGATTAAGCAACTTGCCTATGATTACACACTGGTATTTGAGGCCACATTTGAATTCAGGTCTTCCTGACTCCAATACCACCACTCTTATCTACTGCACCTTGTAGCTGCCTTAATCAATGCCTAATTAATTTAACTCTCATCTATAAAGTGAGAGAGTTGGACTAGATCACTTATCACTAGTCTAAGTCAGAGATTTTAACCTTTTAGTGTGTGTCCTGGATGTCTCTAGAAGTCTGATATGACCCAAGGACACTTTTTAACAAAAAAAAAGTAATTAAAGGAAATGTTCAATTTCAGTTAGAAGTGAGAAAAAATCAAAATGCAATTGTTCCCTCATTCAAATTCAAAGATGGAAATCTGTCTATGTACCCTAGGTTAAAAACTCCTTCTCTATAGTTTATAGCTTCCAGAGCCAAATTTATGATCTTATGCTGAGAAATCTACTCTTGTTTCATTATTATAATGAGTACATTATGAGCACTTTGGGTTTGAAGAAGTCATTGAAGGGCCTTACCAAGAGAAGTCAATACAGTCTTATTAGGTTCAATAATCACAGGCATGGTTTCCTCCTTTTTTTCTGGGAAGGGAAGAAACAGAAATTTCATTAGGAAAATAGCAGTTCCAGGAAAGCCAAAGTGTTAGAAGAGATAACAGCTGTCATCTGGATTTTCAGCTAGTGGCTATGTCCTATTGTTTGCCTTAATTAGGTTCTACTTTATTCCCTGTACATATCACCAGATTTATCCTTTTATTTTTGCAAAGGAAATAGTCTCTCCACAAGACTGGAGCAACTTGGGTCACTGCCTTTCCCAGAAGAGTAATTACCAGAAAAGGTCAGTGCTAAATAAATGATAATAAACTCTCATTCTGGACACCATGGCAGACAATTAACCATTCCCCATCCCAGGCTTTTGTAAAGCTGCTACATTTGTATCATTATTATAAGAATTCTGATCATAAAGTTAACTACAGTTGTTAAACTAACCAGCAATGTTAACATCAACTTTGGATAAAATTAGCAAAAAATAAAATAAAAATTTAAATAACCATTAGAATGATTCATTAAAATGAAGTAACAATTTTCTAAAATAAAATAACCAACCAAATATTGAGTAGATACAAACACTTGGCAATCTTGCCCAAGAATCAAGAGAGAAGCTCCCTCTAAAGTAGCCTTGTTTGGTCATGAACCCCTTTGGCAGACTGGTGAAATCTATGAATCCCTTCTCAGGATATTGATTTTTAAAGACATAAAATAAAATACCTAGAATTGGAAAAATGCATTAAAATATAGTTATCAAATCTTTTTCAAGAACAATAAGTTGTGAAGTTAAGATTTGCCTAAAAGATAAAATTTGGGAGGATCCACTATAAAAATTCACACACTTGCAAAAACTCAGCTGTTGCCCTCACCCAAAGTTTCCAACTTCTGATTCTTGTCTTTGAACTAAGGTGCTGTGATTCAAAGAGACCCTCTGTCAAAATCCAATTTCTCTTGAAAGGTGGTATATAAATCACATTCATTCATTGACATCCAGAATTAATTTACCAGAATTCTAATTTTGAACAGCAGAAAACAGATTCCCAAGGGAATGAAACATTAGAAAGGAAGGTTTTGCAGGGGTAAAGGAATGGAGTACTACCTGATAAAGTGACCTTCACATGGACTATCACAAGGAATCTTATTTCATCCAGTGAGCAGCAGGAAGTAGTTACAAGGATAGGTCAAAAAGGTTCCACCAGGAGATGAGGTGATGCCCGCAAAATACATCAGCCCATCTACTCTCCCACTTAAAACAGAGATGTTTCAGATAAGGAAATGTATAAATGCTGGGTAGCAGTTGATCAATGTATTTAGTTATCTAATAATAGAGTAATGCTTCTATCTTCCATTCAAAGCTATTACCATAAAAAAGTCAGTTCTCAGGGTTTTCTTGGTTTAAAGTCTGCCTCTGGGAGGCAAGCAGGAGCACTGCCTTTACTAAATCTCAAAAAAGTCATCTTGGAGACATTATACTGAATAAAACGTATGGTTGCTGCCCTCTCATGTTCCTTGGCAATATTGCACTGACCAGATCATTTCAGAATCACAGTTTTTAGGGTTGGCAAAGACAATATCACTATAATGGGCGTCTAAGAATGAGAGCTGTACTTTAAGCGTATGGTGTAGATTCAACAGCTCCACAGAATATTCCTTAAGTGATCTTAGAAAAGTCACCCTCACCCCTATTCTGAGCTTCAGTTTGTCATAGAAGAGATCACTGCGTAGATTGGACTAGATGATCTCTTAGAGCCCTTTCCAGGTTTTTGATTTTGAGTCATTATTTACATATGATGGGGTATGATTATTCAGAGCAGTGTTATATCACAGACAGACATGGGACTGGGTCCTACCTTAGCTATATTGTAGCCAAGTGACCTCAAGCAAGTTACCCAGCCTTTCAGGATTCCAGGAAACTTTCTGTTACTATAAATTTTGTTCAATTCAATCGTTTCTAATTGTGTCAACTTTTCATACCCAATTTGGGCTTGTTTTGACAAAGTGGTTTTGCTATTTCCTTTTCCTGCTCATTTTATAGATGAGGAAACTGAGGCTAACAGGGTTCAGTAACTAGCCCCCAGTCTAGTTAATAAATTAATGTTAACCTAAGTGTCTGAGGTCAGATACTGGTGTGGCACTCTATCCATCCTGCCACCTATAGAGAAGGGTTAAAGAAGGAATACCCTCCCTAGACTTTTCCTACACTATTGAAATCATAGATCTTAACTCCTTAAGAGTAGGGGTGGTTTTATTCTTTATATTTGTTCTCTAACACCTAACATGTACTGGGCACATGATAGTTGTTGACTGACCAACAATAGGTGACAATACACAATAAGTACAGTAATTAGCTTTTATTTTGTTACTGTAAAACAAAAAAAAGTCTCTTTCCAAATTTCCCAGGTTTTAAAATTAAACATTTTATTTCTTCAGTTTTCTAAAGTCCTTGTAATTTTAGATTGTAAAGCTAAAAGGTGTAGATATATAACTGTTATTCCCAGCACTGATAAACTGAGAGTATAAAATTTTCTGGTCTATTCTTCACAAGACTAATGAAGAATCCAGTGTCACAATTGGCTAGATATGGCCCAAAAGGGAGATAAGTTACTGTTATATATAGATAGATATAAATAATATAGATATATAGATACAAATAGATAATTGTTTTCTCAAAATAGAATATCCCACCATATTCTGGGCCACAATTTCTTCACATCTATAAAATGAAAGAGTTGAACTAGGTAGCCTAATTTAATATTCCTTCCAAAAGTAAATCTTTGATTGTAAGAATTAGGGACTACACTTGTGATTTCATTGGTTCATGAAACTGTCAGACCAGGGAACTCCCAATTCAGCATCTTTTGTGTAATCTATAGTTTTAAAGAATTGTCTATGGGGTAGCTAGGTGTCACAGAGGATAGAGCACCAGCCCTGGAATCAGGAGGACCTAAGTTCAAATCCAGCCTCAGACAGTTAATATTTACCTAGTTGTATGACCGTGGACAAGACTTAACCCCATTGCCTTGTAAAAAGAAAAAAAATTAAAAAGAACTGATTGAGGAGGCCTAAAATAAATTTAAAAAAAAAAAAGAATTGTCTGGCACTGACAGATTAAGTGTCTTGCCCAATATCTCTCAGAGGTAGGACCTGATTCCAGAAATTCTTGGTCAGCCCTCTATCCACTATACAATGCTGCTTCTACAAGCTTAAATTTCTCTCAGATTACTGTATTATCACATCTAGAAGTGGCCAAAGCTATACTACAATATATATACATATATATATATATATATATATATATATATATATATATATATATATGGACCTCTTATGTTCCAATTCTACAAACTCATTATGGCCGAGGTGAAAAAAACAAATTAAAAATAATATATTGCCAATACTTACTTATGACTTGTAGTTTAACGTGCCTAGTGATGTTATACTTCACACCTTCATAGACAAAAGGCAGTTCACAGGTATAGTAACCAGAATTATCCAATGTCACATTGTTTATGAGGCAGTAAATGGATCCTTTCAAAATTGAAAACTTCTTGTTGCTTTGGTCCAAAAGCACTGAATCCTTTGAGAAATGTTTTTAAGCATTACCTTCTATTGTTTGACATGCAGAAATAGAATCATCACTGGCACCTTACTGCTTCTCTTCACTCTTAAACCAAATAAGTATTTACCATGAATCAGGCACTAGGTACTTTGGACAGTAGCAAAATATTTGCTCCTCTAATATACTAAATGTCCCTTTTGTTGTATAGTCATGGAGTAGTTTCACCAGAATGTGGAAATTCTTAGAGATAATAAACAAAACCTTACTGCTGATATCTTCCTCTGAAATTATTGTCTGTCATCCTGACTTCTATCTTGCCACTGGACTTCAAAGACTGGAAGAGAGAGTAAGGCTGATGACTTTATGCTGCTCTAATTTACTAATCCAATTCACAAGTGAGACTTCACCCTGCAATATTATTAATCCACTCAAAAAAACAAAGAACAATCTTCCATTTATACTAGAATTAAATTACTGCTATTGTGGTTGTTATTATCATTTCAAATGCCAAGATAAATTCCTTGAGGAAGATTTTAAAAAGATTAATGAACTATATGTATACAAAACAAGAGAAGAAAATGCAAAAAAATCACAAATATTAAGTCCCTTTATCTTTGAAATATGCCATCTTTTTTAAAAAGAGTACAATTGAGGCAGAATTAGAATAAAGGTATTTCTGACTCCAAATCTTTTTTTCTCTATGTACTTGCAGTCCTTTAAATTGTAAATACCTCAGTGGCACAGATCCTGCTTTTTTCTTTTCTTCATATTCTCAATTTATCACATTTGTAGCTATTATAATTGCATTTAAATTATTGCTGTTATGTGGAGGAATACTACTGCATGGAAGAAATGATAAACTGGATGATTTTAGAAAAACATGGAGAGACTTGCATGAAATAATGAAGCAGAATCAAGAAAATGTTTAATATAGCAACTACAATATTGTTCAAAGAATAACTATGAACAACGAAGCTATACTCAAATCAACTACAAAGGATATATGAAAAATGATACCATCCACCTCCAGAGGAAAAACTAATAGCATGCATATACACACATATACACACATATACATATATACATTATAATATCTATGTATGTATTTCTGAGTATATATATATATATATATATATACAAAACTGTGTATATATACATACTTTCTCTAGTGCGAAATAGGAAGGGAAGGAGAAAGAAAACTTGAATCTTAAAATATAACAAAAATAATTTAATTTAATTTAAAAATAAATTATTGCTATTGTGGTTGTTATTATCATTTCAAACACCAAGATAAATTCCTCGAGGAAGATTTTATAAAGATTACTGCACTATAGGTATACAAAAATGAGAGAAGAGAATGCAAAAATAAATCACAAATATAAAAATATTCCAGTCCAGGAAGAGAAAGAAAATGATATCTAAAAAAGATTGCTTTTTCCTTTAAGTAAAAGAAACAATTGCCCCAATTCTCTGCATAACAGATGGACCGTGATCGAAAGCCCATGAAAAATTTTGTTTAAAGGTAAATGCTGTCCTTGTTCAAACCCAGTCAACATCTAAGCCGTCCATATGATAATTATTTACATGTATTTTCCACTTACCAAATTTTATTATTTCATTTGGTCTTCATAGCATTTTATGAACTAAGACATGTAACTCTGGCTATCTCAACAACAAACAAGAACAACCAAGATGGAACAACTAATAAGTAGGACTACAAGTTGAGACTTAAACCAAAACCTTGCAACCCTAAGACCATTGTTATTTCCTCATGTTCTACAGCCCCAAATTTTGCCAATGACCAACAAACTTAACAGTGAGGACCTAATTCTTCCTAAAGTAGAAACTGTTTTAGATTCTCTTTATAATAAATATTATTAATTGTTCTGTTTTTTAATAGAGGTTGATAGAAATTATGTTCTGTAATTTTCAGTTGTATCCAACTCTTTGTGACCCCCTTTGGGGTTTTCTTGGCAAAGATACTGGAGTGATTTGCCATTTCCTTCTCCAACTCATTTTACAGATGAGGAAACTGAGACAAACAGACATAAGTGCTTTGCCCAGGCTTATAGATCTAGTAAGTGCCTGAGGCCAGATTTGAACAGAGGAAGATGAGTCTTCAGCTCTAGCTGAGCAATTAAAAGCATCATCTCTTTCTGAACTCCAGTATGTTCCATTCACATTATTTCTCGACTTATAATATAAACCTCTTTGAGAAAACAAAATTTCTTAAATTTGTTTGGTTTAAAAATTATTTCTACAAATATCATCCATCTTGATTTCTCTCTGCTGCACTCCTGACTCTCCAGACTTTGCCTGGAATGCAATAGGAAACCTCTTTACCTTGGAAAGTCATTTCCCTGTGGACTTTTCACACTGAAAGTCACCTCTACCACACCAAGTCCCTCTGATTGACTGGTTCCTCCCAGACTCTCTATTTTAAGAAAGCCACCCAAGCTAAACATGTCTTCACTTCTCTGCAAACTTTCTCTACAATGGCTCTTCATTGGAAACTTTTATTTATTCTACTTGTACTTTTTAAGGTTCATTTTACATGTCCTCCTCCACTATTCAAGCTCCCTAAGGTCAAAGGCTCTCTTTTTTTTCTGCTTATGCCTGTATTGCCAGCACTTAGCAAAAATTAATTGACCAAACGTTTATAAGGTTAATTGTTTGGTACTCTTTTTTATTTAACATTTTTATTATGAACTTAATAATCAATCACAAACAACCACAAAAACTTCAGTAAACAAAGAATTTTTTAAATGATTTTTTTCATGTTTTAGATGCAAATGCTTTTAAAAAAATATAAGCACATATTTTCTAATTTAAAGATGGAGCTAAATTATACTCCAATCAACTGCAGTGCTTTATTATGGAATATTGATCCTTACTTCTTAGCTCACTTTCCTCCTAGCTCTTATCTATCCTCCCTAAATAAGGAAACTTTACTTAATATTTAAGGACTTGTTTAAATGTATTTTTTAAAAGGACAAGAAACATTAAAAGTTAATGCAAAAGGATAGGAAGCATTATCATGTGGCTAACAACATAATGAATTTACATATTCCAACCTAACCATATTCTTACCTAATAAATGGAATACAAATTTTAGGGGTATATATATATACCTTGTACCATTTTATTTCCATGTTATTTTTGTCTTGGATAAAATAACTTATTTCAGGGCACACTAGATGTCCAGCACCAGAAGAGATTAGAGTTTGACGATAGGAAATGTATTGCAGAGATACTTCTGTCTTCTTAAAGAGCTTTAACTCAACAGACATTGTGGCACAATAAGATTCATTCCTGTAAAAAAGATGATAGATGGCATTTTGTTATACCATACACATGTAGAAGTAATGTCAAAGAGACAGAACAGTATAATAAGCATTTGATCAGAAGACTTGGATTCAATTCCAGGTTCTACAATTTCCTAATTATTAAAACCCTTCCTAATTACTGTGTCTTTCTCAGTCTCAGTTTCCACATTCATAAAGAAGCCATAATAATTGTCCAATCTCATTCCCAGGTTTATCAGGTTGATCAAATGAAATAATGCATATGGTGATGCTTTCTAAATTATGAAAGTCTAGAGGAATATAAGATTATGTATTAAATTATACATCATGATAATATTGAAGGAATATTATTATCAATACTTTGAGTTTAATGTGGCATATATTTGCATAGATTTTATAATTTATAATTCATCTTCATCAAAAAATAAATATCATGAGAGAGGATTTAACATTACAGATAACCTTTCTACATGACAAAGGGGCACCTTCAAAACATTCTGCTTGTCTTTTGACAAGAAGTCCAATGTATCATAAGGTTTAGAACTAGAAGAAACCTCACAAGTAATTTATTCAAGTACAAACACTTCTACAGCATCCTAAACAAGTGGCCTTCCAGATTTTGTTTAAAAAGTGGGGCAGCTAGGTGGTACAGTGGATAGAGCACTGGCCCTGGAGTCAGGAGGATCTGAATTCAAATCTGGTCTCAGACACTTAATAATTACCTAGCTATATGATGCTGGGCAAGTCACTTAACCCACCGCCTTGCAAAAAACTAAATAAATAAATAAACAGACAAACAAATAAATAAATAAACAAATGAATGAATGAATTAATGGACGAATAAATAAATAAATAAATGGGTGAATGGATGAATGGATAGATAGGTAGATAGATAGATAGATAGATAGATAGATAGATAGATAGATAGATAAGGGAAAAGTCACTATATTCCAAGGCAACTCTTGAACATTTCCACAGTTCTCATTGTTAGAAAGTTTTCCCTATGTCAAGTCAAAAATTACCTTCATACACTCTCCATTCATTGTTTCTAGTTCTGTCCTCAGAGCCAAGTAGAAAATTCTAATCTATCCCTAAAATTATTTTTCATTTATTGTATATGTTGTATACATGTTGTTCATTCCTTGCCCAACTAGCATGAAAGCTCTTTGAAGTCAGGAACTAGCTCTTATTTGTCTTTTTATTCTCCAAGTCTTATTCAGTGCCCAATTCCTGGTAACAGTTTTTAAACACAGTATTTAAATGAATCAGGCTGAATTGAAGGCAGAAATACATACATACATACATATATACATATATATATATATGAATATATAGTCTGTTATATATTGCCTCTGTAACTTTGGGTAAGTCACTGTGGTTCATGTTCTCCTGTCAAGATGAGGTAGCTGAATTAAACTAGATGGTCTTGAAAGTCTTCTTTAGCTTTTGATCTACAAACATATCATGTGTGTGAGTCTGTGTGTGTATACACACAAAAATAAAATATATAGATAAAATAAAAAATAAAAGTATAAAATATCTATTTAATATAGATATGTCCGAATATATGTATATTGTATCACGTATATATCTATATGCATATATATATATACATATATATGCTAAAACAATTGCACTTGTCCCTCTCCCAACTCCAAGTTACTCAATCATCCTGGCTAAATCAGTGCTAGTTTTCCCGGCAGCCTAATATTTATTATGATAGACCCAGGCTAAGTTAAGGGTCTTTTGTTCCTACAATCCTAAACCTAGTTCAGCCTCCTGGAGATTTCCCTTATCCCAGTTTCCCAAACTTGGAAGTCAACCCAGCATTTCAGGGAATGGACTTGGCAAAATCATAGCAGGAAAACTCATTTCTGTGAAAAAAAAATCTTGGTGAATCACAAGTCTGTTTTTACAAAATGTTGCTAATACTCTAAGAAGTGAGAGCGTAAGCCTCATCTTGTATTGCTAGAAATACAACACATTCAATAGATAATTTCTGTTGTAATCCCTAGTCAAAAAAAAAATTAAAAACCTAGTTTATTTTAATACCTTTAAAAAATCTTAAAAAGCAAAAACTATCATCTCTTATTAGGCATTTTCTTAAAATTAAGAATTTTTAAAGGTGAGAGAAAAAATGCCACTTTCGGCACAGGGTCTTCTCTTTTTCAGTTATCACCTGCTTGGGAAAATTCTCTTGCATTGAGAATATCCTTATGTAATGGGGGTTCTTTAGTGTCATAGACCCCTTTAATAGTCTAGACTCTAGAGAAATCTGTGAGCCCTTTCCTATGTGTATTTTTAAATACAAAAATTACTTAAGATTTCAAAGGAAATTATATTGAACTAGTTATAAAAATTTACTTTTAACTCACATACTCCAAGTTACAAACCCCAAAGATAATGGAGAAAGGATTAAATTTTGAATCACTTGACAGCTGGATTTGAACTCCTCAAATTTCTTAACTACATGACCATGTATAAGACTTTTCATTATTCTGTCTATATTTCCTTATCGTCATTTACAAATGAGGTTAAATAACAGGCCTAGTGTCTACCTCACAGGATTGTTGTGGAGATCAAATGGGATGATGGATCTAAACTGTTTTGCAAATTTTAAAACATTATATATAATCACAATAACTAATTGCCATTACAATATTTTTGTTGTTGTTCAATTGGGTCCAACTCTTTATACCCATTTAAGGGTTTTCTTGGCAAAGATACTGGAAGAGATTTGACATTTCCTTCACCAACTCATTTCACAGATGAGTAAACTGAGATAAATATGCTTAAGAGAAATGTCCAAAATCCAAATTCAGTATCTAAGGCTGCATTTGAACTTCCTGACTGCAAGCCGAGCACACTGCCCAGTATATGGGCACTAGACACCTATTGTAAATTATAACCTTCACCAAGAAGACATGCCATAAGAAAATAGGTGATTTCTATTAAGACCAAGAAAGATATAGGGGCAGCTGGGTGGTGTAGTGGATAAAGCACAGGCCCTGGAGTCAGGAGTACCTGGGTTCAAATCCGGTCTCAGACACTTAATAATTACCTAGCTGTGTGGCCTTGGGCAAGCCACTTAACCCCATTTGCCTTGCAAAAACCAAAAACTAAATAAATAATCAGGATACTGTGGTTATGTTAAATTAATGTTGTATTGAAAATTGAAATCTTTCCCTCTACTAATTATTACTTGGTTTTTTTTAGGTTCCACTGCACCACCTAGCAGCCCCTCTTCCCCTCTACTAGTGACAGTGGAGATTTCTATCCAGCTGAAAAAGCTTAGCATGGATCAGGTAACATTGCATGGTCATGGGTCAAGGATCAGCCTCCTTAAATTTGAAAAGACTCATCACCAGAGGGTAGGCCACTGAAAATTTATGATCAGAGAAACTCATGAAGATCGTTAATGAAAGTCCAGAGAGGCAAGAATATATGGAAAAAATATTCACAATAAATATGTCATTGATATTTGAAATATTGAAGGATAAGCTGAAATTGGAAAGTGTTAGATCCCCTTCCTCCAATTATTAGTGCTCTCTTTCACAAATTATTTTGTATTTAATTACTTTACATTTATCCTACATATAAATTTTAATAACTTAAAGTTTTATCAAGACTTTGGGGAGCACCATGATCTTCTCAATGAGATATGATCATGCTCAAAACTTACATATCCTTTTATTTGACCTCACATGCATTCATCCTGTGTTATATTTATTGCAACACTGCAGTTACATTACAAGCTTTTGGAAGGCAGAGACCACAGTTTATTTCATCTTTGTAACCACACCACATATATGACCCAAAGTCTACTACATAGTAAAGTTTAATAAATTGAACAGAATTATGTTAAGCATTTCTTCTGTTTTTTAAAATGCAATTTCCAGGAAGGTTTTGCAACACTTTTGCTTTATTCAGAAAGGAAAATGAACTAGAGTTGGAAGAGATATGGAGGAAAAAGTGGAAGTGAGGGTCTTTTTTTCACTCACTAATCAATCAATAAGAATTTATTAAGTGCCTACTGTGTGCTAGGGCAACTAGGTAGTAGAGTGGGTAGAGTACCAGGCTTTGAAGAAAGGAAGACCTGAATTCAAATGCAGTTTCAGATATCAGCTGGGTGACCTTGGATAAGTCATTTAACTCTATTACTTATTCTGTAAAATAAACTGGAGAAGAAAAGAGCAAAGTACTCTAGTAACTTTGCCAAGAAAATCCCAAATGGGAGCAAAAAGAAATACACAGAACAGCAACCACTATGTGCTGGTACAATATTGTACATACAAAGACAAAAATGAAACAGTTGCTGCCCTCAAGAACTGACATTCTACCTAAGGAAGGTCTTCTCCTCAATCAAGTTTTTCAAGATAACTACAAAGAAGAGCAACGCCAGTCCTGTTGAAATAAGGGGAGTCATGTGTTAAAATAACAGAGCTGGAGGTGGAGTCAAGATGGTAGAGTGAGAAGAAGCCATTGATCCGGGCTCAGCACGTCTCTTTTTCTCAACAATCTAGAAAATATCTCTCTCCAAAATCTGACCAAGAAAGAAAAGAAAAGTTGCAGTGAGTTGTTTTTCTATTACATGGCAGCTTAGGGAGAGAGACTGACAGAGAGATATGTAGAAACTGGGTTACACACCCATACACACTACACAGAGACACATATCACACCACATATGCATATAGACAGACACTACATACATCACACACAGAGAGACACACACCAGACACACGACAGAGAGACATACACCACAAACATACCACATACCTCACACACACACACACACACACACACACACATCACACCATACACAAGAAGACACACCACACACACAAACACAATACCATACACATGCAGACACACACCACACAGAGACATATAACATAACACACACAACACACATGCAGACACACACTACACATCCATACAGAGACACACACCTCACACACACACCACACACACACACACACACACACACACACACACACACACAAAACATCCATTTCCCCTTCCAAGCCCAACCCCAACATTACTTCACAGACAGTTATTACCTAAAGGTGCAAATATAAGTTCCTGCATCCTCCAGGAATGTTGGCACAATCCACAGAGCATCATCCTTTGTCCACATTCGACTGGAATTACCAGTTTCTGGAACAATGTTCTCAGAATCATTTTTATGCCATGATAGGTTGTAGTGGAGGCTGAAGAAGACCCTGTTGTGGAGCTTCGGGAAGGGGCTGTTCAGGACCACAGGCTCTCCTTCCTCCTTGAGTTTTGGAAAATACTTGCCAAGGTATTGGCAGCTTCCTGCAGTCAGAAGAATCAGAAATATCATTTGATTTTTATTTCTTGCACCCGAGGGAATAAGCAGCAGTGAAAACAGAGCTCTGGAATTGGAGCCAGGATCCGGGGTGTGATACCCAGGGTATCACATGCTTCTTTGTGTGACTTTAAGCAAGTCACTGGCTATAGACATTCTCTCTGGCCATTCTCCCCATGCCTGTTATGTTCTCCCTCCTCCACTCCAACTATTTGCTTCCAACTAAAATCCCATCTCTTACAAGAAGTTTTCCTAACTCTTCTGGATTCTAGTGCTTTCCCCTCTGCTAATTATTTCCTATTTATCAGGAGGATAACTTGCTTTGTATACATTTGTTTACACATTGTCTTAATGTAAGCTCCTTGAGGGCAGGAACAATGTTTAGCCTTTCTTCTAGGTTCAGTTCTTATGTCTCTACTAACCATGTGACCTTGGCAAATCTTATAGTAAGAATGATGGATTTGGATACAGAGAAGTTTGTGATCTGTCTGGTCATAGACACCTCACTTCCTCTCTGAGTCTGTTTCCTCACCTGTAAAATGAGTAAATTGGCCTCAAAGCTCCTTTTCAATTCAAAAATCTATATTCTAGGGTGATAATACTTCATTTTAGGACTACAGGAACTCAAAGATCCTTTGGTCTAGACTCACATTTATTAATCCCTGATTTTACAGGGTCCAAATTTGAGTTCTCTTCTGACAGAAGTCCTTCCAGTTCAAAATCTATGGTTGGGGTGGCTAGGTTGCCCAGTGGATAGAGCACTGGCCCTGGAGTCAGGAATACCCGAGTTCAAATCCGACCTCAGACACTTAATAATTACCTAGCTGTGTGGCCTTGGGAAAGCTACTTAACCCTATTTGCCTTGCAAAAACCTAAAAAAAAAAAAAATCTATGACCACAGATTTCTACAACAATATATTAACCATGTCTGAACCATGTCAAAACCATGTTCAATCCAGTCTCAAAAAAAAAATGCTCTGACATTTCAAAGAAGGATAAATGACAAAGCCAGTTCTGATGAAAATGAAAATGAAAATAACCAAATGATCTGATCACCTTTCCCTCTTTCCCTCCATCTGAAGGGATTCTTCCCCCTGGGAACTCCCTCTTTGTTTGACCCCTTATGGTTGGAGCAACTTGGAATATCTGTCTTTGTATCCCTAGTGGGTACCTGGCCTGCATAAAGAACTTGAGAAATGTTTGGTGATTGACTCACTGAGCTGTGGGAGCCAGCATATGGTCTTCACATGTAGTAAACTGGCAATAAACATTTGTTGCATTGGATTTGCCTACTGAACTGAGTTGTTCATATTTTACTTTTTTTTTTCAGTTATTGTCACATATATTGGCAGCCTCTGAGATGCCATATTCAAATAAATTAATCCCCTTCCACACAGGAAAAGAAATCCCTACAGAAAAACTAGTTTCCACTCATCAGATTTGGCTTTTTACCTTTATTTGTCTCAGGCTGAATGGTGGATGCAGAAACATTCACTGACAATGCACAGAAAAAGAAGAAAAGTCCGAATAATTTCTGAAGGCCAGAAAATGAAATCTGAGGTCCAGGACCTAGAAATCTAGAAAAAGTGAGAAAAGTCACACAGGAAACCACATGTCAACCAAAGTGTGCCCATATCCCCTGAGGACCCTGGGACTAGTAGAATAAATGCGAGGCTGGACCAAGGTTCTCTTGGTTCCTGTGTAGCACTATATAATCCTAGGATTACAGATTTGATGGGAGTTTTTTTTGTCCTTCATTCTTGAAGACCACAACATCAAGGAGGTGATGCCATAGTCAAGCAAATGAATTGGATTCGAGTGAGAGCATGCTGGGCTAAGTCACCAGTCTCACTTTTTTCTCTGGAGTTGTCTGGATCCAGTGACCAGATACGGATCAGGGATGACTGGAGATGGCAATCAAGTTTAAATGACTTGTCCAAGGTCACACAGTTATTAAGTATCAAGTGTCTGACGTTGAATTTGAACTCAGGTCCTCCTGATTCCAGAATTGGTTCTCTAGCCACTGTGCCACCTATTATTGCATAAAGCATTGAGAACTATAATTGGGGCAGGTAGGTTAGAGCACTGACTTTGGAGTCAGAAGGGCAGGAGTTCAAATCCAACTCAGACACTAATTTGACACTAAGTAGCTGGTGTGACCTCTGGCAAGCCACTTAACCCTGATTGTCTCACATTCAGTGGTATCTCCAATCATTCTGATTCATATCTGTCCACTGGACCCAGAGGGCTAGGGAGGAGAAAGTGAGGCTGGTGATCCCTCACCCAAATCCAATTAACATGCTTGTCATGGCCTCACCTTCCTGATGTCATAGTCTTGGAATTGATTGACTTTGTGGTCAAACTTTAGATAATGAGTCTTTCTGAAATCAGTTAGCCTAGGCCTCTACCACAGGTCAGTCCCATCCTTAAATTCATTCTGCCTTTGTAGTTACTGTCCTTGAGTCTCCAGTAACTCACCATCCCTTCCTTACTACAGTGAACTATCAGAGGAGCACATAAGTCAAGGTGCTCAACACAGATGATTAAAGTATAACTTTGTTTTCAGTCAGAAGAGAATTCAAAATTAGACTGAAGATAAAAACCAATTACTGTCCACCAGATTGGATTTGCAGCCATATCTAGCTTTGGATAGAATAGTTGGTGTTTGCCAATAGGACATTTGTTGTGGGTACATGTTGGCCAGTTCTTTGGTCTGGGAGATTTCAGGCACATTTATCTTAGTTTTTTAAAGAATGTGACCCCACCACTGGGGCTGAAGGGTCCTAGAGAACTAATATATTACAATGCAAGATTATTGAGGGCAGGAAATATTTCTTTTCCTTTTTTTTTCTCTTTAAATACCCATAGGCATTTTATAAATGAAATTAAATTTCTTCAGTCCCCTAAGATTAGGATACAGTCTCTACAGATCACAGTAAGTGATTTTCCAGTAGAGTTCTAGAAGTTGTCCTAGGAAACAAGGAAAGTAGGGAAGTTCAAGAGATTATAGGGAGTCAGTTGTAATGCTAGAAGCAAGGCTCAGACAACTACAACTCTAATAAGTCATAGTGAGTGGAAGGGAAGTGAGTTGAAATGGCTCTTTAGATCATTAATTTCAGATTACAAAAACTAGAAACTCCAAAGAATAAAACCAAAGATAGAACTTGCTACAAGAATGATCAATATATGTCAAGAGTTTGATTCAATTTGACAAATATTTATGAAGTGGTATAATTGAAAGACCTAAAAGAAAGCTCTAGGGGAAGAAGACATGAGTTCAAATTCTGCCTCTGATATTTACTACCTGAATGCTTTAGACAAGTTACTTAAACTCCCTGGACTTCAGGTTCCACATTTATAAAATGAAAAGATAAATTAGGGGGCAGCTAGGTGGCACAGTGGATAGAGCACCGGCCCTGGGGTCAGAAGAACCTGAGTTCAAATCTGACCTCAGACACTTAATAATTGCCTAGCTGTGTGACCTTCAGCAAGTCATTTAACCCCATTGCCTTAAATTTAAAAAAAAAGAACATTAAACCAAAGATAAATTAGATGGTCTTGGAGATCCTTTCCATCTCTAAGATTATTTGATTCTAAGTGTCCACCATGTATAAGATACCATTGTAGAATGATATTCTAAAACAATAAAATAAAATACAAATCTGCCATCAAAGGGAAGATAAGTGGTACAGTAGATAGAGTGCCAGGTCTAGGGTCATGAAGATGAATCATTGTCCTGAATTTAAATCTGACTTCAGACATTTACTGACTTATATGACCCCTGGGCAAGTCACTTAACCCTTTTGCTATAATTTCTTCATCTGTAAAACGAGCTTGTGAAGGAAATGGCAAACCACTCCAACATCTCTGCCAAGAAAACCCAAAATGGGGTCATGAAGAGTCAGATATGACTGAAAACAACTGCTTTCAAGAAAATTACAATCTGGTGGAGGGAGATAGAAATGTCATGTCAGAAGAAATCCAGGCATGATAGCCAAAATTTCGCACTCTTCTATATTAATAATTATAAGTCAGACAGTAGCTCTTAGGTAAAACTATGACTCTGTGGTGCGCTTTAAAAAGCTCCATACACTCATTTCATAATGAGATGACTAAGAATTGAGGAGAGCTTTGGGAGACTTATTTCCTAGCCCTGGTTCTCATACTAACTAATGTGTGCCTGGGAGATCAATTAACCAATAATATTAAATAACTTCTAAGTGGTAGACACTGTACTGAGCTCTGGGAACACTAATAAAACAAAAATGAACTAATCCCTGACCTCAAGGAGCTCGTATTTTGTCAACAAAACACAAATTTTGAGGGTTTTTTCCTTCAAAATATGAATATTTGTGAGCTCTCTTACAGTCTTCCCATCCTCTGATTCTCTTTCTTTGGAATGTAACAAATAATAAACATTCAAAACTTGGCATGCCCTCTTTCATAAAACATTTCCATGCTTCTCTGATAGTTCATTTTTTTTGTTTATTTTGTGTTTTAAGTAGTGAATCACAAATATCTGGTCAAACCATAGAGATGGTGACTAATTGGGGGTACAGGTCAATCCAAACTAATAAAAAGTCTACATTTTATAAATTTTTAAAAGAAGTAATTTTTTTAAAGGACTTTCTGTTACAAACTAGGACTTTCAAAGCTTAGATAAATTTGTGATAAAGAAGGCTTGAGATCTTTGGTAAATAGAGAACATATTTATTATATTAGAGGATGCTTCTGAAGTATTTAAGAAACAAGTGTTTAAAAATCTATGCATATCCTCTGTGAGTTTATAAATTGTTCATTTGCTTAACAAAGTCCCTTTTTGAGGTGATACAGGCACAAATATGGAAATTGTGTTTTACAATAGTAAACTCTAGTTTAGCCCTGGAGTCAGGAAAATCTGAGTTCAAATACTTATTAATTATGTAACTCTGGATAAGTTGCTTAATCCTTTTTGCCTCAATTTCCTCATCTATAAAATGAGCTGGAGAAAAAAATAGGAAACCATTCCAGTTGCTTTGTTGAGAAAACTCCAAATGGGGTCATGGAGAGCTAGACAAGACTGGAATAACTTGACAACAATAAAAGTAAATATTGAGGAAAGGCACATTCTTTTGAGTCACCTAGATAGTTTTCCTATAGATTGCCAAGATGTTCCAAAAAGAGAGTAAAGTTTGGAGAATAAAATGTAGGGAAGCCTGGATTTGAATCTTCCCTCAGATAGCCACCAGCTGTGTGACCATGGGCACAGACCTCTAGTTGCCTTATCTGTGAAAAGAAAATGATTATTCTAATGCCTACTTCACAGGTTATTGTGACAAAAGCATTTGAGAAACACCAAATAAAAAATGTGAGCTATATTTATTATTGCCACTTGACTGACGCATGTGACTAAATGATCCCCTAGTACCTTGAGCTAGAGTAAGTAGGTGGCACATTGGATAGAGTTGGAGAAGAGGTGTGTTGGGGGGACAGGCTAGAATCAGGAAGACTCATCTTTCTGAGTTAAAATCTGGGTTTACTAGATGTGTGACCCTGGGCAAAGTCACAACACCCTGTTGCCTAAGATCCTCACTTGAAAAATGAAGAAAATGGCAAATCATTCCGGCCTCTTTGTCAAGAAAACCCCATGAGGAGTTGAACACAACTGAAATACTAAATGACAATAGTACCCTGAAAGATTTAAACATGTGTGGGTAGACCCTAGAATGAGGAAACGGTAAAATCAATGAGTGCTTGGAATAGAAGGCATCTACAATTCATATATAGTCATATCACATATAAAGAGTGCTAGGTTTAGTATCTGAAAACATGGGTCAGAATCCAAACTCTCATACATTTTACCTGTGAAACCAAAGGCTCATAAACCTTAGTAGGATGAGACATACAATAACTCTATGAGATGGGTAATGTAAGTATTACTGTCACCATTTTACAGAAAGGAAATTAAAGGTTAGAAAGGGAAAATTGCTGGTAAGTTTTAGTCAGGACCTGAACTCCTGATTCGAGGTCCACCATGATTTCTAGTTTAATACTACAATGTCACCTGATATAAATTAGTCTCTTTGTGTTTCAGCTTCCTCATTTGTTAAATAAGAGAATTTTAGTTCTTTGAGTTTCTTCACTTTTTTCAAGGTTGTTTTTTAATGAATAATCCTTCACCAGGGAGAGGGAGAGATAGAGAAGAAAAAGAGGAATGGGGGGAGAAGGAAGAGAAAAAAAAGCAAGAGGAGAAAAGATGAGAGAGAAAGAGGTGGGAAGGGTAACACTGTGTGACCCTGGGCAAGTCACTTAACTTCTCAATAAATTGTGCTTTAGCTTACTTTCCTGGACTTTTAAGTTGAAAGGAAAGTCTCAGACAGGCATAAACAAAGACACAAAAAGAGACTTAAGCAGAAGCTCCATTTTTTAAGATAAAAACCATTGCTTGGTTCTTTTGGGTTGCTAATGAAAATTCATCACCCTCATTGCAATCTCCAGCAGAAAATTTCCCCTAGAAGATAAACTCTTGGAAGGCAGAGACTATTTTTCACATTATCTTTGTATCTCTGGCACCTGACTCAATGCTCTGTCCACAACAGGTGCTTAATATTTATTTTTGCTTAATTAAATCTATTAATATTGGCATCTTTCCCAACCAATGCTAATTTCAAGTGAATGTGCACTTTCTGGAAACTCAATCTGCTTTTATGAGTCAAAAATGCTTTTACTGAAGATTAACCACAGCAAAGTCTCTAGGATTTAATGCACATCTCAAATAACAGCAAAATGGTTCTGGTTTTTTTTTCCCTTTCATGGTATGTGTCACAGTGGCAATAAATGATATTCTGTTATGGTACAGGATGTGTTGTAAGAATTGAATTCTGAGAGCTTATACTTTATTATAGTCATGTCAGATTGGCTACACATAGTTTCCTATCTTGTTGAAACATGCTTATCTAGTTTGTGAGATGCTAATTGATCTTTGAAATGACTGAATGACTTGTCCTCTTGCTTTCCACTTTTATTCAGGTCCTTCTTCAAAATTATAGCAGGACTTAGTAATCGCTTATCTTTTTTTTCAGTTGTTTTTCACTTATGAGTGATTCTTTGTGATTCCATTTGAGACTTTTTTTTGCAAGGCAAGAGGGTTAAGTGGCTTGCCCAAGGCCACACAGCTAAGTAATTATTAAGTGTCTGAGGCCAGATTTGAACTCAGGTACTCCTGACTCCACTGTACCACCTAGCTGTCCCTGAGATTTTCTTCACAAAGATATCACACAGGTTTGCAGTTTTCTTCTCCAGCTCATTTTATACATGAGGAAACAGAAGTAAGCAGGATGAATGACTTGCACAGGGTCACATGGCTTAGTAAGTCTGAGACTGAATTTGAATTCTTGAAAAAAGTCAAAATAATGGAAATACCACAGCTCTTGGCATCAGGAAATCTGGGTTCAATTTCAAATTCTTAAACAAGTCATTTAAAACTTAAATTTCCTCATGTTATCAATGGGGGAGGTTAGATTTCTAGTTCTCCATGCTTGACATCTCCATGTTATCTTTCACTCTTCCTTCTCCCTCCTTATTCTTTTCTACTGCTACTCCCACCACTCGCAGACCTCATCATTTACCTAGCTAGACTTTCATAGCAGCTTCCTAACTGATTTCTTTCCCTCTAGCCTCTCCTCTTTATCTTCCATGTACATCAAGATGACACTATGTTCTTGAATAAGCATACAACCTCTGGCAGTTTTTATCAAAAGCTCAAAGGACTTGGTTTTCCTAAGAATTCACAAACAATTCTTATTATATTATCAGGGATGTGCTGTAGTCAGCTCCTACTGACTCCCAAGAACACATTGTTAAATTTTCAATGTGAGCATTTACAAGTAGTAAGTATATCTATATCTATATCTATCTATATATATATATATATATATATATATATATATATATATGAGCTTGATTTGTTGTCAAATACTACCAGATTTATTGAGATTAAGATTTAACTGGGAAATATCAAGCAAAATAAATAAAATAGAATAGATCATAGGTAATTTAATATGTAGCTTTCTAAGTCAATATCTCGCCCAGATTTACAGGTCTGAATGGTTTTGAGGTCTCATTTCTATTTAACATCTCAAGTCTAGATTAAAGAAAGTATTACTTTTATAATGTAAGTTAATCTTTTTTTCCAGAATGCTGGTTGTTAAATATTTACAGCACACTTCTAGCCTCTGAACTTCCAGCTTAAAACAAAAAACAAGCCAAAAAAAACCCAAACAAAATTAAAAAAGAAAGTTGGAGAGAGAGGTCTCCAATATGTTGAAAAAATACACACTAGAGGATTTATGGGAAGACAGAACACGTAGCATGAAATGGTATTAATGAACTCATCAATTCAGCTATTTGCATAGCTGAAGGAACACTCCCATCATTGGAATCATCTGGAATCAGAGCTTAGGAACTCTGATTGTGGAAGAAATTGCAGTAGGTTTCCAGCTGTCTATATTATGAGTGACACCATAAGTAAACTATGTTCATGAAAAAATATCTAGCCCTTGAGTGACTTGAGTCAGAGAACTACTGGAGTGTAAAAAGCTAGCTTTCGAGTCATAGTAAAGGTGCAGCAAGCCTATCCCCTGTGTGATTGAGGCAGAGTGGTTAGTTGTTGAGTAAAAGAGGAAAAGTCTCATCTTTTTTATTAGCCAAATGAAACCTGTAGACCACTTTTTTTTAGGTTTTTGCAAGGCAAATGGGGTTAAGTGGCTTGCCCAAGACCACACAGCTAGGTAATCATTAAGTGTCTGAGGTCAGATTTGAACTCAGGTACTCCTGACTCCAGGACCGGTGCTCTATCCACTCCACCACCTAGCCGCCCCTAGACTACTTCTAAGAATTATGTTTTTAAAAGCATAAAATAACATACCACTGGACTATACTCCAAAAGTCAATTATATTGAAATACTTATCAAAAAAATTTTTAAGTTTACAAACCCCAGATTATTTGTGATAGAATGAGTTTGTTGATATACAGAGGTATTATGAGTCTTTGAATCCTGTGACTCCATCAAAATATCTAAACAATCATAATCCTTTATGTGATACTTTAGGGTTTGCAGAGAATTTTATATATATATATATATAAAACATATATTATCTCATTTGATTTTTATAATAATCCTATGAGGTGAAAGTTATAATTCTCCTGATTTTTCAGATAAAGAAACTGAAACTTGAAGAGATTTGCCCAAGGTCACCTAATGACCTAAGTGTTTGAAGCAAAATTCAACTCAAATCTTCTTGATACTAAATTCCCATTCTATTCACTACGCAAAATCCATGGAAATATTTGAATACAATGATGCTCAACATTTACTCAAACCCATTTGGTGTATTCTTTTTGACTGATTAAGTCCACACTCAGTCTGCTATTTCATTTAATGCCATCTGCAGTCTGGTACTTACTTGTCTTTCCAGTCTTATTTCACACTGAGTGCTTTCCTCCATTTGGATTAAGCTCCAACCAAATTGAGCTAATCTCTAGGAACGTAGGTACTTTCCTGTCACTGACCTGCCTTAGACAACTTCATTTTCCTCAAAACAAAAAAAGGAGGTTAGACTAGATAGCCTCTGAGAATCCTTCCAGCTCTAAATCAATGATGTTATAGGACTGTGTCTTCATTCCTCTGCCCACACCACTACCTGTGTCCAAAATACAACTGGGGACACCATAGTACATAGAGTTCCTGGACTGGAGTCAGGAAAACTCAACTTCCTGAATTCAAATCTGGAAAAGACATTTAGCCCTGTTTGCCTCAGTTTCCTCATCTGTAAAAATGAGATGGCAAACCACTCCAGTATCTTTGCCAAGAAAGCTCTAAGCAAGATCACAAGGAGTCTGATCTAACAAAGTTAGAACAATGTTTTGTTCTTGAGTGAATAATGACTTTAATCTTTTGAAAGGCACCCTCACTTAAGGGATGCTATACAACAGATTATCAGAAACCTAGCCACATTTTCTTCTAAGAGCTATCTTAAAAATCTAAAAACAGAGATTTGAATTCTAGGCTTCTGGTCAGGGAGTCATGCTGCAGGACAACAGGAATAGATAAAGCAGAAGTATGGAACAATAGAAGAAGCACTGGATTGGGAGCCAATGAAACCTGAGTTCACATTCCACCTTTGCCATTTACTACTTTGGCAACCTTGGGTTACCTCTTTCTGGACTTCAGTTTCCTCAATTGAAAAAAAATTGAAGTAGAGTAAAATTCCTTCCAGCTCTAAAATCTATGATATTTTGAAAATTTTCTTCATCTATTATCAATTTCCTTAAACTATTCCTATTCTCACTATTTTCCCTTCCAACTCATCCTCCTCCTTTGAATCTACAGGAAGAGGGACTAAATATGCGATATATATCTATATCTATATATCTATATCTATCTATATATATATATATATATATATATATGATAAGTTATACCTTCTCATCTTAGAAGATTGCTTAGGGCAGATATTAGGTAACTTGCTCAAGGTCACACAGCTGGTTTGTATCAGAAGTGAGAATCAAACTCTTGCCTCCCAAACCAACTTGCTATCCACTGAACTACACTGCCTTTTAAAGTCATACCATGGATCAATGCATGAAGCTTTGATTTTGAAAGGCCTTCATACACAGAAGACACAGGATCAACAGAAGCTATTTCCACATATGCTTTAGAAACTTAGTTTACCCAGTCACTAAATGTATTTTGGAAATTGGAGTGGGAGAAGCAGGGATGGGATCTAAAATGTATTTCCACCATAAAGAATCTTACTTGAGGTTGAAAAAATAGCAAAAGTTACTTGTTGGCAAAGAAAAGGAAGATTTGAGCAAAGCCCTGTTTCCATTTAAAGCAACTAGAGCCCTGAGGGAGACCTTAGGAAGGGTTGGACTACTCCCTATTCTGCAATTACCTCACCTCAATCATTTTACCTCTCCCCAACCTCAATTTTCAATCTGTGAAAGAAGGGAACCAAACAAAAAATGATTGTTCAAATCCCTGTCCTCTCTAACAGTATAACTAAAATCATGTTGTTCAGCTGTGTCCAACTCCTCTTGATCCCATTAGGGATTTTCTTGGAAAAGATACTAATTTACCATTTCCTTCTCCAATGAGGAAACTGAGGCAAATAGGGTTAAGTGACTTGCCCAAGATCTTACAGCTAGTAAATGATTGAACTCAGTCCTGATTGAACTCAGGAAGATGTATCCACCTGACTTCAGATCTGGCATTCTATCCACTGTGCCACCTAGTTACAGCTCTAAAGTCAAATATTCATAAATTTAGAGCCAGAAGGAATCTCAGAAACCCTATCATGCCACTTCTACATTTAACAGATGATGGGAAGAGATTTGCCCAACATCACTCTAGGAATAAATGGCAGACCTGGGATTTGAACCTGAGTCCTCTGACTCCAAAATCAGCTTTATTTCACTTGACTTTGGTTTGGGTTTGGAGATGGAGAATGGGGGGGGAGGGGAGGGGGGATTTCTTCATGAATATTCATTGTTGAATATCAATTAATCAAATATTTTTTTCTCTTGCAAAAGAATTCATATTCATTTTGATCAGGAAAAAGCACAAACTTTGGGATTTTGTTAAACAACCCCAGTGAATAAAATTGCCTGAAGCAATTTATTCTACCTTATTCTCAACTTTGGTGAAAATATATCCCTAATTGGGACAGCTAGGTGTCACAGTGGATAGAACATGGACCATGGCATCAGGAAGCCCTGAGTTCATATCCTGCATCAGACATTAACTATGCATTCCTGAGTCACTTATCCCTGTTTGCCTCAGTTTCCTTAATTGTAAAATGGCAAACCCCTCTGGTATCTTTTCCAAGAAGACCTCAAATGGGATCAAGAAGAGTTGTACATGCCTGAAATGACTAAAAAACAACAAAATTATTCAATTGCTAATGATGCAGGGAATAATGAGCACAGAGAAATATTGTAATTGGAAACTAATTTTTCTTTTCTGCATTGTTAAAATATTTAAATCTAGTCATTATATCTATATCTATATATCTATACATAAACATATAGGGAACTGATTTTTATAATGTTTTCTGCACTGATAAAATGTTTCCTTTTGACCGTTACTTTGACCCTGGCCACACTCACCTGTGAGTCAAACTAAATTACACAGCCCGCACTCCAGTGTCAGAGAATCTGAGTTTTTTCACTTAGAAAGAACCAATCACCAGTCATCAATAATAACGATGAAAGGGGCAGCTAGGTGGAGCAGTGGGTAGAGTACCAACCCTGGAAACAAGAGGACTTGAGTTCAAATGAGGTCTCAGACACTTAATAATTACCTAGCTGTGTGACTTTGGGCAAGTCACTTAACCCCATTGCCTTAAAGAAATAATTTTTTCTTTTTTAGGTTTTTGCAAGGCAAATGGGATTAAGTGGCTTGCCCAAGGCCACACAGCTAGGCAATTATTAATTGTCTGAGGTCAGATTAGAACTCAGGTACTCCTGACTCCAAGGCCAGTGCTTTATCCACTACGCCACCTAGCCGCCCCAAGAAATAAATTTTTAAAAATAATAATGATAAAGAATCTGAAGTTCACACTGAAATTTGGAAAGTGTTGGAGTAAGAGATGAGAGACCCGGGTTCTAGTCCTAACTCTGATAACAATAATACTGCTATACCAACAACCATAGCAACAACAATAATAACAATGTTTCATTATTGAATAAATAACTTATTAACTACTGATATAATTTGATAACAGTAACATATAATATTTTAAAAATTGAAAAATGTTTTACATAATGTTATTTCATTAATCCTCAAAAATTCGGTAAGGTGAGTACTATTGTTCTCCCCATTTCATAGATGAGAAAATTGAAGCTGAGAGAGATTTGGTGACTTACCCAAAAATCTCACAACTGAGAGAATGTTTGAAGCAAGATTTAGAATATAGTTGCTTCCAGCCATTTATACCCTTGAGCAAATCACTTAACCTTTCTCTGGACCTCAATTTTCTCATCTATAAAATGAACAGAGCAGGTAGGCTAGGCTAATTTAATCTTTAATGTTGTTTTAAAGTTCCCACTGTCCCCACCCCCACAATTTTAGAAAATTCAAATCAAATTGTATGTCTAAGGATCTAGTTCCTGGCCGAGAAGTGGAAAATTGTCTCAAGAAATGAAGTCGATAGGAAGAAAGGCTTTGTTCTAACAGAAGAAAAGGAAAAAACCTAAAATTTGGGAAAAGATGATTTATTTTCCCATTCTTCAATTGACCCTCAGGGGAAGAACCATATTAGTTTTGTTTCCATCAGCTCTAGAGAAATATTGGCCCTATTGTGAACTTTCCAGGAAGTGGCTTCAGATGAATGAACCACAAGAGCATGATAGTAATGATTTCATTACTCAAAACCTCAGAATAGGGTCTCTGGGAAATGATGAGTCTCTATCAAGTAAAGAGGAAAAGGGAATTAGAATTATGCAAATTCATTCTAAAACTATTTCCTGGAACATAATTTCGTAAAGGACATTTTATTCAACAAAAATTTAGAAACTGATCTGACATTCGAAAGAGAACCATGAAGGGGATATTGGTGAGCTATTGAAGTTCCCTGAATTTGAATTTAGAGAAGAGGGAGAGGGAAAGAAGAAAGGAAAAGAGAAAAGGAAAAGAAAGAATAAAAAAGAAGCAGAAAAATAGGAGAAAGAGGAGAGGAAGATAAAGATGAAGGAGAGAATGAATGAACCAATGAAAAAATATTGATTAAGCATTGCCAGGAACTATGTTAAGCACTGCTGATACAAACACAAATATATATATATATATAGTCCCTCCTCTCAAGGAATAATAATAGGGAAAGACAAAACATTAGGTGGAGTGATGGTCACAGATGAATATTTTGGATAGGGAAGTCAGAGAGTGTTTTAGAAATATTATTTCAGGGGTGGCTAGGTGGCGCAGTGGATAAAGCACCGGCCCTGGCGTCAGGAGTACCTGGGTTCAAATCTGGTCTCAGACACTTAATAATTACCTAGCTGTGTGGCCTTGGGCAAGCCACGTAACCCCATTTGCCTTGCCAAAATCTAAAAAAAGGTAACATTATTTCATTGGCTCTTCACAACCCTGGGAGGTGAGTACTATTATTTTTCCCCTTTCACATGAGGAAACTGAGGCAAAGAGAATTTAAGCAACTTATCCAGGGGCACACAGCTAGTTATAATCTAAGATGGGATTTGAACTCAGGTCTTCTGACTTCATTCTCAGCACTCTATCCACTGCTGCTTTGCCTCTTTTTGTATTCCCAGTACTTAGCACAGTGCCTGCCAATTATCCTTTCCAGGTTGCAACTTTCCCTATCTAGATTTCAATATCTCAGAGATGGGTATAGGAAATTAAATGAGAATTTGTGGAGGGTTTGGTGGAATCCAAAGACAACCTGTGAAAGCCAACAGACAACATGGAAAAAATTTAGAAACTTGGAAATGTACAAACTATATCTACTATCGTATGGAATAAAATCGACATTTTATTTTTAATGCCATAAATATAGCCAAATTTTACAAAAAAGTATTGTAAATACACCATTTTAAAAAAAAAAAGAAAAAATTCAGATTTCTCCCTGATACAAAAAGAGGGCCAAAAAATTTTATGTGGATTTTCCAGATTAATGGTCTGGGGGGTGCAAAGGGAGGAGGGGAAATCCCCCCAGCTCCTGAGATATGAGAGGGATAATTGCATATATTTAGTGATGGAATGAAGGCTGTACCAACTAGTTACCTTAAGAGACTACCTTCAGTTCACTCCATGTACATATAGGTAAGAGTTAAAAATAGCTTTATTGAGTTGAATTAGCTTCAGAGGAAATTTTTAAGATTATTTTTATTCCTTCAGGAAAAAGTCAATTCTGTCCAGATAGTCCATTAGTCCAGTCTCAGAAAAATGCATAAAAACAAAAGTTCTCTCTATATATAGGTTGTTATCACAATGAATTCCACATTATGGTGCTGCAAATGTTCTCCGTACAATACAGTCCAGTACCTCTTGGAACCAAAAACCAAAAAAACCTAGACTGTTACTATGCGAAAATATGTACCCAGACTATCTCTAGATTAAATACCAGTGGAAAGTGAGTCAGGACCAGTTTTTTTCCTTCTTTCTCTAAGAGGATCATGGCATTAGGGATGTGAAGCCATGATATGAAAGTGAACTGGATTTAAGTGAGGGGAGGGTGCTGAGCAAATCATCAGTCTTACTTTCTCAACCAGAGTCATCTGGGTTGAGTGACCAGATTATGGAACAGAATGACTGGAGATGACCCTGGATACAGTGAGAGACCCTGGTCTTTTTAAGCTAGGGTCTTTAACAGGACTCAGTTTGACTGAGGCAATGTCTATTCAATGGTTAAGTAAAAAAATAATAAGGTAAAGAAAGGCCTCATCAACCTAGTCCAAAAAAAAAAATCATTCAGGGAGGGGAGTATCCTCAGGGTTTCTGGGCAAAACAAAAACAATTTCTATTTTCCTTCACTTTGAGACAAACAGGACTCAAGCAATGACCAAGTGGACCTATTGTTGACCAATCAATGAGAGCCAGTGTGAGGTGCTTTTTAGAAATCAAAGAAAGAGGCAGTATTAGAGACAAGGATGACTGTATGTCCATGCCAGAAATGTGAAGATCACAAAATATTTGAGCTTAAAAATCACCTGGTGATTTCTGATGAGGAAATGGAAAGAAAAAGTGATTTATTTCAGAATACATAGCTAATGCTATGAATTGTTCTTGAGTTTCTCTTAACTTCATTCTGCATCAGTTCATCTGTTCTTCCATATCTCTTTGAAATCATCTATTTCCCCATTTCTTACAGCATAATAATACTCCACTATATGCATGTGCCATAGTTTATTGTTATTCATTAACTGATGGGCATCCCCTTTCTCCATATAAAGTTGCTATAATTATCTTTGTATCTAAAGGATCTTTTCCTCTTTTCTTTTTTTTCTTTCTTACTATAACAAAAATATTATAAAATTGAATAATTTTGAGGACTTTTATAAAATGAAAAATGAAATGGATAGAACCAGGAAAATAATTTAGATAAAAATAAGATAAAAAAACAAGCCTCAAAAACCATAAGAATTATGACTGATGGAATGACCATTCATGATTCCATGGTTATTACTTATGCTGGACCTAAACTGGTTTCCTTGTATTTTCAACCCAGCATTCTTTTTCTTTTTTATGTATGTAGGTGGTAGGTGTGGGCATCAGAACTAATTGGAACTAGAGAACACAGGACAAACCAATTAGTGGGAACTCCCAGCCAAGATTCCAATAATTTCTTAGGAATGCAGTTAGAGTTCTATAAGTTGGTAACTCTGAACTTTGTTTTGTCTTACAGAAGAGTACAAGACAGGCTTACTTCTTTCTGTGTATGATACCCCTTGAAGTGATAAAAACCTGTTTCACAATTTCTAATCCCTTTGTCCCAGTTGAAAATATATAGTGAGACCCTAAGAGAGACCAGGGTTGATAAGTTTCCAAATGCATCCTGCCTGTGGGGAAGGATGTTACAAGGATCAAGGATCCTAGCACCCTGGTCATCAGCACAGGGATACAGTTTAAAAACTTAGAGACCATGTGAATTCAATTTCCTCATTTGAATGAAAAAGAGACTGAAGCATCGAGAGAGTGTAATTAGTCTATGGTCACACAGCAAGTCAGTTTCTTAGGCAGGATTTGAATTTTGGAGAAAAAGTCAAATTAAATGAAGTTTCTAGGGGGAAAAAATGCCTTAATAATAACTAACATTTATATAGTGTTTTAAGTTTTGCAAAGCATTTTACAAATATTATTTCATTTTATTCTCATAACAACGCTAGGAAGTAGGCATATTATTATTCCCATTTTACAACTAAAGAAACTGAAGCAGTCAAAAGTTAAATTAATTCCTCAGAATCACATAGTAAGTGTTTAAGACTGAATTGGTGGCACAGTTAGGTAGTGCAGTAAATAGAGCACCGGTCCTAGAGTCAGGAGGACCTGAGTTCAAATCTTAAAAGTTCAAAACTTAAGTTACCTGTGTGACCTTGGGCAAGTCACTTAACCCCATTGCCTTGCAAAAAAAAAAGGTCTGAATTTGTATTCAGGTCTTTCTGACTCCATGGCCTGTGCTCTATCCAGTTAGTCAACAAAGTGTTAGGCATGCAGTCTATTATGTATCGTGTTAAGTGCTAGGAAGATAAAAAGAAAAGCAAAAGATAGTCTCAAGGAACTCACAGTCTAATGGAAGAAATAACAGGCATACAACTAAGAATAAATAAGTTTATATATGGGATAAATGAAAAATTATCCAAAGGGTCACCTAGCTGTCTCTTTTATTATTCCATTCTAATATAAAATTTTTACCATTGGAATTTGGATTAGAAGACAAAGTTGGAAGCCTTGACTTTAGAAACCAACTTCTTCCTTCTAAAACCAGCCCCTGCACTCTGTGTGTTTGTGTGTGTATGTGTGTGTGTGTCTTTCTGTCTCTGTCTCTCTCAGTCTCTCACTGTCTCTCTGTCTGTCTCTCCTCTCTCTCTCTCCTCTCTCTCTCTCTCTCTCTCTCTCTCTCTCTCTCTCTCTCTCTCTCCTCTCTCTCTCACTCTATCTCTATTTCTCTCCCTTTTTTCCCCCAATAGTATTAATGAATCCTGGAAACCCTATCTTCTCAGCATTAATACCCAATGAAGATCCAGAAAGGGATGTTTTCTCTATCAAATTCTTGGCACTATTAGATGGTTAGACATCAGAAACTTATTATTTTACTAGTGATTGTTGTTGATGAGCCATTTTCTCAATCATGTCCGATTCTCTGTGCCTCCATTTGAAGCTGTTTTTGTGTTGTTGTTTTGTTTGCAAAGAAACTAGACTGGTTTGTCATTTCCTTTTCTAGCTCATTTTACAGATGAAGAAACTGAAGCAAATAGGGCTAAGTGACTTGCCTAGAGTCCATAAAGTAAACTTCTAAGGATAGATATGAACTCAAGAAAATAAAAATAAATCTTCCTGACTCCAGGCCCACTGTGCCATCTAAGATTAAAGAAGAAATGCTGCAGTCTGCTTTGGTGCAGTATCCTAAAGACCATGGATTTTTTCTGTTTAACTTGCAGCTGAACCCTTTTATATGTGTTAGAGTAGAATATAAGCTCTTCGACTGATTAAATTTTCTGTTTGTATTTTTGCATATAGTAATTACTTAATACATGCTTTTTCATTCATTCTTTTGTTCATCCATTCATTAATTTAAACATTTAATTAACTATAATCCTGGAAAGTGCAGAAATATTGGACTTGAATATGGTAATAATGATATATTTGAGGATAAGTTTTTATTTGGGGATAAAGGAGAACCCTGAGATAGTGGCAAGGTGTGAGGCAATCTTGAGGAAAGAGACTTGGAAAGCAAGAAGATACTGGATTAGGAAGGGAAGGACACCTAGCGGTAGCTTGGGGAAAGGGGAAACCAAATTTCCATTCTACTTTTTTTCTGGTCAACCTCCCTATACTTTACAACAACCACTTGTCCCAGTTTAATTAAGACATAATATAAATACAAAGAAATAATGTAAAACAAACATTTTCTACATCCCAGTCTTTCAAATAGTTTTCTATATTTATCATTTTTCTCATTATTGTTGCCTTGGGGCATACTATCAAATCAACTCTGTCAACTCCTTTTTATTGTTGTTTCTTCATTCTCTCTCTCTCTCTCTCTCTCTCTCTCTCTCTCTCTCTCTCTCTCTCTGGCAAGACAATGAGGTTAAGTGACTTGCCCAAAGTCACACAGCTAGGTAATTATTAATTATTAAGAGTCTGAGGCAAGATTTGAAGTCAGGTCCTCCTGTCTCCAGATCCAGGGCTCTATCTAATGTACCACCTAGTTACCCCTTGTCCTTCATTCTCAAAGCGGACCATGATATCAGGAAGGACATGACATGACTTGCAATGAATCATATTTAATTGAGGGAAGGCTGTACAAAGTCACCAGTCTCACTCTTCTCCTCTGGAACCAACTCTGCCTAGTGGCAAGAGAAAGATCAACTCCTTGAGAAGTGTGTAGTGGCCATTCTTCCATGTTGCAGCTTTTAGCTTCTTTTCTTCTTTAAATCTTTAACTCCAACTTCCTTTTTTCTTCTCATTATATTAAAATTGAGAATGTCAAGATAATTCAGGTCCTCTATGAGCAGCTAAGTGGCATGGATAAATCCACTGGACCTGGCATCAGAAAGACCTGAATTCCTATTCATCCTCAGACACTTACTGATTGTGTGACCCTGGGCAAGTCAATCAATCAACAAACCTTTATTAAATGCCTACTTTGTGGCAGGCACTATCACTTAGCTACTCTCTGCCTCAGTTTTCTCAACTGTTAAATTGGGATCACAATGGTACCTACCTCCAAGGGTTGTTGGGAGGATCAAATGAGATAATATTTGTACAGAACAGGACTTGCATATAATGGGCACTTAATAACTGCTTATTTCCTTCCCTTCTTTCCACAGGTCTCTTTTCTGCTATCCTGTATAAGTAGAAGGAGGGGGTCCACATAGGACTGAAGGCCATTCTGTATTTTTCTTTGTTTTCCATGTTGCTCACAACCACTCAGGAACTCAGTTTCCTTTTTTGTAAAATGAGAGGGCCTTTGTGGATGCTTGCTGAAGGCCCTTCAAACCCTGAACCTTATTATCCTATGATATAATTCCATAATCTGTATAAACTCTAGCTTCCTGCCAATGATTGCACTTTGATAATTTGATTCTTTCAAGATGTTATCATTTATACTTTGGTGTACAGGGTGTACTTGAGGATAGTTTTGAGAACAGAAAAGAGGAAAGAGCCTGAGGGCATCAAAAAAATGAACTTGGGGGAGGGAAGCAAGACTGGGGGGGAAATTGTAAAACTCAAATAATATCTTTAATAAAAATTTTTTAAAAAATGAACTAAGAGGAGAAGAAGAGGCTGATGGAGAAGTCTATGTAAGCAGAAGATAAATAGTTTACTTATAATTTCCTTAAATTCAGTGTTGACTTTAGAACATTATTTCATTATGTTCCCTATCTTCTGTTAAAATAAAATGAAACGCAAAGAGCTTATTCATGAAGAACCACGATTAGCATGCTTGCTGTTGTTGAGTCATTTCTGACTCTTCGTGATTCCATTTGGGGTTTTCTTGGCAAAGATACTCCAATGGTTTGCCATTTTCTTCTCCAACTCATTTTACAGATGAGGAAACTGAGGCAAACAGGGACAAGTGACTTGGCTAGTAAGTCCCTGAAGTCATATTTGAATTCAGGTCTTCTTGACTCCAGGCCTAGCATTCTTTTCACTTCACCACCTAGTGACCCTTTGGTTAGCATGCTTATGAGTCACATATACTGGACAAAGCTCTTATTTCCCTAAATATATATATATGGGAACTACTAGATTCTCCTATAGTTAACAGTTCCTCCATATGCTTATAGTTTATTAAACAAACAAGAAATGAACAGAATGATTTGAGAGAACTAGAGAGCTAAAAAAAACTGATTTTAAGTTGCATGTTTTTTAGGCAGCCCAACTATTCCTGTTTATTTCTCCACTTCTAAAGGAGAAGGAAAACCAAGAGCCCTGCAGGGAAACAACTGATGGGATATTCAGTTTGACACTGGTGGAAGGCAAAGAAGGGGTCATCTATACAGTATTTGTATTTGCGAGAGGATAATTAGATCACATAGTCTCACAGACTGAAATTCCTACTCTTTTTGATTAAGGGTTACACTTCAAACATTCCTATCATGGTACCTGAGACAGGTAAACTATTAATTTGTATAGAATAAAAGATATGTAAAACTGGACTAGATAGCATAGGCACCCAGAAGAAGACAAGGGAATGAGGGGGGAACAGAGGCAAACTGAGATAAAGGGGAAAATCATGTAGCATGCTAAACAAACAACCCTCCCCACAATGACACACAGAATGTTAGAATGAGAGGAGTTCTCAGAGGTCATCCAGTCCAAACTCTTCATTTTACTGGTGAGGGAACTAAGACCCAGAATGCTAATGTGATTTGATCAAAGTTAATGAGAGATTCAGAATTCCAAACCTAAGGTTTCTGATGCCAAGTCCAATGTTCTTTTTTCTAGCTTGATAGGGAACCAGCACAGTAGAAATGGGGATGTTTGGGGGTATTTTAAAAATATTACAATATGATATTTTATTATATTAATTATAATATGTTCATTACACTATAATTTATTGCTTATATTTTATTATATTTATCATAATGTTTATACTTATACTATACATGATACATAAGATATTTTTTTCTACTGATTAAACTATTATGTTTTATTATATTTACTATAATATAATATCTGTGAAGCTTTACAGTTAACAAAGTTATTTGTTATACATCATCTCATTTGACCTTAACAATCTTGTGGGTTAGATAGAGCAGATGCTGGTAGTTCCATTTCACAATGAAAAAAGTAGGACTTAAGAAAGTTAAATGATCGGGGTCACATTGTTAGTGACAGAAGGAGGATTTGAGTCCTACTCCAGCATTTTGTCTATTATTCCACCCTTTACTAGTTGCTTGAAAGAACACATCCTGGAAAAAGACAAAACACATAAAACTGGTAAAAAGGTGAAAGGATCACCGAGGGGTAGAGATGAAAACATCCCCAAGCAAATCTCAACTACCCCCCCTCAATTTTGCTGAAGGAAGGTAATTTAAAAAAAATAGATTCACCTACATTTAGATAATTTCTTGAGCTCTTTAAAGGTAAGAACTCTAAGAAGAGATGAGAGAAGTAATGATTCTAATATGCTTAGCCATTCACCTCTTCAAGCCCTACCCCATGAGAAATTTTTGTCTTCTTGATGGAAATAGCATCTATTTCTCCACCACCTCCTTCATTTCTACCTTCAAATCTCCTTACCTGTGGTTCTGCATTCTTTAACTTTGTCCCTGCTTGTGAACAGGAGGCTTCAGGCAAGGATTTTCCCTTCAGCTCAAGGGTTCAGCTCTTGTGGCAGTAGATTTATAGGCTCCTACCTCACCCCACCTCCAACTACACACACACACACACACACACACACACACATACACATAAACACACAGGCACAAGTGGCACACATATGCACACTCCCTGGTTTCCCAATCAGGTTTGTGTCAGCCCCAAAATTGACTATGCTGACACACCTTTTTTTCTCCTCCCCAAAGGAGTACCTCTCCAAGGAACCACTCTATTGGATGTCTCGTCTCTGCCTTCTGCCCTCCCAGATAGGGAAGTGACTTATTACTCCTGCTTAGGTTTCCCAAGTGTGTGTGTGTGTGTGTGTGTGTGTGTGATGAACTACATATTGCACAGTGCCAGATGATAGAGAAGGTATTTCAGTAAAGCCCGAATTATCACAATGGAAGGGATATTTAGTCACCAAAGTATTAGGTCTCCAAGGAGATGGACCATTTCACCAGAAGGTTATGATGGATTTGTTTTACTCAGGGATTCCTAATAACAGTCTGTTTATTCTGTTTTGGGAATTTTTGAGAGTTTTATTAGCATCTCTTTAATTGAGTTTTTTGGAGCTAGCCCCAAAACTGAGTTTTGGAATAAAGACCCCAAGTTGTATCTATCTGAACAAAGCAATTAACTTCAGAATCTGTGCCCTGTTGCCCAGTCCTGAATGAAGTAACTCTCCTTCCCAACTATTTATTTTCTCTAGGGAACTAGAAACAGTATCTAAGATAAGGAAGGGTATTATCCTGAGATAATGAATGGGGAGTTGCTGGCCCACAGTGACCAGTAGTAATAATGTTAACTCACTTTTATATCACAAGATGACCTGTGAGTTGTACTCTACACTCCCCAGTGTCCTCTACAGATTAGCAAACCGAGGCTCTTAACTCATAAGGTTAGGAAGAGTTCAAGCTGAGATTAGAACCTAAATCTTTTTATTCCCAATCCTTTATTCTTTCCATATTTCCATGTTAGCTAAAATAGCTAATATTTCTAAAGCCCTTGAATTTTTGCTTAACATATATGTCATTTATATCACTTAATGTCTATTATATCCTTCAAACCTCACAAGAAAGCATTGACTAATTCAGAGCAGTCATATAAGAGGGAAAAACAAACAATCAAAACTGAAGGCTGCTAAATTATAAAGACTACTAATCTTGGCCTTAGCATAATTTTGAGTTGCAGGCCATGGGTTCAAATCCAAATTTGCCACTTACTGAATAGATGACCTTGGACCATATACTTAAGGATCTTTGTCTTCCTCTCTGTGAAAGGGGGAGAGGAAGAGAATTGGACTAGATAGCATACATAGGCTGCTAAATTAGCATGGATAGAGAGATAGAACTGGAATCAAGAAGTTCAAATATGGCCTCAGATACTTACTGGATTTGAAACAAATGGCAAAGATGCATTTTTTGAACCTAGTGCTATTTGCAGAAAGGGAAGGAAAAGAAGCTTCATAGACAGCTAAATCTTGCAAATTTAAAACCAAACAGGTCTACTTCCCTTCTCTGTTACTCAACTTCTTATTCTGTAAAATGAATAGTTTGGACTCAAAGACCTCTAAGTTCTGTTCCAACTCCAAATTTATAATGCTAGGACCCTATGAATACCACAACCTGAAGAAAATAGAGAATTCAGCCATGCCTAATTCCTTTTCCAACCAGAGAAGACAGGATTCTGTTCCAGTCATATAAGATATCACCCAATAAAAAGAGTCCTAAAAACTCTAGAATGTTTAAGCAGGAAAACATCTAGATGTCATTTGGATCAGCCCCCCACCCCCACCCGTTATCCAGCCCAGAAGTCAGTAGGACCTAAATTTAAATCTGGTCTCAGACACTTGACACTTACTAGCTGTGTGACCTTGGGAAGGTCACTTAACCCTGATTGACTCACATCCAGGGCCATCTCCATTCATCCTGATTCATATCTGGTCACTCAACCCAGATGGCTCTAGAGTATAGCCCCTCACTCAAATCCAATTCATGTGCTTGTCATCATCTCCTCCATGATGTCTTGGTCTTTTTTGAGAAACAAGAACAAACATCATCATCACAGAGGAGGAAACTAAAACACTATTTAATCAGTCAACAAGTATTTATTAAGGGAGGTATATTAAGTAAGTTATTTGTTAAAGGTCATGGGTGGTGTTAGGTGCTGGAGATTTAAATAAAAGCAAAAACAGTCTGTGTCCTCTGGGGACTCACATTCAATGAGAAAAAATAACCTTCAAACAATTATTCATGATACAAAATATTTACAGGATAAATTGGAGATAACCTATATTAAGGAAAGACTTTGGGCAGAAGGTGGGATTTTAGTTGAACTTTGAAGGAAACCGTGGATACCAGAGGTGAGGAGGGATAGTCAGTGAGAATACAAAGAGTCAAGAGATGGAGTTTCTTATTTGAAGAATAGATATGGGTTCAGTCATTGGTTCATAGAACATGTGGAGAGGAGTAGAGTGTTAGAAGACTGGAAATGTAAGAAGGGACCAGGCTAAGTGTATATGTGTGTATTTATATGTCTACCATCTAGATTGAAAGTTCTGATAGTAAAGAGTATGTCCACTTCATGTAAGCATTTACTAGATTTGTATTTAAAGAATGAAGGGGAAAAGGCAAGTTCAGATAAATAATGGAGTTATTGTGATAGGGTAAATTCATTCCACCAGAAAATTTCACCCAGAGACATCAGCCCATCCTAGGAGATAAAGGATACCAAAAATCAACCAAGCTCTACTGTTCCAAGGTCTTTGTAACTGACACCATCAAGTACCTACATCAGATTTTAAGTCAATAATCAATGTCTCCTTGCAAAGGCACAGATCTAAATCTTGTGGGGCTATAAAAAGAGGTCCACATAATTCTTTCTATGGATCTTTTTTAGGAAGTAGTTTCCCAAAAAGCCAATCTCTAAAACATTGCTCCTGGCATAAAATCATCCAAGAACTTGTCCTTCAAATAGTTTGTTCTTCAAACAGTTGCCTACCTCTTCTGACGCCAGGCTCTGAGTCATGTGGGACATCCTTATAGTTCCTTTTCACTATTATCCACAACAGTTTAATGGAATTTCCCCTCCCCTCACCCACTGATGTGATGGGAAAGCAAAGACCTACAAAGTATAAAAGCATTGTTGAAATGACTCTGATATTCAGGAGAAAACGATTTAGGATGCTTTCTATAAAGATTAAAAAGATGACACCTCATTTTATAGATTCAAGAATCAGCAATCAATGAAAAGAAGTACCATATTTCCCCTTGTATAAGATACCTTAATTTGGGGGTCCAAAATCTGAAAAAATGTATTACATAAAGTTATTGAACTCAAGTTTTATTCATCATGAATTCAAGGACCTTCTGCTCTTAGCTTTCAGGCATCTTTTGGACAAATGCTTAGTTCATTCTGTTTGATGAACCTGAAGCACCAGTTGTGTCCTCCTTGGAAATCAGTCACTTCTTTTCCATCAGCAATTCTTCTGGCCTCATGCTGAACCATCTTTATGGACACAAGAATTCCATTTGCCCTTTGCTCTTCAAACCATCTCTTCAATTCCCTCTCTAAATCAGGCTATTTGACTGACTTGCCTCTCATGGCCTTCTTCTGCCATGGGGTCTTTGGTAGGGTTTCTTCTTCCTATAACCAATCTCAGATTGTTTTCTCAGTTGGAGGAAGACCAAATTGCCATTAAGCAGCACAAATTCCATTCACTTTTGCAAACTAGATCACTTTGAACTTGAATTCAGCACTGTACAAAAATCTTTTCTGAGTCATTTCTGGGCAGAATGTGATGAAACATAATCTAATATACCAGTAACAAATGCAAAACAATGAGCACAAAGACAACAAGCACAAAAAAGCAGGAAATACAAGTAAAAAAATCTATAACCACTGTATAAGACACTTCCAGATTTTAGAACCCATTTTTTTTTTCAGAAAAGGATGCATCTTATACATAGGGAAAAATGGTAAGCGAAAGTTTCTGCCCCTTTCCTTTCATTGTGTAGAAAAAAGAAAGAAGGAAGATGAGCCTGCTTGACTTCACTTTGAGATAGGAAGGGTGGGGAAGGAACAGATTAGAGATCTAAAATGAAATTAGTGACCTAAGAATTCCTCCATCTCATGAAATATAGTTGAAAGGAAGGGCACTGCAGCAGCCAGGCTAACTGTGTGAGCACTTCAAATAGGATAGAGCAGCCAAGAAAATTTGAACCATGGAGACAAGTGTCATGGTATAAACCTAGGGGACTGATAGCCTACAGTTGAGCAAGGAAATGAAGTTTCTCTGTATAGCATAAGACCACAAAAAACAAAGGTTTGACCTTTAAATCATATTGGGGAGAAAATGTACCTCCTCACAAGTATTTCCTCCTTCATGTCAGCATCCTGGGACAGAACTCTGATCATCCTACCCTAATTATGTTCTGAAATATGGTCGTATCACTACAGAAGAAAGGAATTGACTTTCAGAGAGAAAAAAAAGGTAGCATAATATAATGGAAAGAGAAGTGAAACTAAAATTTAAAAAAGTCATGGGTTCTGGTTTTGCTTTTGATACTTTCTAGCTGTATGGCTATGGAAAAGTTCCTATATTTCTCTGAAGAGGAAGTAGACAAAACCTCTCTCAAGAAAAATCAACCTTAGAGGTTAAAGAAACAGAGGGAACTTGTGTAAATAGTGACCTTTAGACTAAAAAAGACATCAGAATGAGCCTTATTGGATTTCTATCTTGGAGTCCTCTACTATCATCTGTTTTTAGAAAATGTTAGTAATAACACCTACCTTATAAGATTTTGGTGAGGATCAAAAGAAACAATATTTGTAAAGCACATTGCAAACATTCAAGTTCTAGTTAAATATTAGCTATCAATATTAACAAACACAGAATCTTTACTTTTCAAAATTTATTATCTCATTAGATCTTCTTTTTATTGATATTTTATTTTATTTTTCCAGTTATATGTTATGAAAGTTTTTCAACATTCCTTCACATGCATATTTATGTTACACAATTTTCTTCCACCACCCTTCCCACTGAACACCCCCTGCCCCTCAATGGTGAACAGTCTAGTGAATATTGTACATGTACATTTGTGTTTAACATGTTTACTTATTAGTCATTTTCTGAATGTGGAATTAGGACAAAGGGAAAAGAAAGAAAATCATGGGATAAGAAAGAAAGCTAAAAGAAAATCTTTAAAAAGTGAATATAGTGTTCATTCAGATTCTATTATTTGGTTTTTGTCTGTTTTTTTTTAATTTTCTTCATCTGAATGTGGATGGTATTGCCCTTAACAGGTCTTCCAGGATTGTCTTAGCTTTCTGAACTTCTAAGAGGAGCTGCATCCATCAAAACTGATCAACTCATAATGTAGTTAATGTGTACAGTGTTCTCTTGGTTCTGCTCCCTTCACTTAGCATCAGTTCTCTAGAGTTCAACCATTCATGGTTACTTTTAGAAAAATTCACTAGAGCTTCTTTAAGCTTCTTTATCAAAATAGCAAAATTATGCATATTCATTCATACCAAGATATTCAGACTTGTACTTAGTTCAGAAAGTTGCCAGATTTGTTTGGGTAAGAGAGAAGGAACAAGAGAAGATTCAAAGTCATAAATAAGAGGAAGATACAGAATTTGAGATCTAAATCTAATCCTTTTTCAGCTAAGGAAACTGAGGTCCAGAGAAGGTAAATAATACCCCAAATCATAGAGATTATGATTCAGATTCAGATTCTCTGACTCCAAATTCAATGTTCCTTCTACTACAGTTGAGTTGCCTTCCTACTGCAAAGTATATGGCTTCTGTACAAAGGAATCCTGATTAAGGTGACTTTGAATCAGATCTTATGCCTATGACCAAATAAGGATAGTTTGAAAGCAACGTAGTATAGAGGATAGAGAACTGTACATGAAAATAGGAAGATCTAGATTCAAGTCCTTTTTTCACATACTAGTTGTGTGACCCTAGAAAAGTCATTTAACCTCATTATTCTGAGACATAAGTTGTCCAAAAGGTGCTGGCTAAGATCTCTTATTGAAATTTTCCCAACTGGGAATTTAGAAATCAGAGGTCTAGGCCCTATCCATTTTGTTTTATATATACTATCTATTTTATTGGTATAAATGTCTTATTCCTAATGGGAACATTCACCGGTTTACCAGTTGAGGAAAATGACACTCAAGGAAGTTAAATAATTTGTCCCATGTCATAAATGTCAGAATCAGGATTTGAACTCAAGTCTTCAGATTCAAAATCCAATACTCAGTGCTTACATTTCAGTTTCTCCTGAATGAGGTTGAAAAATATTCTCTAGGAAACTTCCATCTTAGCAAGTGCTACAATATGTCAAAATGAATCTCGTTTATGAAACTGTAAAAACCATAGAAATGGTAGAATGTAGAAAAGGCAAATAATCAGAAAATAGAGGATCGAGAGGAGAAATTCATCTTAGAGAAAGCTAGAACTGTTGTGAAGGAAGTAGACTGAGTTTCGGGAAAACATCTCTCAAGAAAACGAAACATTAGAGGTTAAAGAAACAAAAGGGGACTTGTGCAAATAGAGACCATAAGACTGGCAAAACAGGATGAACCTCCTGGATATCTATATTGAAGGACGCCTCCACTATTCTAGATTATCTGCCCACCAGGATATTCTAACAAGATAAACCACTGAAAGAAAACTGATCTTTGACAACTCATAAAATCTTAAGGTTAGTAAATTCGATCCCCCCAGGTTAACATAGTCTTCCTCAAATCACCTGATACTGTCCCTAATTCAATCTCCCAGTTAGGGAAAGCACATGATAGTTTTTGTTTGATTAAAAAATATTACCTAATTATGTTTAAAACCCTCTGTGTGTATGTGTGTGTGTGTTGTGTATATTTATAAGACTTTTGTTCTAGCCCTTACCCATCAATTATACTAATAAAACTTTTTTTATCTTCTAGCCTTGATGCCTGATTTATTGACATTCTTTCATTGGGCCAAGATGGGATGGGAGAAATTCTTGGAGAGGTTCTTGGAATCTCTAAGTTGAGAAATTCTATTAGTACCACAGATCTGATGTTTGGTAAAACTACCACCATCACCACTACTACCACCCTCTGTGTGTATGTGTGTGTGTGTGTTGTGTGTATTTATAAGACTTTTGTTCTAGCCCTTACCCATCAATTATACTAATAAAACTTTTTTTATCTTCTAGCCTTGATGCCTGATTTATTGACGTTCTTTCATTGGGCCAAGATGGGATGGGAGAAATTCTTGGAGAGGTTCTTGGAATCTCTAAGTCAAGAAATTCTATTAGTACCACAGATCTGATGTTTGGTAAAACTACCACCACCACCACCACCACCTTGTGTAACAGTAATATAAATTCAATTTTTGGAATCTAAGTGACACAAGAGATAGGGTCTGGGAATCAGGAAGAAGTGAGTTCAAATCCAGCCTCAGACTCTAACTAGTAATGTGACTTTGAGCAAGTCAGTTACCATCTGTTTGCCTTAGTTTCCCTACAATAAAATGGAGGTAGTAAATCACCTACTTTCTCCTTTTTCTGAGGCTTTCAAACTCTAAATCTAACCCTCAAGTTCATATTTCAGTTTTTAATGAATGAGACGGAGAGATACAGTTACCATATTTGTCCAAGCTGCTATAATATTGAAATGATTCTTTTTTATGAAACTAGCTGTAAACTGTAAGGAAAAATGTGATATCATTAGTAAAGAGTTTAACACAGTTCCAGACACATAACAGGTACTATATAAATGCAAACTATTACTATCATTATTAATTACAGGACTAGTTAGTTCTCAGGGAAATTGTAAAATAGGTTGTTTGTCTTTAACTCTCTTGCTTCCAGAAAACTCCTCTTTCCTGCTATCTTTAAGTTGCCCATACTCCAAAATTAAGTTCTATTCTCCTTGTTATTGTTCTTCAGTTGTGTCTGACTCTTTGCGATCCCATTTGGGATCTTCTTGGTAAAGACACTGAAGTCATTTGTTATTTCCTTCTCCAGCTCCTTTTACAGATGAGGAAACTGAGGCAAACAGTGACTTGCCCAGTGACTGATCTTTGACAGCTCAAGAGAACTCAAATATTCTTCCCCAAATCACCTTCACCCTGTCCCTAATATTCTATCTTCAATGACTGAATCTCAAACAAATGATACAAAGTATCTGAGGTCAAATTTGAACTTGAATTTTCCTTACTCCGGACCCACTGTACCATCTAACTGCTACCTTATATCTCCTATAATCTCTATTAATTGATATCTCATTTCCTTAAAGCAGATGATCTCAGTTATTGTTAGGAGGAGCACAGGCTGAGTAATCTAGTTTATATTAACATATAAATGATGAATGACTCACAGTGAGAGCAACATGACTACTACATAAAAGTCAGCCTTTGGGGTCAGAAAGACCTGGCAAGCCCTGCCTGACACATACCTGCTGAGCAACCATGAGGAAAGTCACTTAACCTCCCAATGCACCTAGATAACTGCAAGTTGTAATTGAATAGCCTCTCAGAAGAGCAACCTATCAGATTCTTCATAAATAGAATTTCCTTACTAGAAGTTCCCCCATACACTTGTTTTCTTCATATTAGATTAGCCCTCAATTATTATAACAAACTGTCAAGAAAAGAATCATAAATATTAGAAATGGAAGAGATCTCAGTGGTGATCTAGTCCAAATATGTGAGCTGCTGATTTCTTTCTCCAAGAAGTATGCAAGAAGTCTTGAATTTGTTATTTTTACACATGCAAACTTTGAAAACTGATACTATAAAAAAAATTCCCTTCTCCGGGTAGAAAGCAAGGTCTGGGACCATTCTACCCATGGAATTTGAAATCCTTCTTGTCTTCTAAACAGGAGCTTGAGGCTTGTCCACATCCTACCCATATTGTCCATGAACTACCTACAGGAGTTATATGCAAACATTTGTCTTGTTGCACATCTTCTTGAAGAAGATTATGCATGGGTACAGGTTTCTTCACCATCCCCTCCCTATGTTGACTCTACTCAGTTTTGTCTATCATTGTCATCCAAGATAACACCAATCATGTCTCCCCTTCCACCTTGTTATTAAACTCACTGGCTTCCTATTACATCAAGTATCAGATATTGGGTTTTTAAAGCTTTTCATAACCTAACACTTGATCCTCATTGATTTGACTTTGTTTCTGTCTTATAGAAGAAGCAGAGAGGTGGTGATAGAGTGACAGGTAGGTACTATTGCTATCCCCATTTGTTACTCAATTGCTTTTAAGTCTTGTCCAACTCTTCAAGATTCTATTTGGGGTTTTCTTGGAAAAGACCCTGGAGTGGTTGGCCATTTCCTTCTCCAGTTAATTTTACAAATCAGGAAACTGAGGTAAACAATGTTAAGTGACTTTCCCAGGGTCACATAGTTACTAAGTTTTGTGAGGCCAGATTTGAACTCGCTAAGATATCATTTTATTACATTCAGCCTCAAAAATCTATCCTGCCAGGATTTTTTTGATTCTGGATTTTTCATCCAAGGATATCTCTTCCTTTAATGATAATAAAGATGATAAGCCTCTGCTATTTATTCCTTTCCAAGTTGAAATCAAACCTTTAATGCTTATTGTGATAGAACTAGAATCTATCAGTTTCCTCACACTTCCAACATAGGATAGGTCTTCCTCCTCCTCCAACATAGATTTGCTTTCCCTAAAAAGAAACAAGTAAACTTTTTTGTTGGCTTTGCCTTGATCTGTAAGTGCCTCACTTTAGTCCAACATCAAATCTGAACTGAGAGTGCTTGCTGGTATCAGAACCTCCTCCAATACTTAGACCCTAATTGGGTTAGCAATTAAATAATTCTACTTACTTAATTGTGCTGTTATACTTACTTCTAGCCCACATCTTGCCCCATCTATGTTAAAGTTGTGGTTAAAATATAGGCACATAGGGCAGCTAGGTGGTGTAGTGGATAGAGCACTGGCGCTGGAGTCAAGAGGACTTGAGTTCAAATTTGAATTCAGACACTTAATAATTACCTAGCTTTGTGATCTTGGGCAAGTCACTTAACCCCATTACCTTATATTAAAAAAAATTAAAAAATAATAAAATTTAGGCACATAATAAAAACAATGATAATAATAAGAGCTGTTAATTATTTATACTATGTTAACCTTGCCAAAAAGGGAAATGTTCTTTCTGTGCCTCTACTTCTAAAATACTATATTCTATACACTTTGCATTGAAATATGTAGGTCATTAAAAAAAAGAAATATGTAGGTCAAATTGTTAGCTGCTTAATCAGTCTGGGTCTTTATAACTCCTGAACATTCCTTTTTTGGGAAAATAATAGAACATTAGAGAATCCTGCTTTGGAAGATCTACTCCAAGGTACCGTAAGTGTTATGGTTTAAGTTACTAGACCCAGATCAGCAAGGTCTGCCACTAAAAAGCTGCGTCAGTCTCCTAACTTCTATTGGCTTCAGTTTCTGAATCTGTAAAGTAACAATATCCTCTCCAAAATGAAAGAATTGTGAAAAATTATTTCTACAATTCTGACCTGCCCTAAAATTTCATGACTGCAATTTTTTTTATGGACCCCTGGTTCAACAAGAGAAACCAGTGAGTCACCTTTCCTGACATTTGTTGGACTCTCTGTCATCCTTAATGATACCTGAAAGCACAATGAAAAGGAAATACCATTTCGATCATTCTCAGTCAACAGCTTTAAAGACTCTAGCAGAGTTATCGCTTGTATTAATAATATCCAAAGTACTCATTTGCCCTAGAGGGAAAAACTAGTCATAGAGAAGAATGGAATCCTAGATTGAGAGTGTTCACAAAAACCATCTAGTTATTCTTTTCCCTCCCTGTTTCTTACTAAATAGGTGTACTCTTTCCCAGGATGTGACTTTGGACATGGTTACCATCTGATTGCACTTTTTTTAAATTTTCAATAATACTTTTAATATAGCCACCACATATATTTGCAACATTAAAATAAAACACTGGACACTCATTTTTCAAATGGGTGATACTCATAAACAATATATTTACAATTTTCTCATCCTATAACCTTACCATGCATGACAAGCAATTGCATATTAATTCACTCAATTTCAATTCCATTCCATTCAACAAACATTTGAGGCCTAGTATAAGCAAGGCACTATGCTAGGTGCTGAAAGGCATGCATATAAAGATGAATAAGACACAGTCTCTGCCTTTCAGCTAATGTAGACCCACTGATAATCACACATTCCAAAAGCAACAGACTTTAAAAACAAACTCTCCAGGGAAACTGCCAGCAGGTCTGCCTAACACCAATTGTGTTGGTGATTCTGTCAGTCACATAAACCAATTTTAAGAAAACCATATTTTGCTAGGGTCGTTCTTTGAAATGAGTGAGCTGGTGTCTCTTCCAGTGAGGTGCCTGCCTAAAAGTTTTACCACACACTGAACATTCAAATGGCTTCTGTCCTGCATGTATTAAATAGTGTCTTTCAAGTTTGGATGGAGACCTGAAATTTTTAAAACAAACACTACACTGGTAAAGCAGGCTTTTGTTCTTCTCAGCACTTCCTGAATAACCATGGTAACAGCTATAACACCTCTGCTCTGACTCCATCAGTTTCTTAGACAGATAGGGCTGCATGTTTCTACCATGGGTGACAAGAATGAAATCCCCTACTTCTGTAGTAACTTTAAATTCTGATACTTCACTTGAGTCAGTCACCTTATACTCTTGAGCATCAGAAGCCTCAGAATAATCCACTAACTGAGAATTATCTCCTTGATGAGTGAAAAGTTTATTTAAATTTTCAAATTCTGCTTGGTAGATAGGTCTTTTAAAAGAGATCTTTTCAATGTGAGTTAGCTTATGCCTTTTTAAGTGAGCTGACTGTCTAAATGACTTTCCACAAACATTACAACCAAAAGGTCTCTACCCAGTGTGAATTAGATAGTGTCTTTGAAGTTTGGATATTGAAGGAAAAAACCTTCTCACATTTGTCACACAGGCACATTTTATGTCTTGTAAGTATATCATCAATGGGAGCTGAAAGCGCATCTTGAAGTGCTTCAGGATCATCAAAGAACTCACCAGATGTACTAGAACTTATGTCATTATTCACTGATTCATCTACATTTAAAATACCTTCACTATTAATAGTACCTTTCAAAACAATTTCTGCACCTAGGACTCTGCAGTTGCTTTTGCCAGGAAAATGGCAAATGTCTTTTCTTTTTATTATTACTAACTTTCTTGTAAGACCCAAATTTGCCATGAGGACTTTTAAAGGTTTTAGGTGAGGCATTCTGATCAGAAGTTTGCTCCCCAAGATCACGATTTTTCAAGAACCTAGTTTTAAACTTCTTTTTTTCAGACCTAAAGGCATCTAACTGCTTATCCCCATGAAGCCTAAGCTTAGTCAAAACTTTACCTTTAACATTAGTTTTGTAGTTGTGGTTTCTTTTGATGTTGTTTGTATTTTTAATGTCTCCTGCATGCAAACATTTGTGAACACTGAGAATCTGCTCTGATTCAAAACACTGCTCACATTCTGGACACTGAAAAGGGACAATATAAATAGAGTCAACATCAGAGTATTTTCCTCAGATTCCTGTGTTTTACCATTTTCAAAACCATCTTGCTTCGAATTTAATTTAACTGGTGTTGCACGTGGCTCTGGATTTTTTTTTCTTGAATGAAATAGTCTGAAAATTTTTTTTTCTAGTATGAATTTGTTTATGCTTAAGAAGTTTGCTCTGAATTTTAAATCCCTTTTGACAAAAACAACACTGAAAAGGTCTCTCTTCTGAATGTGTTAGCTGATGGATTTTCAAATGAGTTGTCTGTCTAAAGGACTTACTACAGAGAGAACATTTAAAAGGTTTCTGGCCAATATGAATAAGTAAGTGCCTTTCCAGTTTTGAGCGAGATGGAAACATCTTGCTGCAGGTATCACATGCATGGATTTTCTTTCTTCTCCGTGCGCTGCCATACATATGATCCGACTTGGAGGACGGATGTAATACCCACCTCTCTTCTGTTGAAAAAGAACGGGGTACCCCATAAAATGGCTTCTCTTGTTTGGATTCCACCAATCTTTTTATTTGCTTTACATCATTCTGATAGGTTTTATTGTGAAGTTGCTGATGTTTCAAGAAGGTTATTAGATTTTTAAAGTGTCGCTGACAAATATTGCATTTAAATAGCAGTTTGTGAGTTAGCTGATGTCTTTCCAGATGAACTAGTTGTCTAAAAGTTTTATGACACACATGGCACTCAAATATTTTTTGACTAGTGTGAATAAGATAATGTCTGGCTAGTTTTGATGGTGTTTCAAAGTGCTTGAAGCAAATATTACAAATATATGGTCTCTTTCTAGGTAACTTGCTAGACACAACATACTGTTGAACCTTTACCATTTTAAAACTTCAGTCACAATATTCTTCAGTGAATTCCACTGAAATCCATTGCTTTCTTAAACTCCATAGGTTTCCAAAAGCTTCAAGAGCTTTGCATGCACTAGTTATCATGAACATTCCTTCCCTCTCAGCTCCGCCCTCACCAACCCTCCCTTTCACCCAGGGCCTCTGTCTGGAGTGGAGGAAAGTGAGGGACACCGAAGGAGGACAGAGGCGGCGGTGATAGTGGTGGCAATGAGACCCAGCGCTGATTGCACTTTTTCTAATATTTTTCAACCTGATTTCATTTATTCACTAAGATATTCAAAGAACTTTCCCAGGTTTCAGCAAAGGACTATAAGGTATAACTCTTCTATTTGGATTATCAACTCATTGACTATATGGTCTACCTGTTTTTGATTTTGTTAGGAGAATTTTGGTCTTTGTAACCCTAGCATCTTGCACCAAGTCAAGTTCACAGGAAGTAATTAATGTCCTTTGAAATGAATTCAATTTAACACTTCAGTGAGAATGTGTGAACCTAAGAGAATAATTTTCTTTGTTGACAGCTATGAAGAGCTGAAGGAAAGGACAGGCAGAGTTAGAAGGAAAAGAATTTTAGTACTAAAGAGACAATTCTATATTTATGTTATTATTATATACATGTTATAAACACATATCTATAAGAACAATTTATCCACTACACCACCTAGCCGCCCCGAAGAATGTTTTTAAAAAGCAGAATTGGCCAGATGGAAGAGAAGATAAGAAAGTTCTCTGAGGAAAACTAATCCTTCAGATGTAGAATGGAGCTAAAAGAAGCTAATGACTTTACAAGAAATGAAGACCACAATACTTCAACACCAAAAGAATGAAAAATTAGAAGAAAATGTGAAACATCTCATTGAAAAAACAGCTGATCTGGAAAACAGATTCAGGAAAGATAATTTAAAAATTATTGGGATATTGGGGTGGCTAGGTGGCACAGTGGATAAAGCACCGGCCCTGGAGTCAGGAGTACCTGGGTTCAAATCCAGTCTCAGACACTTAATAATTACCTAGCTGTGTGGCCTTGGGCAAGCTACTTAACCCCATTTGCCTTGCAAAAACCTAAAAAAAAAATTATTGGGATACCTGAAAGTCATGAATTACAATCAGCAACAGCAACTGGAAAAATATGGAAGTAACTTCTGTGGTGGACATATGATAAAGAATGTGATCCACCTGAGACAGAGCTGGCAGTATCAGAACACAGACTGAAACACATTTTTTTCTCTTTATTTCTCATGAGGTTCTATATTTTTGTACTGAGGATGGTATTGTGTTTACTCTTAAACACGAATATTTTAGTAATGCATAAATAAAGTCATATTAAGCAAAAAAAAAAAGAAAAAAGAAACCAGGAGGGATGGGAATTCAGGGAAGCATGGAAGGATTTGCATTAACTGATGTGAGCCAGATAAGCAGAACCAGAAAAACACTGTACACCCTAACAGCAACATGGGGGTGATGATCATCCTTGATGGACTCGCTCATTCCATCAGTGCAACAATCAGGGACAATTTGGGGCTATCTGCAATAGAGAATACCATCCGTATCCAGAGGAAGAATTGTAGAGTTTGAACAAAGACCAAAGACTACTACCTTCAATTTAGGGAAATAAAACATTATCTTATTATGTAATTTTGCTATCTCTTATAACTTTATTTTTCTTCCTTAAGGATATTTCTCTTTCATCAACTTAGATCAATGCATAACATGGAAACAATGTAAAGACCAACAGACTGCCCTCTGGGGGGTGGGGGGAGGGAAACAAGAATAGGGGTAAATTTGTAAAACTCAAAATAAATAAAATCTTTCATTAGGAAAAACAATTAATATGATAGATTTTCTTTTTTTAATAAATATTTTATTTGTTTACTAATAGTAATTTCTACCAATCATTTTTTTCAAGATTTATGAATTTTGCAATTTTCCTTCTCCCTTACATTCTGATAGATTTTCAAAAGAGGGAAAATAAATTAACAACATCAAAATATTAAAAAGAGAAGTTACAAGCGATAAAGTGGACAGGAAGGAAATTACTGAAAAATATTTTGATTATATTATATTAGAACATTTTTAAGACAATGGGACTAAGTGATTTGCCCTAGGTCATACAGCTGGGCAATTATTGTCTGAGATCAAATTTGAACTCAGATCTTCCTGACTCCTGGGTAGATTCTATCCACTGCACTACCTAGCTGCCCCCCAGAACAAATTAAATGGATATTTACAAAAATATAAAATACCAAGACCAAAGGGCAATAAAAATGTGCATTACCCTTTGATCCAACAATACCACTGCTGGGTCTATACCCTGAAGAGATGATAAAAAAGGGTAAAAAACATCACTTGTACAAAAATATTCATAGCAGCCTGTTTGTGGTGGCAAAGAATTGGAAATCAAGTAAATGTCCTTCAATTGGGGAATGGCTTAGCAAACGGTGGTATGTGTAGGTCATGGAACACTATTATTCTATTAGAAACCAAGGGTTCCTGGGGAAGCTGAGGAAGGAGGCAGCTGCGACAGTTGCTGTGGCAGAGTGGGGCCAGTGACAGGATGTTGGTGTTAGTATTAGGAGATCTGCACATCCCTCACCGATACAACTAAATTCATTAGATGCCAGCTAAATTCAAAAAACTGCTGGTGCCCGTAAAAATTCAGCACATTCTCTGCACTGGAAACCTTTGCACCAAAGAAAGTTTTGACTATCTAAAGACTCTAGCTGGAGATGTTCACATTGTTAAGAGGAGACTTTGATAAGAACCTGAATTATCCAGAACAAAAGGTGGTGACTATTGGACAGTTTAAAATTGGTTTGATCCTCGGACATCAAGTAATTCCATGAGGTGATATGGCCAGTTTAGCATTGCTTCAAAGGCAGTTTGATGTGGACATTCTTATTTCAAGACACACACACACAAATTTGAGGCCTTTGAACATGAAAATAAATTCTACATTAACCCAGGATCTGCCATTGGAGCATATAGTGCTCTGGAAACAAACATCATTCCTTCACTTGTATCGATGGATATCCAGGCTTCTACAATTGGAGATGATGAGAAAGTAGAATGAATTGAATACAAAAAAATTCTAAAACAGACCTCTTGGTGATCTTTTTTGTTCCATTCCCTTGTTTGAATCAAGTAATTAAGCATTCAGAAACCACAAAATTGTGACATTTTTAAAGTATTATGCATTAAAAACTAACATCTTATTTGATGATACATAATTTGCTACAAGTTTATTGTAAACTATAAGAATGTATTTAGTTTCTAGGACATGATTTCTAAGGATAACTTATACTGCATGATAAATGGATGTATGTAAAAAAAAGTTTACCTCTGAAAATATATTCAATGTAAATATACAAGCCTTTGTTCCCAACATAGTGCATGAATAGAAGAGTTCCAGATTGCCTCCTTGTATACACTATTCTTCTCTTTATACTGTAATAAACACTTAGCTTTCATTTAAAAAACAAAAAACCAGGAGGGATGGGAATTCAGGGAAGCCTGGAGGGATTTGCATGAACTCATGCTGAGTGAGATGGACAGAACCAGAAAAATACTATACACCCTAACATGGGGGTGATGTTCAACCCTGATGGACTTGCTCATTCCATCAGTACAACAATCAGGGACAATTTGGGGCTGTCTGCAATGGAGAATACCATCTGTATCCAGAGAAAGAACTGTGAAGTTTGAACAAAGACCAAGGGCTATTACCTTTAATTTAGAAAAAAAAAAATCTGATATCTTATTGTCTGATCTTGCTATCTCTTATACTTAATGTTTCTTCCTTAAGGACATGATTTCCCTCTCATCACATTCAATTTGGATCAATGTATACCATGGAAACAATGTAAAGACTGACAAATTGCCTTCTGTGGGGGTGGGGGGAAGGGAAGTAAGATGAGGGGAAAAATTGTAAAACTCAAAATAAATAAAATCTTTTAAAAAATAAAATAATATAATATAAAATACCCTGATTAAATAATTTAAATAAATCAATTTTAGAAAAAGAAATTGAATATTACATGCTTATATCCATAGATTCAAGCAAGGCTTTTGACAAAATAGAATATCAATTTATGTTAAAAAAAAAAGTTTACAAAGTATACTTTTCCTAAATATAGAAATCGGTATCTTTAAAAAGCCAAGAGCTAGCATATTCTACAATTATTTGAAGTTAAATCAAGGGAAACACAAGGATGTCTATTATTGCCCCTATTATTTAAAATAGCTCTAGAAATCCTATTACAATAATACAAGAGAAAAATTTGATGTATACATATAGGCAAAAGAAACAAAGTTATTATTTTTGCAAATGATACTTATTTCAAGAAACTTAAAAATTTTAATTGAGATAATTAGCCATTTCAATAAAAAATGGCATGTATAATAAATCCATGAAAATATTAGAATTTCTGTGCATTACCAACAAACTCAATAGGAAGAGAAAAAAAGAATTTTACTCAAAGTAACTACAGAATGTATAAAATATCTGAAAATCTCTCTCTACCAAGATAAAAACAGAAATTGTATGAACATTATTGCAAAACACTATTTAATGAAATAAAGAAAAACAAGGAAGACAAATAATTAATGAGAAATCAATGGTTCAGCCAGGCTAATTGGATATGATACTGCTATCTAAATTAATTTGCATATTTAATATAATACCAATCAAACTATCAACATATTTCCTTATATAATTAGACAAAATACAACAAAATGCATGCAGAGGAGCAAAAGGTGGAGGATCTCACAGAAAAAATTTTAAATGATTAAAAAAACAAAACAGAACGGGAGGAGGGGTACCTAGTAATACAAGATACTGAACTAACTACAAAGTTATTATTCAAATTATTTGGTTCTAGCTACAAAAGAGAAAAAATGAACAATAGAACAGTAATAAATGACCCAGAAACAATCAAACACAGTACCAATGTGTTTGATAAATCTAAAGCTAACTGCTAGTAGTGGGAGGAAAATTATTAGTGTGTTCTGTGAGGCTAGTAACTATTTGACCAATGGAAAGGAGAACTTAATCTCTCTACTAGTCAATTAAAGAGACAGGAGGGAATGGTGGCCTTAGGGTCAGGAAGAACTGGGTTCAAGTCCTACGTCTGGCATACATACTTCAGTTATCTCCTTCCTTACTGCAAGGATTAGAGGCTCGTCCCTCCCCTTTCTCCCTTCCTGCCCCTCATCTCCCCATTCCTAACATGATCTGGAAAATATAAGTAAATGTTTTCTGTGTCATCTGAGTTTCATATATCATCTGTAGCTTCTGCAAAACTCCCCAAATAGGGGCAGCTAGGTGGCGTAGTGGATAAAGCACCGGCCCTGGAGTTAGGAGTACCTGGATTCAAATCCAGTCTCAGACACTTAATAATTACCTAGCTGTGTGGCCTTGGGCAAGCCACTTAACCCCGTTTGCCTTGCAAAAAACCTAAAAAAAAAAAACTCCCCAAATATTCCCATTCAATTTCTTATACCTACCTGGTATATATCAAATTTCAAAAGGAAAAGTCAAAATATGGACAGGATAACTGTAATTACATGACTCGGGCAAAATTCTCTAAGGCACTAATTTACAGAAGTTGATTTGCTTCAGTGAAAAGGGTTTATAAATGGGAAATTTCCTCCATTAATGAAATTATAGATCTAGACCAAAAACAAAAACTAAGTTGCTTATGTGAACAAACATTCTCATCTTTCCTGTCTAGTTGTTCCAAATTATCTCTACCATACCCTCAGCCTCCAACACCCACAGTTTCCTAAGAATAGTTCAGACATCAAACTATCATTGTTAGTCTAGACCTAGACTAACATGAAGTTTAAAAGGAGTTTCATATCTATTTTTTTCAGTCAGTTTCTGCATTTAACTGGGGATTCTTTGCATAAACTTCTTCCTTTTGAATACAGGAACTCTTTGGAAAGAAGCTAATGTCAATTACTGATATTTATTCATACATCTTCTGCCATAAAGAGAATCAATTGTCCAAGTTTTGAGAGGTCAATGAATTTTTAGTAAAGTGCTTTGTCCCCACCCAGGAAAAAAAAAAAGATCATCTTCCCCTGAAGACACCCTTCTGCATATCCCTCATTACATCATCTCTACTCTTTGAGTTACTGCCCCTAGTCAACAAATGTTCTCCATCTACATCCTTCTTAAAAATTCAGCTCACCAATTTGGAATTATGCCCAAAGGGCAATAAAAATGTACATACCCTTTGATCCAGCAATATCACTACTGGGTCTGTATCCTGAAGAGATCATGAAAAAGGGTAAAAACATCACTTGTACAAAAATATTCATAGCAGCTCTGTTTGTGGTGGCAAAGAATTGGAAATTTTGTGAATGTCCATCAATTGGGGAATGGCTGAACAAATTGTGGTATATGTATATATGGAACACTCTTATTCTATTAGAAACCAGGAGGGATGAGAATTCAGAGAAGCCTGGAATGATTTGCATGAACTGTTGCTGAGTGAGATGAGCAGAACCAGAAGAACATTGTACACTATAACAGAAACATGAGGTTGATGATCAATCTTAATAGACTTGCTCATTTCACCAATACAACAATAAGGAACAAATTAGGGGTATGTGTGATGCAGAATACCATCTGTATCCAGAGAAAGAATTGTGGAGTTTGAACAAAGACCAAGACTATTTCCTCTAATTCAAAAAAAAAACCATGCAATTTTGCCATTTCTTATTCTTTATTTTTTCTTTAAGGATATGATTTCTCTCTCAACACATTCAATTTTGATCAATGAATAGCATGGAAACAATGTAAAGACTATCAGACTGCCTTCTGTGGGGGGTGAGGGGGAGAGAAGCGAGATTAGGAGGGGAAATTGTAAAATTAAAAAATAAATAAAATTTTTTAAAAAGTTCAACTCACTCTTCAGTTGAGCTGCTCATTGTCTTTTGGAGGAACCTGCTCTGGGCTAGCATCATTCCCCAAACTTTCCTTCCTTTATGTCCTTCCTTACTGCTTATACCTTGCTGCTTCTCTGTCTTTGGAAAGCATCCCACTCTAGAGGATTTATTCCCCCTTCCCTATTACCCTTTTTTAGTACTCATGGTGACTCACCTTCCTTTGGAGGGCAGCCCACTCTGAGGGAGCATCACCCCACCCCAAACTCTCCTACCCCTTTGCTCTTCTCTATTACCTATCTTGCCTACTACTTTTGTGCTTGTCCTGTTGTGTTAGCCTGCTCTGGGGTAGCTTGATTCCCCAAACTCTCCTATCCTCTTCATACTTCTATTGAAACTCACTATTTGCTGCTTCCCCAAACAACTTAATCTGTGAGTTTTTTGTGGTAAATTGTAAACTGTTTTTGTAACTTGTGAACTAACATTTAAACCTTTTTCTTACCCTGCTGAGTCTGAGAAATTGGTGAGTTTTTCACAAAATGAACCTACATTTATCTTTAAGTCTCCTTTCCCTGAAACCATATTCCCTCTATCTTCATTACAACAAAGCCTTCATTAATTAAAATTCCAGATCAACAGATCTTGAAGGGTGTATATATATATATATATATATATATATATATATATATATATATATATAGAGAGAGAGAGAGAGAGAGAGAGAGAGAGAGAGAGAGAGAGAGATGCAAAGCACCCAGGGTCATAATCAACTCTCTGTGATCCAATTTATGGTTTTCTTAGCTTAGCTAAAATATTCTGCAGTGGTTTGTCATTTCTTCCTCCAGTTCATTTTACAGATGAAGAAATGAGGCAAACAGGGACAAGTGATTTGCCCAGGGTCACATAGCTAGTTAGAAGATTGTATTTGACTTAACATAGAAGAGTTTTCCTAACTCCAGGCCCAGAACTCTATCCATTGTACCATCTAGTGTCCCTGGAAACCTTATAGAGCTATATAAATGTTGTTTGTAATTGTTGTTAATGAGATTACAATCACCAGGACTCCAGTCCATGAAGACTTCATTCTCTGACCCTTCTATTGAGTCCTGCTGAATTCAAACAATGTCAATACATAATTGGACTGGTAAATGCTTAACAACTCAACTATCCAGAGGGATGAAAATATGTACATAATATATATATGTGTACATATATACATACATATGCATATATACATGCTTTTATTTTTAATTTTGGAGTAATATTTTCTTACCTATTCAATCAATACTATAATCAAGTCAATTTATAGCAATTGCCAGTGACTGAGGTATAAATGCTCACTTTGAAAATTTATCAATCATTCCTCAATAGTCAGAACTGTCTCCATCACACCCCTACCTAGCCCCACTGCTTTTACTCACTCTGTTCAAACCACATCTGAAGCACTATTAATCATTTAAACATGTCACAATTGAGGAAGAATTGGGGAGCATCTAGAAGAATGCAGTAAGAATGGTGAAGGGTTTTAAAATTTTGTCATTAAGGGGAGGTTGAAGCAACTGGGAAAAATTTTTAACATGAAGATGAGATCAGGAAGAATGTTAAAGGAGGATAAGAATTATCCTTCTAGAATTAGCTACCTCAACAACCTCATGTTTAAAAAGCTAGGAAACTGTATATTCTGTTTGATCTCAGAGAGTAGAACTAGGAATAATGAATAAAAGTTGTATAATACCAGCTTCAATGACTCTTTCCCAGGAGCTCATGAGTACTGTTTTCATATTTTTTAAAAGATAAAAGAGTAGAATTTGGAGTTTAGAGGTCCTCTAGGATCCTGTTAACTTTCATGGCTGAGAAAGACTGAAAAGTATAGAAAGAAAGGACTAAGAGTTTTTTCCTGAGGATACCAAGTTAACTGTTTTCTCTGACTTTTTTTTTTTTGAAACTCATGTTAAGGAAAAGTCCCAAGAAGAATTCCTGAGAACACTTTAACCTCCTTTCTAAGAGTTGCTATTGTTGTTGTCTACTGCTGTTGTTATTCAACCTTTGTTCTCAAAGAGGACCAATGACATCATGAGGAGGATGTCTTGACTTGTAAGTGAATTGGATTTAAGTGAGGCAGAGTTGCCCAAAGTCATCAGGCTCACTCTTTCCTCCAGAGTCAATAGAGTCCAGAGGCAAAACATAAGTCAAGATAACATGGCCTAGAGTAGAGTGGGAGGAGACCTTGGTCTTCTTTGAATTATTGAATTGTGTTCTATGGAAAAGTTTGCCATTGAAGCCTGTCATAAGAGATGATGCTATGACTTTTCTCCCTACTGATGCATTGTTGAAAAAATTAAATATTATTACACTGTCAATAAAATATATGAGTAGAGGACAGCTAGGTGGTACAGTGGATAGAGCACCAGCCCTGGAGTCAGGAGGACCTAAGTTAAAATCCAGCCTCAGACATTTAATAATTACCTAGCTGTGTGACTTTGGGCAAGTCACTTAACCCCATTGCCTTGAAAAAACATATATTTGAGTAGTACTATGGATGCAGTTTGAATATATAATACTAGAGGACTTGAGACTTAGAAAGTAATAAGTTTAAAGGAAAAGATATTTCTCTAGTTTGCTCATAAAAATGGGGTCTCAGAGACCAATTATTTCATGAGATATTTTGCATTTCTATTAGGTTATAAAAAATATTGGAAGATATCCCCTTGACATTTTTAGAACCTACTTAGATTTTCTTAGTTACCTATGATGAAGAAGATGAGAATTAGTAACAGTAAGAGAAGAATGAGGGGTGGTATGGTTGTCTACTTGAGCATGAATGAACCCATAAAACCTCCATATGAATCTTGTCCATAAGAACAATTAAATTTGCAAAAAATAACATATTTAGGTCTATTGTAAAGGAAAAGATACAAACAACACTGTCCAAAAATTAAATAGGTAGCTTTAAGAAATGGTGAGTTCTTCTTGCCAGGGTTCTTCAAAAACTGGTGAGTTCTTCTTGCCAGGGTTCTTCAAAAACTAAGTCCAAATTACCATTTATCACATACATTGTCAGTGCTTCTCAACCTTACAACTCTCTACACAGATCATGCCCAGGAGAATCTAAGACACTAAGCTCCAGATTCCTTCCTTGTTCAGTCATCTTTGGTTCCATCAGCATAGTACCTCCATAAGTGGTAGAGATACAAGTATAAAAGTGATCCTTGCTCTCAAGGAGCTTATACTTTAAACAGGTGTAGATAATATGCACAGAGAGAGAAATGGCAAGTCACTTCAAAAAATTTAAAAATATATGCATTTTAAAATAAGGCACATTCTTGAGAATCATTACTTTTTTAAAAAAAATTATTGATATCTTTTGCTTTTTTCCTTCAAAATTTCTCCCAGTAACCCTCCATCAATCCCAAATCCAGAGCTACAAATTATATAATGAATATTTTGGAAAAAATAACAACACAAATTATTTCTTAAAGAAAGTCTGAAAAGAAATGCAATGTATCACATTCATGCATCTTCCACCTCAGCAAAGGGATGGAGTGTTCATGTTTTCTCATATATTCCTTGACCCCATGCTTGCTCTCTATAATCTTACAACATTCACATTTGATTGTGGTCATTGTTCTTTTCTTATATGCTATTGTATACATTGAACATGTTGCTTTCTTGGATATGCTTATTTCATTCTGCTTTGATTCAGATAAGCCCACACTTCTCTAACTTTATCATATTATTGGTTTCTATTAATATAATAGCATTCAAGTACACTGCTATGTACACCCCAATTTATTTAGTTATTCCCCTATCAATGGGTATCTATTTCCTTTCCAATTCTTTAATTCTACAAAAATATACTGCAGTAAATATTTTGTTGTATAAAGGGACTTTCTTCTTTGTTTTCCTTGGAGTTTATGTTTATTAGGGGAATTCCTAAGTAAAAGGATGCTGCTGTAAATATTTTGTTGTATAAGGGGACTTTCTTCTTGTCAATTTTCATTGGAGTTTATGCTTACTAGGAATTTCTGAGTTAAAAGTTATAGAATTTTTGGTCAGTTTATTTGAATAATTGCAAATTGTTTTTCAAATATCTCCATCAACAATACATTAGTGTGTGGAAAAGGGTAAAAACATCACTTGTACAAAAATATTCATAGCAGCCCTGTTTGTGGTGGCAAAGAATTGGAAATCAAGTAAATGTCCTTCAATTGGGGAATGGCTTAACAAACTGTGGTATATGTATGTGATGGAACACTATTGTTCTATTAGAAACCTGGAGGGATGGGAATTAAGGGAAGCATGGAAGGATATGCATGAACTAATGCTGAGCCAGAACCAGAAAAATATTGTACACCCTAACAGCAACATGGGGGGGTGATCAACCTTGATGGACTTGCTCATTCTATCAGTGCAACAATCAGGGACAGTTTGGGGATGTCTGCAATGGAGAATACCATCTCTATCCAAAGAAAGAATTGTGGAATTTGAACAAAGACCAAAGACTATTACCTTCACTCTAGGAAAAAAAAGTTATCTTATTATGTAATTTTGCTATCTCTTATACTTTATTTTTCTTCCTTAAGGATATAATTTCTCTCTCATCACATTCAATGTAGATCAATGTATATCATAGAAACAATATAAAGATCAACAGACTGCCTTCTATGGGGGGGGGTGGAGGGAAGCAAGAATAGGGGAAAAAATTTTGAAACAAAATAAATAAAATCTTTAAAAAAAAACAATGCATTAGTGTGTCTACAATCCCTCCAATATTGATTACTTCTACCTTTTGTTATCTTGGTCAATTTGCTAATTATAAATAGAAATCTTAGAATTGTTTTGAATTGCATTTCTCTTATTATTAGTGATTTGGAATGCTATTCCATAAAGTATTTAATAGCTTGCAATTCTTCTTATTTATGCACTTTGACCACTTATCTATCAAAGAATTGCTTGTATGTGTACATGGACACATATCATTTGTGCCCTTGCATGCACACATACTTGTGCAGTCACCCCTATGTCTTAATTATTTATATATTTTGGACAACAAACCCTTATCAGAGAAATTTCATACAAGGATTTTTTCCCATTTGACTACTTCCTTATTATACACTAATTTTGTTTGCAACAAAATCTTTTAAATTTCATGCAGTCACATTTATTTAATGTGATTGAAATGTGATCTTTTTGTGACTCTGCTCATTTGCTTAGTTAAATACAGAACTACTCAAAATTGTTAGAGATATAAGACCTCTACTCTTCTAATGTTGTATATTAAGGTTCTTGACTTAACTAAGGTTCTCACTCTTATCTATTTTTTATTTGTTGTAGAATATAGCATAACATATTGGTTTAAGCCTACTTCTGCTTCCCAGTTTTTCAATCAAATAGGGAATTCTTTCCTAAATAATTTATATTTTCCAATTTATCTATCACTGTTATTGAGTTCCATTGTTTCTAGTTTTCTCTTTGTCTAATCTATTCCACTGATCTACTTTTCTATGTTTTAAATAATAGCAAACAGTTTTAATGACTACTGCTTCAGTATGCTTCATACTACAGAATGAATTTTAAGGAACTATTCTTTCCTATCTATTATTTATTATTATTATTATTATTATTATTATTATTATTCCCCTTTAAGATCTTTATTTTTATCTAAATGAATTTTGTCATTATTTTTTTACCATCATCATCTGCCATCTCCTCCGAGACCTTGATGGAAACAGCCCAGGGTGCTGAACCCCAAAACTTTGAGAATGCCATTGTTTCCAGTTGAATGCCTGTAGCTCTCGTCCTAGGAAGTAACCTGGATAGTTGTAGCCTGCAACCACTCCTGAAGGTGTTACAGCCACAGCTATCAAATTCCCACAAAAGAAAGTTAATCATCAGAAATTGATATGATTTTATCAGTGGAAATGACATTAAAGAAGAGGCATTGTTTTGCTACTCTATCCTGAGGAGCATGGGATATATTCATGTAATTTGCAGCTAAAACTTCCCATATGTGTAGTCTTCCTCAATAGAATCCAAATTCCTTGAAATTAGATAGTGTCTTTATTTTCTATTTGCATCCTCAGGACTTAGTACAGTGATTTGCACATAGTAAGTGGTTGATTTTAGGGGCAGAAATCAGTTTAGAGTCAAGAAGACTCATCTTCCTAAGTTCAAATCTGGTCTTAGACATTGTTAGTGTGATTCTGGGTAAATTTTCTTCAGTTTCCTCATCTGTAAAATGACCTGAAGAAAGAATAACAAACCACTCTATTTACTAGGAAAACCCTAAAGGGGATCACAAAGAGTTGGACACAACTGAAAAATGATGAAGTAGCAAACAAAAGTAGTTGATTAATGTTTCATTCATTCATTCAAGAAGAAAAAAATTCTTACAAATGAACAAGGAAAGAAGTCCTGTGTCTGAGAATCATGTTTCATAGGTTTGCATTCTCACCAGGTAACTAACTTAGCTAGAGGTTGGAAGGGAGAGGGAGGTGGAAAACATTCACTGAAGTTAGGACACCTGTCTCAGAATATTATAAAACCTATGAACAACAACAACAAAAAAAAACAATTTGAAATTGTTCCAAAGTCACTCAACTATTCTTATTTATATACCTGGTAATTACATCATTGACTACATTCTCAAAATATACAAAGTTGGGGTAAATTAGATACAAAGTAAGTCTCCATCATTTGGAGAATGACTGAACAAATTGTGATATGTTTGAATATAGTGCAATATTATTGCACAACATACATAAAAATAGCAATACCATAAAGGTAATTGACTTTCGAGTAATTATAATGATTAATTTTGTTTCTCTTGGAATAAATATCAAATATTGCTTCCTTCTTTTTAAGGTTAGAAATAGGAATCAATGGATGTGGAGCATTGTTTATACTTCACCAAATCACAGACACTTTGCTTGTTTTGCTTTCTTACTTACAGCACTATACTTAATAAAGAGGTAAGGAGTGAATGGGGAGTGATAAAATATCTCTAAGTGACAATGATATTGAAAAAATATTTATTAAAAAAATTAAAAATAAGAATTGATGAGAATTAAACAGTTGAAGGAGGAAGAGAGGATCTTCTAAAATATAAGATATGAACACTTAGCAGGGATTTCTTATTAATCTCAATAATCTCATAAGATCCCATTGGTTCAATTATTCCTTGACTCTATAAGCAATAGTCTCAAAATTATATATAGTTTTTTATTTTATTAAAAAAAATTTTAACCCCAACTACATACAAAAGCAAGCTTCAACATTTGAGTTCCAAATTATCTCCATTCCTCCTATCCCACCCCCCACATTGAGAAAGCACATTAATTGGTGTAGGTTAAAAATGTGAAACCATGAAACACATTACTACAATAGTCATGGTGTAAAAGTAAATATAATCCCCCCTCTCCCCACAAAGAAAGAGAAACCTCAAGAAAAATAAAGAGAAAAAAAAAAGACTGCTTTTAGACACCATCAGTTCTGTCTTTGGGATGGATATCATTCTTTATCATAAGTCCATCAGAGGAATTCCTTCAATATTTTTGTTCCCATAATTGATACTGCTAACTCTATTTTCCCCATCCTAGTCTCTCCCACCCCATTTATTCCATTTTTCACTCTCCTTTCACCCTATCTCTCCTCAAAAGTGTGCTGTATCTGAATACCCTCTCCTATGTTCTTCCCTCTCTTCTATCACCAACACCTCCCCCCCATCCCCTTTCTCCATCCCCTTCCTCTCCCATTTTTCTCTAGGGTAAGATAGATTTCTACATTCATTTCATTGTGCATGTTATTTTCTCTCTGAGCCACTTCTGGGTGTAAACATTCACACCCCCCCCCTCACCTTCTCATTCTTCCCCTCCATTGCAAAAGCTTTTTCTTGCCTCTTACATATGAAATAACTTAGCATAACTTAGCTCATTCTACCTCTCCTTTCCCTTTCTTGCCAATTAACTCTATCATATATATATATATATATATATATATATATATATATATATATATATATATATATATATATATATATCATACCTTCAAATTCAACTGCCCCCTGTATCTTGTCTACATATGCTATTTCTAATTGCCCTAATAACTGGAACATTTGAGTTGTCAGTATCATCTTCCCATGCAGGAATAGAAGCAGTTTAACATCATTATGTCCTTCATGTTTTACCCTTCCTGTCCATCCTCTCTATGTTTCATCTGAGTCCTGTACTTGAAGATCAAACCTAAGATTCAACTCTTGTTATTTCATCAGGAAAGTTTGGAAGTTCCCTATTTCAGTGAATGTCCCTCTTTTCCCCTGGAAGAGTATGTTCAGTTTTGCTGGGTAGTTTATTCTTGTTGTAATCCAAGCTCTTTTGCCTTCCAGGATATCATATTCCAAGCTCTATGAGCCATTAATGTAGAGGCTGCTAAATCCTGTGTTATCCTGACTGTAGCTCCATGATATCTGAATTGTTTCTGGTTGCTTGTAATATTTTCTCCTTGACTTGGGAGTTCTGCAATTTGGTTGTAATATTCCTGGCAGTTTTTCATTTTGGGATCACTTTCAGGAGGTGATTGGTGGATTCTCTCAATTTCTATCTGATCCCCTGCTTCTACAATATCAAGGCAGTTTTTCCTGAATTATTTCTTGAAAAATGAAGTCTAGGCTCTTTTCCTGGTCATGACTTTCAGGTAGCCCAATAATTTTTAAATTTTCTCTTCTAGATCTGTTTTCCAGGTTAATTTTTTTTCCAGTGCAATAGTATACATTTTCTTCCAGTTTTTCATTCTTTTGGTTTTGGTTTATTGTTTCTTGATTTCTCATGAAGTTATCTTTAGCTCCATTCTACTTTTGGAGGAATTACTTTCATCAGAGAGATTTTATATTTCCATATGACCAATTCTGCTTTTTAAGGCATTCTTCTCCTCATTGGTCTTTTATATCTTTTTTTCAATTTTTTTTTTTTGGTATCTCCTTAACCAAGCTGCTGCTGCCTTGGTTTTCAGGATTTTCTCCACATTGTTTTCATTTCTCTTCCCAATTTTTCCTCTATCTCCCTTACTTGATTTTCAAAATATTTTTTGAGCTCTTCCCTAGCCTGAAACCAATTCACATTTTTCTTGGAGCTTTGAATACAGAAACTTTGACATTGTCATCTTCTGAGTGTGTATTTGATCCTCCACAGGACCAAAATAATTTTTTATGGTTGGATTTTTTTCTATTATTTGCTCATTTCCCTAGTCTACTCATAGACAACACAAGATCCAATAGACCTGAAAGATGAACAGCTCTTGTTTCAAAAGAACTCAGCAAGTATGTTATCCAAATAGCAGCCATGAGTGAAACAAGGTTGGCAAATGAAGACCAGTTTACTGAAGGCGAAGTTAGATACATATTTTTCTGGAGAGGTCATAGTGAAAGGGAATGTCATAAATCTGGGACAGGTTTTTCAATCAAAACTAATCCGGGGAAGCTAGGTGGTTCAGTGGATAGAGTACCAGTCCTGGAGCCAGGAAGACCTGAGTTTAAATATGGCCACAGACAATAATTGCCTAGCTATGTGTGACCTTGGGCAAGTCAATTAATCCCATGGCCTTAAATAAATAAAAAAAATTTTAAATTAATCTAGTCAATATTCTTGAATGCCAACCAAGAAGAATGAATGACAGGCTCATGCCAATGAGACTTCCACTTCCAGGAAAACACCATGCCACTATCATCAGTACCTATGCTTCCACCATGACAAACACTGATGAAGGTAAAGAAAAATGTCATGAAAACCTAGAGACCCTTATCATCAATGTACCAAAGGAAGGTAAGCTTATAATTCTGAGTGACTTTAATGCTAGAGTAGGTTCAGATTACCAGACATGGCAGGAAAACCTTGGGAGGAATGGAGTTGGAAACAGCAACACCAATAGTTACCTTCTCCTGAAGACTTGAGCATCTCATGATCTCATCACAAAAACTGTCTTCCACTTACCTAAACACAATAAAACTAAAAAACATTGGCATCTATTAGACTATGTGATTGTAAGAAGAGACAGAAAGGATGTGAGAGTGACAAAGGCAATGTGCAGTACAGAGTACTGGACTCATCCTCTCTTAAGCTAAATATTCACATTCAATGAAGCAGTAGCCCCAAGGCAAAATGAATACTAGAAGAATTAATGTCAAGAGATTAGTGTCTTGCTGAGTGAGAACAATTTGTTGCTAACTTGGAGGAAAAACTGAGCCAAACACAGTTGGCAACAGTGGAGCAGATAGGGAATAGGCATCTTTCAGAGATCTGGTACTGCATTTGCTCATCTAGGCCGGAACACTCACAAACCCCAAGACTGATTTGATGAAAATGATGGGGAAATACAGAAGCTGCTAAATGAACAATGAGAACTCCACAGGGTTTACCAGCAAGATAGTTCATCCATTTCTAAAAAGGCAGCATTTAATTCCATTAAAAGTAAAGTCCAAGTGAAGCTGAGAGAGATGCAGGACTCTGGGTTCAGTAAGAAGACAGATGAAATTCAATTTTAAGCAGACAGTAACAAACCAAAATGCTTTTAGGATGCTCTGAAGGCTGTTTATGGGCCAAAGATATATGGTGAATCTCAGCTACTCAGTGCTGATAGATGCATATTGATTAAGGATAGAAACTTGATAGAAAATTGATCCTAGACAGATAGGCTGAACACTTCCATTATTCTTTTTTTTTAAATGTTATTTTTTTTATTTCAGGCAATGGGGTTAAATGACTTGCCCAAGGTCACATACCTAGGCAATTATTAAGTGTCTAAGGCTGGATTCCAGGGCTGGTACTCTATCCACTGTACCACCTAGCTGTCCCTTCTATAGTGTTTTGTTTTGGGTTTTTTTTTAGTTTTTGCAAGGCAATAGGGTTAAGTGGCTTGCCCAAGGCCACATGACTAGGTAATTATTAAGTGTCTGAGACCAGATTTGAACTCAGGTACTCCTCCAAGGCCAGTGCTCTATCCACTGCGCCATCTAGCTGCCCCCATAGTGTTCTTAACAGACCATCATCAATCAGTGCAGAAGCCACTGACAGCTTACCTTAAGTTGAAGTCAATCAGTCCCTAGCTGAAGTTCCAATTGAAGAAGTTTTGAATGTCATTAGGCTCCTTTCAAGTGGAAAATACCTGGTGCCAATTCTATTCCACCTGAGATCTACAAGGTGTGGGGAGTCCATTGCTCCTCCAAAAACTAACTGAAATTTTCCAAGTTATATAGCATGAAGAGGTTATTCCCCAATATTTCAGGAATGCTTCCATCATCCATTTCTATAATGGTAAACGGAATAATATTAGATTGTCCTGTGACAATCACAGGGGTATTTCTCTTTTAGTCATTACTGGGAAGATTCTTGTGAGCTTCCTTCTCAATAGGTTTATCCTTCACCTGGAAGCTAGCATGGCTTCAAAAAGCACATAGAAACAGTAGATTTTTGCTATCCTACAACTCTTAAAAAAAATGCCAGGAACAGAACAGAGGTCTGTATATAACATTTGTAGATCTGACCAAGGCCTTTGATACTGTCAGTCACTAGGTTTTATGGGAAATTATGTCAATATTTGGTTACCCAGAAAAGTTCATCAGTATTGTACATCAATTTCATGATGGCATATATGCCCAGGTTCTGGATAGTGAATGATGCTCTCAAGATTTCTCAGTCACCAGTGGAGTAGAGCAAGGATGTGTCCTTGCTCCCATGCTTTTTATCATGATGTTTTCAGTCATATTATCAAATACCTCCAACAAGGATGAACAAGGCCTCAAGGTCAGCTACTGTATTGATGGCAAATTCTTTAATTTGAAAAGGTTACAAGCCAAGACCAAAGTGGAGGGAGTGTTGGTGATGATCTTCTGTTTGCAGAATGCAGTCTCTGATGCAACAAAGTATGGATCGATTCTCTGCTGCTTGCACTCATTTTGGCCTAACAATTAACACCAAGAAAACATAGGTGCTCCATCAGCCAGCACTATACCATCCATATGTGGAACCATCAATTACAGCAAATGGAAAAGTTTTGAGTACTGTGGACATATTCACTTACCTTAGCAGTGTCCTTTCCAGGGAGGTACACACTGACAAGGTTGACACTCACACTGCCAGAGCTACCTCAGTATTTGGGAGTCTTCAAAAGAAGTATGAAAGAGAAGAAGTATTAGACTGACTACAAAACTGAAGGTCTACAGAATTGTTGTGCTGACCTTATTGCCATATGCCTGCGGAACCTGGATAGTCTACCAGCACCATATCAGGAAACTGAATCATTTCCATTTAAATTGTTTTAGGAATATTCTGAAAAATCACCTGGCAAGAAGAGATACCAAACACTGGGGTCCTTTTTTTGAGCTAAGCTGCCTAGAATGCCAACATTACTATAGAGAGTGTAACTATGATGGGCTGGATATGCTCTTAAAATGCTATATGCATGCTTGTCAAAAAAACTGTTTTAGGGAGAACTCTCATAGTGTAAGTGCTCATAAGGAGATCAGAAGAAGCAATACTAAGACACCCTTAAGGTCTCATTAAAGAATTATAGAATTAATTGTACAGCATGGGAGAAACCGGCACAGGATCACCTAACATGGCATGCCCTCATCAGTAAGGGTGCTGTGATCTATGAGGAAGGTAAATTGAAGCAGCTCAAAAGAAATGTAATATATGTAGGTTTAGAGTACCCACCCAGGTATTCACATGGACGATTTGTGCCTAACCTGTGGTAGAGCATTTCAAGCTCATATCAGTCTAATCAGCCATAGTCAGACATACGGTAATTGATCCCAAACTTAGTGATGTCATTTTGATCTTCTTTGATAACAAAGGACAAGAACCAACAATCCACAATTTTATGACTTGATTTTAATTCTTTTTTTAAGGTGGGGCTCTGCTTTCAGGATGAAGGACACACTGTTCCAAGCTTTTGAGAGTTTTTGTAACTGTTTTCACTGACATCCCCCAGGGATATGCAAGTTCTCAATTCCTCCAAGGTCATAAATTCCTCGAGGTTACTTTGCACTAACAAAGACTGTGACTCTCATTAAACTGACAGCTCCAGTAAAGGTACTATAAATTCTTTAAAGATAGCATCTCCAGACATGCACAGGCATATATCCTTATGTTATATATTAAACCATTCCTTAGTCCTTCCCAGGTACCACCCAACCTCTCCCTGACTCCTCCCAGGTTCTGTCCTAACTCCACCTGCCTGCTCCCATAAGAGTTCTGTGAAAAAGTCCATCTCTCCCTCTTTACTGGCTGATCAACTGGACTGCCATTGACTGCCCCTGTTTCAGCCCAGTTACAATAACAACTGTTATACCTTCTCTGCCTGGCTACTTTTCTTAAGTATTCTTTTACCCTCCATGGGAAAATTTAGCTGGCCAACCCTCTTTGTTACTTATTCACTTGCAGCAACTTTTTAAACTCTTACACTCTTGGGTTGGAGAGCTATATGATTTCTTCACCAATAAATGAACCCCCAAAGGTTTTTGCAACCCCTCCCATCTCCAGCCAACCTCCAGACTTAGCTACAATTCTATCTCCAATTTTTTTTATGTTTACACCCCCTTTCCTTCCCTGACAGATCCAATTAGCTGTCAAGAAAGGTCAAAGTTACCCACTGCATCCTGGATTATCACTGGTCATCTTAACCTTTGTCTTGTCACTAGATTCAGATACTTCTGAAGGAGAAAGCTAGGCTGATGACTTTGCATACTTGCCTCACTCAAATACATTTCAAGGGCACATCAAACATCATGCTCTTGATGCCATTGGTTCTCATCTAGCATGAAAGATGAACAACAAATAACATCTCCACAAGCTCTTTTGCATTCATTCATACCTCTCAAGTCCCCTAATCATCTCCTGGTTCAGATTGTCATCATATATTTACTTCATGATTGGAATAGCCTCCTAATTGATCTGCTTTTCTCCAGTCTCTCCCTTTCCTATACCATCTTTCATAAAATTACCAAATTGATATTACTAATGCTGAGCTTACCTCTCCCCAGTTCAAAACATTCCAATGATTCCCCATTACCCCCAGGTTAAAAAGCAAACTCCTCTGGCATTTAAAACTTTTCAATGAACAGCCCTAACCAGATTGATTACTCCCTCTCACACACTTAACATTCCAATCATATTGCCCTAAGTGCTGATCCTCATAGACAACATTCCATTTCCCACCTCTGTACAATTTCATTTACCATCTCTCATGCCTAGCATGCTCTGCCTCCTCACCTCAACCTCTTGGAAGATCTAGTTCCCTTCTTGCCTGATCTTGATGAAGGGTGCCTAGGAGGTAAGTACTATGGGGAGGAAGCTAATAAAGATCAGCAGGGGTTCATTTATAAGTGAAGAAATCACAAGGCACTCTATCTCAGGATTGCAATAAAAGATCATAAACTTTAATTCACAGGTTACTGTAAAAAAAGTTACAAGTTAATTCACAAAGGTTTTTAAGGAGAGATAGTAATATGGGAGGGAGAGAATTTTTAAGAATATAGAAAAGTTAAGAGAGGAACCACTGCTGCAAGGCAACTAGGCTGAGAGGCAGTTTAGTCAGATAGTTAAATTCAGTCAGATAGTTAAGAAGGGGGGGGAAAGGAAATGGGAAGGAGAAGAAAAAAAAGGAAAAGTTACAAGGTAGCAGCTGATAACACCTGAGATGAATATGACAGAGAGGTGCAAAGAGTTTTTAAACAATCTGGTCCTCCATTCATGCTGGAAGGAGCCAGTGAACGTGACCAGGGTCAGACATACATCTGGACATAAAAAAAGGTTAGAATATGTGCTAGAAGGATAAAGGAGAAAGAGACTGAGGGTGATATCAGTGAATTTACATTTCAGTAGAGGTTGAACAATAATGAGGAAGCCCACAGAAAATGCCAGACAAGCACAGATAATATTTCCTTAATATTACAGGAAATGCCAAATGAATATTTCTCTAATATTTCTCCTTTAACAGTCTTCTACATGGAATCTTTTCTGATAGCCCAGTTGACAAGGTTCTCCCTGCCCTACCCAAACTATTAACAACCATATAAAAGATCATTCTAAATCACCAATAATGGGATTATAACCAAAAATAACTCTGAGGTTTTACCTCATACCTAGTAAATGGTCAAAAATGAGAAAAAATACAAATGATCATTATAGGAAGGATTCCAGGAAGGTAGCATCTTAGTATATTTTTGGCATAGTTATCAAACTTTCTGTAAAATAATATGGAATTATGTGAAGTAACTAAAATAACCTTTGACCCAAAGATCCCATTGATATAAATAAATCTCATGCAGATCAAAATTGAGAGAAAGGTTCCATAGCTACTGTCACTTCCCATACTGCTCCATATTTTGCTGCCTCTGGGTTGAAACCAACAGCTTGGACTAAGCCCTTGGATCCCATAGCTATTTATGACATATCAATTCTTTCTTATCTTCCTGAGAATAGGACTACAAACAAGAATGACTACTCCATAATGTGCTCCAAAGGTCATGCCACTCCTTTATTATTCCCTTTTATTTGTTATTTTCCTTATTAGAATTTAAGTCTATCAAGACTGGTTTGCTTGTTTGTATTTGCTCCTAATACATAGTAAGGTCTTAGTAAAATATTTGATCTCATTCTTTCTATCTGCCTATCCACGATATTCATAGCAAAGCAATAAAGTAAAAGGACTTATCCATTAGTTGGGAAATGGCTAATTAAGTTGTAGTGTATACATGTAATGAAATCCCATGAGAGCTAATAGGTATGAAAAATTCAGAAAAACCTGCAAAGATTTATAAGAACTAATACAAAGTGGAGCAGAAACAGAAAAACAATGACTCAAACAATGCAATTGAGAAGAACAAAAAAATGAAAAATAAAATGAAACAACTCTCCATAATGTCCAAGTTTGGTACCAGAAAAGAGTTGAGCAAATATAATTTTGCTCTGTTCTTTGTGGAGGCTTGAGTTATTGCCTATGCTGCTTATATACAGTCAGAATATTGTCTGAATTTACTAAAATGCATTAGTTTCTTTTAAAATTTTCAGTACAGGGGATGGTTGTAGAAAGGGAGAGATATATTCAGAAATGATGATATAAAAATAAAAACTAGCAATGAAAATTAAATTTTTTCAAAAGAGAGGAGACTGGGCTTCATTTAGTGGTTCTAACACATAAACCATGTTCATCAGAGCCAGACACTTAAGGTCTCCAAGTCTCAGTAACCTTAACTGTATATTAGATATAATGAATATTATAGAACTCAGAAGTCATTGTAACAAAAGTTATTTATATACCTTAAAGTATTTTGTAAATATGAGTTATTATCACTGCATAAAATACTTTAAGATTTTAGGGAGTTTTTTTTACATGGCTATTATACTGTTAAGGAAGAAAATTTCACCTCCATGAGGTCAACCTGACAGGGAACTTGTCCTTATTTAGCTAATCTGGTTCTTTGCAACAAATTTACAGGCCTATTATAATAATAATAATAGTTAATAATTTACTATGTCCTAGGCACCATGGTAAATGCATTATACTTATTATCTCATTTGATCCTCACAAAAACCCTGGGAAGTGGGTGCTATTATTATTCCCATTTTACAGATGAGGAAATTGAGGCAAACAGAGGTTAAGTGATTTGTCCAAGGTCATAAACTTAGTAAATGCCTGAAACCAGACTTAAACTTGGGTCTTGCTAAATCTACGTATATAAAAATTCTATCCTCTGTGCCACCAAGCAGAGTCTTTCCAGTTTTGTACAATCAAGCTAAATCTACTGATATATGCTCCAAGTACTCAAGGATACTTCCATGCCATGAGGTGGCTACAGAGGAATACTTCAGCTGGGGGGGGGGAGGGCCTTAGAACTGGGGGTGGTAAGACATAGAATTTAAACAAGTTTTGGGCAGATCTTGGAATCCTTCTCATCAGCTGGTAAAGCACTTTGTGCTGACTCTTTGGGTCATATATTCAAGGCTGACATGATATGCAAGCTTAGACTGTAGTTAGCACATAGTGAGTTTTATGTTGCTCTTTACTGAAATATTAATATGGAATGAAGGGTTGGTTTGGGAAATCTGAGTTGTTTAGCTTGAAGGAAAGAAGATTTAGGGAAAATATGATAAAGTTTAAGAAGTTGTCCATAGAAGAGAGATTTAACTCATATTGTTTACCCACCCCTATTTTCCAACCCTCCACCCAGGACAGAATAAGGCATAATGGGTAGAATTTGCAAAGAGACAAATCTGAGGTTGAGGAAAGGGAATTTACCTTCTAAATAGTTTTCCAAAGGGGGAAAGCTACTGCAAACTCCTAGAAGTCTTCAAGCGAAGGCTGATCCAACCTGACCATTTGTCAGGTATAGGATTATGAAATAATGATAGAGATCATCTATTCAACCCCTTTCTTTACAAACTAAGAAATGAGGCCAAAAGAAGTGTTCCCCAAGAACTTTTCCAAGGTCACACTGGCAGGACCATCATTTGACCTCAACTCCTCTGATTCTTGACTCAGTGTTCTTTCCATTATGCCTCCTTGCTTCAAGTATCCTTTTAGAGAGGATTCTTGTTTAGGCATAGATTGGACTAGATGATCTCTGAAGTTCCGGTAAGGAATTAGAAAATTCTTGTTCTGCTAATTCCTCACATGTATGACTTTAGGCATATCAACTTAATTTTCTGGACCTCTGTTTCCTGAAAAACAATCTAGAATAAAAGTACAAATATTCAAATTCAATCTCAATGTCAAGAAAGACATCTAACAGTTTTGTTATTGTTTTTGTTGTTCAGTTGTCTCAGTCATGTCCTTCATGACCCCATTTGTGGATTTTTTGGCATAGATACTGAAATGGTTTACCATTTCCTCCTCTGTCTCATTTTACAACTGAGAAAACTGAGGGAAATAGGGTAAAGTGATTTGCTTTGGTTCATACAATAGTGTCTAAGACCATACTGGAACTCAGGAAGATGAGTCTTTCTGACTCAGGGTTCCATTTGCCAAAAACTACTCCAGAATAGAATGAACTGACTCAAGATATGATAGCCTCTTCATCACTGGAGGACTTTAAACAGATGTTGGTGACTAGTTCTCAAGTGGAAGGTCCTTTAGGTTATGGATGATAGTAGCATAAAGTTAGAAATAGAAGAATTTCAGAGATTATCAAGTTCAACTTGATTTTAAAGATAAGAACCCAAAAAAGTAACGTAACTCACCAAAGATCAGCCAAACAACAGCTTCAAAGACCAGATTTGAAGTCACTTCTTTGACTTCAGAGGATAAAAGATTTAGAGGAGAAAAAGAACTTGAGGTCAAGTTCAACTTCCACATTTAGTAGATATAAAAATTAAGGCCTCAAGAAATTAAATGACTTCTCCAAGGTTATGCCATTTCTGAGTCTGAATTTGAACCGAGATCTTTCTGAGTTCAAGGGGCAGTTCTTTATCTATTATACCTCTCTGCCTCTTGACTCAAGAGCCAGTGCTCTTTGTAATGATACTGTCTTGATACAATGGGGTAGAACAGATGAATGTTGTGGTCCTTTCCAATCCTTAAATTCTATGAATCTAAAAATGATAATATGATATCACAATGGTTTATACTGCATCTAATTCCACTGATCTTATGGGTAGTATGAATAAGAGCAAGACTAGCCTCCATTATTTTGAAAGAGAGCTCAATGTGGAATACCAGAGATGGCACACATTTCTAACAAGCTAACTTCTTGACATGCAGCAACAAAATGTTAGTAAAGAATCTCGTGTACCCTACAGAAAATCCCTTGGGAAATCAGGTGCATCTGTCTGTCTACCAGCTTTTTTGAATGCCTGAGATTTCATCTTGAAAGGAGAAACTGGCTAAAACAACAAAAACTTTTACCATGAATAGAGAACAACTTAGAACAGTGGTATCAAATTAAAATAGAAATAAGAGCCACTGATTTGTACATAAGAATTCTTGATAGCTTTAAATGTTAATTGTATGTATATTTTGCCCTTTATATGTATTTTGTTAAATATTTCCCTCTTGCTTTTTAATCTGTCTCAGGCATACTCTGAAGTGTTGCAGAGTACATGCTACCTAGGGACCATATGTTAGAGAATATGTGATATTGAAGGTGGGACATTACATGGAAAGAGCACTGGATTTGGAATCAAGAGATCTGTTTGAATTTATACTTTTGAAGACATTCAACAATGTGACGAGTCACTTTTACCTCCTCTAAGGGGAGGTGAATTTCTCCCCCTAAAATGAGGATTTTTAAAAATATTTGGTGATAGAGCACCGGCCCTGGAGTCAGGAGTACCTGAGTTCAAATCTGGCCTCAGACACTTAATAATTACCTAGCTGTGTGGTCTTGGGCAAACCACTTAACCCCATTGCCTTTCAAAAACCTTAAAAAAAAAAATCTGGTGACAACCTCACAGGGTTTTTGGGAGGTTCAAATGGGATCCCAATATAGAAGAGGAAATATTAAATAGTGAAAAATGTTTTCCAAATATTATTTCCTTCTGTACTGGTCTTGCATATCCTGTAGGCATCTGATTTCCATCCCATTGTTATGTAGATAAATAGCTTCCATTCTAGTATCCTTTTAGAGAGGATTCTTTTAGAGAGGATGTTCTTTGGTGGGTCACCTAAAACCTATACACCAAAAACTATCTTCCCATAGGAAGAGACTGGTGCTCCTATCCAGTATATCTTAATATAAGAGTTTTTTGATAATTAGACAAAGATAGCCCCAAAGACTATCCCATCAAAAAAGGGTATTGAGATGCAAATGCCCTAACTCCTCTCTTACCTTTGCCAGCATGTACACCAGACATCGTTCCCTTATATAAATCCTGCCCTTACCCCTGCTGTGGGCTATTGACTCAACTCAGTTGCAATCACCTTGCAACTGTCCCTAATTTCTTTACGCTGTTCTCTTCCTATGCTGCTTACCTGATAGCTACTACTGTTGACCCACTGTTCTTTCTCTCTTCCCTCTACTGAATTCCCATTACTATTTAATCCCTTTATTTTCTTACCTTAACAGAATAAACCTTTTTTTGTCCCTAAATACCTCCAGGTCAAGTCAATCCTTTCAGTGAATTCATTCATACATTTTCAAACCTTAAACTAAACCACCCCAACATTTTTTTCTTCAACAATAGGATCAAAGATTTAGATGTGGCTGAAACCTCAGGGGTCATATATTCTAAACCCTTTATTTTACAGATGAGGAAATTGATGCCCAGAGAGATTAAATGATTTGTTCATATACAGGTAACAAGTGGCAGATCTAGAATTCAGTCACATTCTTGAATTCTTTTCTCTGTACTACAATCAATTTGTTTATACTTACCACCTATGTGACCTTAGGCAAGTCACTTCAACTCACTGTGCTTCAGTTTCTCATTTGGAAAATGGGAGTGTTGAGTGAGATGGCATCTGAAGTTCTTTCTAGCTCTAAATATATGATCCTTTCTATATCTTTCATTGCAAATAGTTTTTACTTTAATAATGTATGTGTATATATATATACATTTAATAATATATATACACATGCATATATACATGCATACATTTGTTTACAATCTTAAAGTGTTATTGTCAATATTAATTATTATTAAAGATGTGATATGGTATGGATAGAGTCTAAACTTGGGGTCAAACATACATGAGTTCAAATTCTGCTTCAGACACTAGCTGTGTGAACCACAGGCAATTCTCATAATCTTGCTCAACCTCTATTTCCTCATTTTAAAAACAAGAAGAAGAAGAATACCTATCTCATAGAGTTGTAAGAATCAAATGATATTAGATATAAACTTTAAAGCATCATGTAATGCTGGGTATTCTTATAATTATTCTAAAAAAGGTGCTGAGTATGGGAGCTACTAATAGGAAAATATCAATAACTAAGTGAGCCTAACTGAAAAAAAGCAAAAAAAAAAAAAAGGTCTTGGCCATTGTAACTAAGTTACTTGATATATTGTAAATAGCCAAAGGGAGTAAAAGGTGTGGGAGGAAGAAAATTATGGGAAAGAAGATTGTTCCTGAGATAGTTTGACTTTTTTTTTCAAAAAAATGCTTACCTAAGGATTGTGACCCCAACTTAGCTTCTAATTTCCTTTTTTTTTCTATATCATAGACTGGCTAACTGATGCCTTTTTCTGACATCTCCTTAATAGTGGTCACACACATTTGGGTAAACCTTCCATAGCTATCTCCAACTGCCAGGGAAATTGGTGGTACCTCCATAAAGATGAGAGTTCTTGAAACACAACTAGTCCTGGAGTTGGGAAAGCTCAGGATTTTTATTTCACTAGCCTGGAGAGACAATAAGTTTCTTGAGGACAGGATGAATAGCAAAGGTCTAGGTGACAGTGCTGTGGGAAAAAGAGAGAAAGGAAAACAGCCAGAAGATCAGGTTGGACTTAGACTCCAGTAAGTCAAACCACATGGAGCTGGGACCATAGTTCTCCAGCAGCATACTGGTTCTAGCTTACAGAGAGAAAGTGGTCATCCTGCAAAGAAGAGAGGAAAGAAAGGAGAGAGAGAGAAAGAGAGCTCCACTATAAAAGACCTTGCTTAAATGCATTTCCATAGTGGATTGGACAAGGGTGGTGCTTGGAGAGTGGTTTAACACCTGGCTCCAGGTATTCTCCAATATGTATGCTACAGGGGTGGCCACCCACAGAGTGGTTAAGACAGTATTTATTGCTCATGGATGGCCTACACACCAGTCTTTCCTGTCCCAAAGGGCAAGACCTTCAAGTCCAACTTGATCATTTCCTGTGTCCTGCTTCACAACTTTTGAGCAACACCCCTTAAGACCAGAAAAAAATCTTTCACTTCTAATGAAGCCTTCTTTGGCCTATCCCAGTCTATTCTTCTTCCTTCAGCTATCCAACAGTTTGAAGGGAAAAAAGAGATAATGAGTTCAGCAATGGGATTCAGGCTCAGTTAAGGAACACCAATGCTTAGATGGGTTTGTTTGACCTTCCTATAGGACATCTTTGCCTTTTAATCACTAGGTTGGAATGTATATTTTCTTTATAAGATCTATTTATGCACTCTCCACCAAATAAGAAATTCTGCTCCAATAACACTATGTAAAAATGCCTCAGGTTTGAAACAAAGGTTACAATTACATTCAAAAATAGGGATGTTCTCACTTACCATAGCTTTGAGTAGCTGTCAATATGAGTAAGGTATTATCTTTTTGTCATGGGATAAATCTGAAAAAGAAGAGAATCAAAGGTAGGGAAAGAAGATCATTTTTCTTAGGACTCCACATTACAAATATTCAGCTTCTAAAACAAGGGTTCTTAACCAAGAGTGAACCTTTTTTAAAAAAATATTTTGATAACTTTTATATGTTGATATCAATAAAATTAGTTTCCAATAATCCTACTATTTTATTATATGCATTTAAAAACATCACTATAAAAAGGGGTCTACAGAGTTCATCTAATTTCCAAGGTGATCTGTGACACAAATATATATATATATATGATAAATTTATATTCTACCTTACAGTTTGAAAGTACTTTCCAGATGTTATCTCATTTCAATTTCTTTTTTTATTTTATTTTCACAACAATAATGAGGTAAATACTATTATCATTCTAATTTTAGAGATGAGGAAATGGAGGCATAAAGAGGCTAAGTAATTTGCCCAAGGTCAGACAACTAATAGGGGACTGAGGCTAAAGTTGAACTCAGATCTTCCTGATTCCACATCCAACACTCCATTCACTATGACACCTAAAACTCCTAGATATCTTCCGTTCAACAAAGACTTAAAGGGCTCCTGTGTTGTGACCAACCCTAGATAGATACTAGGAAGATTACCAGAAGTTTGAAATGTGGTCCCTGATCACCTTCTTTTGCTTCAAGCTTGAGATAAACCCATTCAAAATAAAGACTTGACATTAGGAGATCCCTATTAAGGAGAGACAAATCTTGCCTTTGACAATTACCAGCTGTGTGATCATACACAAACTGAGTAAATATATCTGACTACTATTTTCCTTATCTGTAAACTAAAAATCATGATACCCATAGTACCTCCCTCACAGCATTTCTATAAGGAAGCTCAGTACTAATATGCATAACTCTTAAAGAAGTATATCTAGCCACATGGATGGACAATCACACTATTCAGTCAAAATTATTTAAAATATTGTCAGTAGTTCTAGTTCACTTTATTCCATTAATGCAAACACTTCAGGGAATTTATTGTAATAAGAGAGAATCTAGATGTATGCAAAAGTCATTTATTGTTGTTGTTACACCTTACTGACTGAAGAATGGTTTTTGGTTTTCAATCTCACTAGATGGAGAACAGATGATATTATCCCACTCCATGAGGAATACTGCCTACATAAAAGAATTTCCTAATATCGAGAAGTCTTCAGGAGTACTCTTGTCAGAATCTTACTCTCAAATGTAGAACATAGTGATGTTCTCCAGGGCGTTAAGTCACTGTAGTTGCCAGAAGATTAATGGAAAGAACTGAATTGGTCCCTGAACAAACATGTTCGTCTAAATTCTTCTCTTAGGGGTAAAAATCTAAGCAACTCCTTATTGGTGGTAAAGGAAAACACATCTGCAGTTCCACCCCAGCCTGCAGCTAAAGCAGTATTTTTCCAGCTCACTCTAATTTTGAAGAGTTAGTAAGATATTCTAATTGTTGACATCAGTTGGTTCTGCCTAGCTTCAGTTTTGAAGTGAGCTTAGAAGTGAGAAGGAAAAAATCCTCAATGAAAGAAGCAGGAAAAGGAAAGAAAAAGGAGGATCAAGTGAAAACCATTTAGCAAATTATTATAATATTTTAATAAAATATTATTAAATTCAATAAAAATTATTATAGTATTTAAGAGTTTTGCTCCTTGCTCAATCAATTTCAGACTCTTTGCAATCCCATTTAGGGTTTTCTTGAAAAATATTTTGAAATAGCTTGCCATTTCTTGACATTTTCTTGGCAAAGATATTGGAGTGGTTTACCACCATTTTAAAAATGTGAAACTGAAACAAACAATAAGGTTAACTGCCCAGGTTCACACAGTCTATAAGCTAGACTTGAACTCAGGAAGAGGAATCTTTCTAACTACAGGCCCAACACTGAGTCATCTAACTTTTCTAAGAGCTTTTAGTCCTTTACAAATTTGCTATGGACAAATATCTTTATATAGTTTGAAAGAATGAAGAGTGATGAGGAAAGCATCATTATTGCCATTCTCAGAAGTTCACTTATTACCTGTATAATCTCAGGCAAGTCACTTAATTTCTCTGTGCCTCAGTTTCCTCATCTGTAAAATGAGAGGGCTAGACTAGATGGCCTCTGGGGATCCCTCTGGCTACAGATCTATGATTCTATAAGGTATGAAAAGGTAGGAGTAAAAAAATAAAAATTAGATTTTAGTGGGAAAAATCATGATTTTTTGTCAAAGGACAACCATAGGCCAAGAAGGATTGATTGAAAACTGAAAATAAGCTCTATATTTGGGTCAAAACATAGATTTTCTTACACTCCTTGTGCTTTTCAGCAGTAGCCCCATAGTCCAAAGTATACAGTTTTCATTGGGCTACATCAGTTTCCTAGCAGTTTAAATTAGTTCTTTATGATAAAGACTAACATTTGGGAATTATTTTGAAAGTAGATGTCTACAAGCAGATTCCTCCTGCTACTCCTTTGTTTCAAAGATAGATGTATGACATTGGACAAGAAGCAGACCAAGAACATTTTGCTTTCCAAACACATTCTGAATCAAAACTTCTGAGTTTAATAGAATCTGTCTGACACTGTTCCTAATTTTAAGGACTTTTGTGTTTATAATATGTTCCTAAAGTGATATTCGGAGATATATAACTAGGATGGGATGATCTCCTAACCAGGTTTCTTGCTCCTGCCAGCCATTCTTCCCAACCCAACCATTCAGTGCCACCAAATGCTCCTCTTCTAGGCCCATCTTATGTCATAAGGATTCCCCTTTTACCTGTTGAATACATACCCTTGAAACCTGCCATTACCTTTCCCACCACCATCACCTTTCCAGGGCTCTGGATATTATAAACATCTGAGAACAAATTTCTTCTCTTGTCCTGACATATCTAGGCACCAGAATTATGAGTTTGTGAGATCCTGAGGCCTTCCCATAAAGAAAATAAGCTCTCCAAAGCCCAGGTCCATCTTTTTTCTCCTCCCAAATCAATCTCCTCAGCACTGGCCATACAATGCCTCAGGGTTTTCAGTCCCTTCTCCCTACCCTCAACCTACCAGAACCTTAACCTTCCCTTGCATCATGAAAAACTCCTTCAAAATGTCTTCTTACTCATCTTCATATCTGATGTGGGCCTTTGAGTTTCTAGTTATGGTTCTGATGACACTGAAATGTTACTGAAAGTTCCAGAGGTGGAAAAATTGGGGGATGAAATGGAACACAGAATAAATAGAGCTTATTTTTTTGTGTGTAGTTTATTTTAGTTCTGCCTTATTTAAAGACTTATGGACTTCAGGGAGGAGGAAGGAATTTTACCTACTGTTTAGTATGTTTTATTGATAGTTGTTTAATTTCTAAAATATTTTTTAAATAGTCAAAAGAAACAATTGTCTAAAGCAAGAAGATGAGATATTGGAGTCAATGTCTCACTAACTTTTATAATGAAATTGTTGATCACTGAAGTTTTTCACTGTTGGAGCAAATGTTTCCATAGAACCAAAGTTGGACACTGAGAATTTTTACTAGTGGGATAATTATATATTAGAACTATCCTTAGATCTTTTGCTAATGATTTCTATTATAGCAGAAACTGTCTCATTTCTATATTTGTGTCCCTGTACCCAGCACAGTACTTGCCATATAATGGATACTTACTAAATGTTTGTTGATTGATTTTTTTAACTATATGTAAAGCCAATAATATTAATGATAAACAAGAAAGAATGATAATGAAGGGGAGGGTAAAGAAAGATGTGATTATATAATTAATAGGATTTAACACTGAATTATTTAAATATGCTTTTTAAAATAAAAAAGAGAAATGGACAACAGAAATGACATTAACAGTGACTATAGAGCCAAGATGGCAACAAGAGTGGATCACATCTTAGGCACTCTCTCATAAATCTTTGAAACTAAGGACTTTAACTAAATTTTCAAGAGACAGAACCCACAGAGGGACCCGGTGAAGCAGTTCTCCTACTCAAGGTAACCTGGAAAAGAGTAGAAAAGCTCTGCTCCCCCCGGTTGGAGGGGTGGCCCGCCAGAGCAAAAGAACTTCAGCCTCCTGGAGGCAGCCTGGGAGCCGTGGCTCACAGCAGTGGGGGAGTTTCCTGAGTTTCCTGAGTTACACCCCAGGGAGCATGGGGCACAAATTGGGGGAACAACAGGGAGACCTCTGCCAAGAGCGAGCACGTGAAGCCCAGCCCTCAGGGCACACAGCAAGCAGCTGTGTGGCCACTGCATTCCAGATCCAGGAAACATAAGCAGGCAGAGCTGGTAAGCAGTAGCCCCCAGGGCATGAGCCCATTGAGCTGAGGGAGGGGAGTGAAGAGAGACTGCCCAGCTCTGTCCTCTGCCCCGGAACAGGACTCTGGGGCTCTGACCACATTCAGATCCTGATTGCAGTCTAGGCCCCCCCTTAGAACAGCAGGGCCCCCTCAGCCTCAGCCCCATAGCAGAAGGGGGTGCATATAGTCATTCACAGACCAGGAGAGAGGACAGAGCCTCACACACTGAGACCCTTGTGGGAGTGTCCCAAAAGCTTAGGAAGCACCCCCCAAAACAGGCTTAGGCTGGGAAAATGAGCAAGCAGAGAAAAAAGAGGAACACCATTGAGAAATACATTATCTATGATCCCAAGAAGGATCAATATACTCAGTCTGAAGATGAGGAAACACAAGCTCCTGCATCTAAAGACTCCAAGAAAAACAGAAATTGGGCTCAGGCTATGACAGAGTTCAAAAAAGACTCTGAAAATCAAATGAGGGAGTTAGAAGAAAAACTGGGAAAAGAAATGAGAGAGATGCAGGAAAAACATGAAAATGAAGTCAGTAGCCTAGTCAAGGAAATCCAAAAAAATGCTGAAGAAAATAGCATGCTAAAAATCAGCTTAGGTCAAATGGATAAAACAGTTCAAAAAGTTATTGAGGGGAAGAATGCTTTAAAAAGTAAAATTGGCCAGATGGAAAAAAGAGATAAGAAAGCTCTCTGAGGAAAACAAATCCTTCAGACAAAGAACAAAATTCAAGGAGATTGATGAATTTACCAGAAATCAGGACTCATTACTTCAAAACCAAAAAAATGAAAAATTAGAAGAAAATGTGAAACATCTCATTGAAAAAACAACTGATATGGAAAACAGACTTAGGAAAGATAATTTAAAAATTCTTGGAATACCTAAAAGTCATGATCAGGAAAAGAGCCCTGACATCGTTTTCAAAGAATTATTACAGGAAAATTGCCCTGATATCCTAGAAGCAGAGGGCAAAATAGAAATGGAGAGAATCTGCCAATCCCCCTGAGAAAGAGATCCCAAAAAACCAACCCCCAGGAATATTATAGCCAAGTTCCAGAACTCCCAAGTCAAAGAGAAAATATTACAAGCAGCCAGAAGGACACAATTCAAATACCATGGAGCTGCAATCAGGATTTCACAGGACTTAGCAGCAACTACATTAAAAGTTCATAGGGCTTGGAATATAATATACCGGAAGGCAAAAGAGCTTAGAATACAACCCAGAGTCAACTATCCAGCAAAAATGGATGTCCTCTTCCAGGGAAAAAGATGGACTTTCAATGAACCAGGGCAATTTCAAATGTTCCTATTGGAATGGCCAGAGCTAAACAGAAGGTTTGATCTTCAGATAGAGGACTCAGGTGAAGCATAGAGATTGGAGAAGGGGGAAAATATGAGTGACTTAATGATGATGAACTGCATGTATTCCTGCACAGAAAAATGACACTGATAATACTCATATGAACCTTCTCAATTAATAGAGCAGGTAGAAGGAGCTTTTATAGTTAAAGCACAGGAGAAAGCTGAATTTGAAGATAAAATATGGTGTAAAAATGGAGTCAATAGAAAAAAGGGAAATGTAATGGGAGAAAGAAAAAGGAGAGGGGGAATAGGCCAAGATATTTCATATAATAATATTTTTCTTTATTACAATGAGCTAGTGCAATGATATGGAAGGGGGGAAGACAAAAGGGAATGAGGGAATCTTCGTTCTCATCAGAGGTGGCTAGGAGAGGAAACAGCATATATACTCAATGGGGTATAGGCATCTGGAGTAAGAAGGAGGGGGTGACAGGGGGAAGGGGTGGGGATGTGAGTGATGATGGAGAGGACGGACCATGGCGGGAGAGTGGTCAGATATAACACATTTTCTTTTTTACTTCTTGCAAGGGGCTAGGATTGGATGGCCTGTCTGGGACCATAGGGCCAGGTGGATGCTGGACCTAAGGGGTGGTATGGGGGCTCAGGGCTTCTTGGCCCAGGACCAGGGATCTGTCTGCTGCGCCACTCAGCTATGCTACAGCAGAGTCAGAGTGAAAGGAGAGAGAAAATATAGTACATGGTAGTGGAGAAATACAAAAGGAGGGAGTTGAGATCAGCAATGGCAACGGTGGAAGAATATGGAAGTAACGTTTGCGATGGACTTATCATAAAGAATGTGATCCACCCGGGACAGAGTTGTTGGTATTGGAAAAAAGACTGAAGCACATTTTTTATTACTATTATTTGGGAGGGGGGGATGCAGGGCAAATGGGGCTGGGTGGCCTGCCTGGGGCTGCATAGCAGGGTGATCATTGGGTGCTTGAGGCCGGATTTGGACCCGGGTGCTCCTGGCTCAAGGGCCAATGCTCTGTCCATCACCCAGCCACCCCTACTATTATTACTATTTTATTTTATTTTGGGTCTTTTTGTTGTTGTTGTTGTTTTTTGCAGGGCAATGGGGTTGAGGTGGCTTGCGTGTCACGTGGCTAGGTGATTATTGGGTGTATGCTGCCGGATATGGGCTCAGGTGCTCCTGGTTCCAGGGCTGGTGCTCTGTCCATTGCGCCACCTGGCCATACCTACAATTATTACTATTATTTTTTAATTTTATTTTTTCTCTCCCCTTTACTTTATCATTCAAGCAAGTCTATATTTTGGGGGAGGGGGTATTTTGTTTACTCTTAAACAAGAATATTTTATTAATGTATAAAACATTATTTGTATAAAATGAGAATAAATAAATATTAAATATTAAAAAGTTACTATAATAATTTCTTATTAGAAGTTAAACCAATATAAATTAAGTGCTACAGCAAGAAGATCAAAATAGCCTAGAAATTGTTTTAGTCAGTGAACTTTTGACTTATTAAATAGAAAAAGATGGTTAATAAAGATAATAACCATGTTATAGAAGAAGATCATCTTATCTTATGTTGATTTGGCAACTAACATAGTAGATAGCACAATTGATAGAGTACTAGCTCTGAAGCCAGGAGAACCTGAGTTCAAATATGTCCTCAGATAATATCCATGTGACCCTGGGCAAGTCATTTAACCCTGATTGCTTCCTAAAAAAAAAATCTTATAAAAAAATGATGACTAGTTCTCACAAAGCAGTGAGATATTAAGATATCTAAGGCATTCAGTTTAAAAACAAATAGAAGAAAGATGGAAAAGAAGGGTAAAAATTATTAGAGAAAACTTTTCTCCATCCATGATAGTGCAAACCAACACACTTGAACTATATCACAATACCTTAGATTCTTGCCAAGGAAATAAGTAGATAGTTGTACTACTGGAAAAGCAACTATATAGAGAGGATATTTGTCCTAGAGGTAGTGATACAGTAGATAGAACACTGGGCTTGGAATCAGGAAGATTCAGACACTTACAAGCTGTATGACCTTGGGCAAGTCACTTAACTTTAAGTTCCTCATCTATAAAACGAGCTAGAAAAGTAAATGGCAAATTACTCAAAATTTTTGCCAAGGGATCCAGGGTCACAAAGAATCAGAAACAAATGAACAACAATAATACAATTCTGAAGACATCAAAAGACTGATCTAAAGCTATCCAAAGGAAGAAAGGATATCTAGGATATGGAAACAGCATCAAACTTTATTGATTCAACATCAACAGAGGAATTCCTGGTGAATTGTCCTCCAGGAGTTGCTATGTGCTAATGACAATTTTCACTGCATCAAATCCAAAAAGCCTCCTATAATCACTTAAGGAGTTTGACTTGGAAATTTCAAAGCACTTTTACTGATCCCAAGTTTCCCATAATGACAAAGAGTTGATTTTTCAATACCAATATTTTACCAATCAAATCAATAAATATTTATTTAGCACCTACTATAGACCACTACAGTGATAAAGACTGGGGATACAAAAAAAAAAAAAAGAAAAAACACAGTTCTTGTCCTCAAGGAGCTTACATTCTTTTTTTTTTTTAGATTTTTTTTCAAGGCAATGGGGTTAAGTGGCTTACCCAAGGCCACATGGCTAGGTAATTATTAAGTGTCTGAGGTCGGATTTGAACCCAAGTACTCCTGACTCCAAGGCCGGTGCTCTATTCACTGAACCACCTAGCCTCCCCAAGGAGCTTACATTCTAATCGAAGAAATAACATGTAAGCAAACATATACAAAGCAAGCTAGACACATTATAAATAAAAACTAATTAAAGAGAAGGCACTAGAATTAAGAGAGATTGGGAAGTCTTTCTGTAGAAGATGAGATTTTAGTTGGAACTTAATATAAGTCAGGAAGGTCAGTACTTTGAGAAAGAGTAGAGAGAACAATCAAGGCATGGGAAAACAACCAAAGAAAATATCTGGAAGCAAGGGATGAGAGTCTTGTTCATGCAACAGTCAGGAGGCCAGCGTCACTGAATTAAAGAGTATTGGCATGGAGTATGCTGTAAGAAGACTGGAAAGATTTTTTTTTGTTCTTCAGTCATATCATTCAAGACCCTATTTGAGTTTTCTTCACAAAGATACTGAAATGATTTGCCATTTCCTTCTCCAGCTTATTTTATACATAAGGAAACCAGAGGCAAGCAGTATACACACAACTAGTAAATGCCTGAAGCCAGATCTGAATTCTTGAAGATAAGTCCTCCTCACTTGAGGCTCAGCACTTTTATCTAGAGATTCAAATAAAACCTTTGAACAATTGTATGGAATTACTCAAGTAATCCTTACTTTAAAAATAAAATTCATTCAAACAAATAATTATTAAACATCTATTATATGCATTTTGAAAATAAAATATGGGGATCTCAGTTTCAGTTTTCCAATTCTTCATCACAAACTAGTCTACAAACTTTTAATGTATATAAAATATCAAGAATTGAAAGAGGAAGTGCCAATTGCTGAACTTTTCTTACAGTCTAAATCACTTCTTAAGGCCTCTTCGGTTTGATTTCCATGCTTATGATATGAGTGAAAGTCAATGTTCTACTACTGATACTGTCTTCAGAAATACTCTTTAAAGAAAACTTGTTTTTATGGGTTCTCTCTTATCTGTAACCTAGTACCATTCTCATTTCCTCTGAATTCAAGACCAAAGAGCAAATATTCTTGCCTTGCAAATATCAACCCTATCACAAGGGATTCTATTTTATCATTGTAATTTTATTTCTTAGTATCGTAAAGTTTTTGGAATCTTCATATTTTGGAATCTTCATATACCCTTCTTAATGTAAATGACACTTGAATACATCAAACCTTATTGACAAATGTTAGACCTCTAGAACTAGAAGGAGACTTTAAGGTTATCAAATCCATCTTACTAATTTATAGGTTTCCTAATATTTATAAATCTGTAATATAAATCTAGGTGATCTAAAATGGAAATATATGTTTATAAATATATATATGTAAATCTAAAATTAAAGAAGTGTCTCATAAGATCACACAACAAATTATTCATATCATCAAAGTCTCCTAACTCCAAAACCAGTATTCTTTCCACTACAAATAATGCTAGTTATCAGCTAATATTTTAATTAACAACTATCATCTAAAATCAAATCTGAGCAAGACCCAGAGAATCACAGAATTTTACATCTAAAAGGGGCTTGGGAAATCATCCAAAAATCATTTTACAGAGAGGAACACTGAGATAGGAATACTGAACTTACTAACTTCTTTGTGAAATTACTTCTCTAAGGTCACAGGAATGAAATAACAGAGTTTTATAACCTTTACTCATTGCCCAATAAGTACAGCTAACACTGTACTAAGATGGAAGGGAAACAGTCTTCAGGAAAGAGCACCTAAAGATCAATCTATGGAATTGGATGGGATGAAGAACTATAGTGAGAGAGAATTGGGATCTCCAATAGAGACTGAGAGGTCTTGAATAGTGAATGAATTCATGTACTCCCTGGGATTCAAAACTGCTCAGGATTTATTATAGAAGGTTACAAAGTGTACGGATTAAAAACTTTTCTCCTCTTAGTTAAAAAAACAGGACAGACACGAATATCAAAAGCCTAGGTGAAGTTGCTTGGGAGACAGAGAAAGATAGAGAGACGTACAGAGAGTGAAAGACAGTTAGGGAGAGCTGAGTGGGCCAGGGAGAGCTGAAGGGCAGATCAGGCTTTTATAGTCTTGCCCATTATCTGGGTACTGAGGAACAAAAGGGAAATCCCTCCCCACTTAAGTGTCTCTACCTGGTCTCACCAGGTAGAAGGTTGGAAGCTGGGGTTTGGGAATGAGGAGAGGCTACAAATTTTTACATTTAACAATGGAACAATAGGAGTCAATTTACATCTGAGGAACAGTTAACATTTTACACTTTAACAAAATTTAACAGCATAAAAGATTTTAAAATTTGTTTCTAATTACAAATTTCCTAAATTCATAATTCTCTACATCAGAACTCCCCAGAGTTGATCAATTACTACATAAAGTACACAGGTAAATACAAAAAATTCACAGGTTAAGTTCTTTGGAGAAGGACAGACTGAGTAATAGAAACTGTGGTTAAAAAGTTTAAAGCACTTAAAAGGAGAAAGGGAAGAAAAGACGTTTAGATCAAAATAGTTCCAGTGGCATTGAACTGGGACCATATTGGTAGTTACAAGCTGGGAAAGGAGTAATCTAGTTAAAAGGAAAAAGAAAAGAAACTTAGATCAACATAGATCCTGCCTCTGGGGCCAGATCACAAGAATCCAGCTTAGAGAAGAGAAGGGAGAAGCAGCCCAGCCAGGAGTCTAGGAGAAAAAAGAGAGCAATTCAGGGTAGATCTTCACTCAAACAAATTTTGGTTGTACAGGAGTGAGATGGAGCTTGAGGAGCTACTCAGCACTGGACTCCAAGTATTCTCCAATGCACATACTACAGGGGTCCCCAAGGAGTGGCTAAGATAGCACTCATTGAGCATGAACAGTTGTTCATTTGCCTACACCTTCTCTTGTCCCAATGGGCATAACCAAAAAGTAATAGAGAACAACCCCACAGAACAATTCTGTGTCTGGAGTTCCCCTTCTACAACCCCAAGGCAGGAATAAGGCATATTTTACATCCTTGAAGATCTAAAGCAGGAACTTCTAGGAATACCAAGGCAACCTCAATACACAATTCCTTTCTTCACTTTGAAAGTCTTCTTAATACAAGTCATCTTTTTGAAAAGTAAAAGCTTTCTTAAAGAATATTTTAGTTATATAACTTCTAGGATCCACATGAATGAAAGAGGGAAGAGGTATAATCATCTCCCCAAAACTTTTTTCTTGGAGTTAAAAGGAATTTAATAGGGAGAAACAATGTCAATGGAAGCAGAGACCTGGGAAGAAGAGCAGGGGGAAAAACCCATCAGCTACTACATTTTACTTAAAGTTGTCATAAACTTTGATCTCTGGCACAGGCTAACTAGATGATTTCTTCAGACTTTTCAGATCTAAATTCTTCCTTTTTCTGCTCTGGAAAAATCAGGCTTTGGGAGGCTGCTCAGCTGATAGAGAACCTGCCCTTAAGTCAGGAGGACCTGAGTTCAATCCAGCCCCAGACACTTAATATTTACTTAGCTTTGTGACCTTGGGCAAGTCACTTAACCTCATGCCTTGCCAAAAAAAAATAAAAGAAAGTAAAAGAAAATCAGGTTTTGATAAAGCCCATTCAAACAGAGCTTTCATTTATTGATCAATAAGAGGTCCTAATTCAAATCATACTCTTCCATTATTTGAGTTTTGATGGCTCTGATTGAATGCAAATAGCAATTGTTTCTATTCTGAACAGAAACTCTGAGGGTCTTCCCCTCCCAGTCTGATTTTTTTGGAGAGGCAAACTAGGTCATCTTTTAATTCAATTCTTATCTTTGATTATGGATAATCTTATTTTTATTGATTATTGATAATTTATCTTTGATTTTTGATAACTTACAAAAGTCATGGTCTTTCCATTTGCCAATCATTTGACACTAAACTTCTTTGACTCTGGAGAAAAGAGAGACTGATGACTTTGTGTAGCTCTGCCTCTTTTAAATGCAATTCATTTGAAGTCTTCCTCCTGATGTCATTGGTCCTATGAGAGAATTAAAAACAGGCAAACAATGACAACAACCCCTATCCTTGTAGATTTTCTGTGTTAATTCCATTTTGTTGAAGCTAATGTTTCATTCCCTAAGGACACACTACCTGGGTGGGAAGGAAAAGCAACTATAGGCAAGGAAATCCACATTTTAAAATCCAAAAATAAGCTAAAAAAAGGTCATGTACACACATTGTTGTTTATACATTTCAATGGTGTTTGACTTTTCATGATCCCATTGGGAATTTTCTTGGCAAAAACATGGAAGGGGTTACCATTTCTTTTTTCCAGCTCATTTTATAGAAAAGGAAGCTTAGGCAAACAGAGTCAAGTGATTTGTACAGGATCATTCAATCAGTAAGTTTCTGAGACCAGATTTAAACTCAGCCCAGTATTCTACCATTGTACCACTTAGCTGCACCTAATACCAGAGAACAATTTAACTGGCTAAAGCCTGGACAGAACATGAAAGAATTCAAATATGATTATGAAGCACAATTCCCTATATAACCTCATTTTTCAATTTCCCCCTTTTCAAAACTATTTATTCCCTGTGATAAGTGAAACTGAGAAAAGTAGTTTATATCTTACAGAGAACCTGCTAGGAAAGATGAGGAAAAGAAGTTATAATAATAGAATCTGAGGAATGTTGTTTTATACATGTAAATCAAGCTAATTTACATCTTACTGAGGAGGGGAAACTTCTCTCTCTCTCTCTCTCTCTCTCTCTCTCTCTCTCTCTCTCTCCCCATGGAGCCAAATTGGGGGGAAGGGGAGGTTTTTTAAAAATTTCTATTTTTTAAAATTTATCTTCATTCATTTGTATATGCATATTTCCAAGTTACAAAATTTCCCTCCACCCTCCCATCCCACCCCCCTTCCTCACCAGGGAATAGTCAGATGAGGAATTAGGATTAAGGGAAAGAGATATCTAAGAGATACTTTTTATTTTTTTATTTTATTTTAGGTTTTTTGCAAGGCAAATGGGGTTAATTGGCTTGTCCAAGGCCATACAGCTAGGTAATTAGTAAGTGTCTGAGGGCGGATTTGAACTCAGGTACTCCTGACTCCAGGGCCAGTGCTCTATCCACTGCACCATCTACCAGCCCCAAGAGATACTTTTTTATAAAGTGCTCATCAGATTCAGTAGGGACTGGTTTTGGAGGAATTAGGATTAAGGGAGAGATACAAAAGAGATAATTTGTATAAAGTGTTCAGATTCAGAAGGGTTTTTTTTTCCTGTGTGTTTTGTTTTTTGTTTTGTTTTCCTCTGTTTAGGGATAATATAGTCCAAAACCAGTCAAATGCAATTGTCCTAGGTCTCTGGACTGTTAAGAGAAGTTGCTTCATCAAGGATGTTCATCTCATAATGTTGTTGATGGGTACATTGTTTTCTTGACTCTACTCCTTTTGCTTAGCATCAGATCCCATAAGCCATTCCATGCTTCTCTAGAGTCCAACCATTTGTGGTTTCTTATAGAACAATAATATTTCATAGTATTCATGCATCATAACTTAGCCATTCCCCAATTGATAGGCATCCCCTCAATTTCCAATTCTTTTCCACCACAAAAAAGAGTTGTTATGAATATTTTGGAACATGTATAGGACTTTCCCCATTTTTTACAATTTCTTCTGGGTTTAGTCCTAGAAATGGAATTTCTGGGTCAAAGAGTATGAACAGTTTTATTGCTCTTTGGGCATAATTCCATATGGCTCTCCAGAAAGGTTGGATCCATTCACAGCTCCACCAGCAATGCATCGATGTCCCAATTCTCCCACAACCTCTCCAACATTGATCATCTTCCCTGTTTTCTCATCTGGGCTAATCTAATAGGTGTGAGATGATACCTCATTGTTGTTTTAATTTACATTTCTCTAATCAATAGTGATTTGGAGCATTTTTTCATAAGATTATATATAGCTTTAATTTCTTCATTTGAAAACCATCTATTCATATCCTTTGACCATTTACCAATTGGGGGATGACTTGTGAACTTATAAATCTGATGCAATTCTCTATATATTTTAGAAATGAGACCTTTATAAGAACTTTTGAAGATTGTTTCCCAGCTTTCTACTTTCCTTCTAATTTTGGCATCATTGATTTTATTAGTGCAAAACCTTTTTAATTTAATATAGCAAAAATCATTCATTTTTTATTTTATAATAGGCTCTAATTCTTGTTTTGTCATAAATTTATCCCTTTTCCATAGATTAGATAGAGTATTTTTTGGTCTATTAATTTATCTATGGTATTGTTCTTTATGTCTAAACCCTGTATCCATTTTGACCTTATTTTGGTATAGGGTGTGAGATGTGGATCTAGTTTTCGCCATACTATTTCCTAGTTTTCCCAACAATTTTTGTCAGATGGTGAGTTCTTATCCCAAAGGCTGATGTCTTTGGATTTGTCAAATAATAGATTGCTGCAGTCATTTACTACAACTTCTTTTGAACCAATCCTAATCCACTGATCCATTACTCTATTTGTTAACTAGTACTAGGCAGTTTTGATGATTGCTGCTTTATGGTAGAGTTTTAGATCTGGAGCTAGGCCACCTTCCTTTACATTTTTTTTTCATCAGTTCCCTTGCTATTCTTGCCCTTTTGTTGCTCCAGATGAATTTTATTACTATTTTTTTCTAGCTCAGTCAAGTAGCTATTTGGTAGTTTGATTGGAATGGTGCTGAATAAGTAATTTAATTTGGGTAAAATTATCATTTTTATAATATTAGCTCAACCTATCCATGAGTATTTGACATTTTTCCAATTATTTAGATCTGACTTTATTTGGGCAAGGAGAGCTTTATAATAGTGTTCATACAGTTTCTGGGTTTGTCTAGGGAGGTAGATTCCCAAGTATTTAATGTTGTCTATAGTTATTTTAAATGGAATTTCTCTTTCTATCTCTTGTTCTTGGGCTTTTAAAATGCTGATGATTTATATGGGTTTATTTTATATCCTGCCACTTTGCTGAATTTGTTAATTGTTTCAGGGAGTTTTTTAGATGATTTTTCTCAGGTTCTCTAGGTATACTATTATATCATCTGCAAAGAGTGAAAGTTTTGCTTCCTCATAGCCAACTCTGATTCCTTTAATTTCTTTTTCTTCTCTTATTGCTACTGCTAGCATTTCTAATACTATATTGAATAGTAATGGTGATAATGGGCATCCTTGTTTCACCCCTGAAATTTCTGGAAATGCTCTGAGTTTATTCCAATTAAATAAAATATTTGTTGATGGTTTTAGATAGATACTATATTATTTTAAGAAAACTCCATTTTCTCCTAAACTTTTTAGTGTTTTTAATACAAATGAATGTTGTATTTTATCAAAGGCTTTTTCAGCATCTATTGAGATAATCATATGATTTCTGTTGGTTTTACTATTGATATGTTTAATTGTGTTAGTGTTTTCCTAATGTTGAACCATCCCTGCCTGCCTGATATAAATCCAATCTGATCATGGAGTATTATCCTTGTAATAACTTGCTGTAGTCTCACTGCTAAAATTTAAGATTTTTGCATCAATATTCATTAGGGAGATTGGCCTATAATTTTCTTTGTCTATTTTGGTTCTTCCTGCTTTAGGTGTCAGCACCATGTTGGTGTCATAAAGGAGTCTGGCAGAACTCCTTCCTCTCCTATTTTTTTTAAAAATTAGTTTATGTAGAATAGGAATTATTTGTTCCTTAAATGTTTGGTAGAATTCACTTGTAAATCTATCTGGACTTGGAGACTTTCTCTTAGGGAATTTATTGATAGTTTCTTCAATTTCTTTTTTCTGAAATGGAATTATTTAAGTAATTTATTTATACTTCAGTTAATCTGGACAATTTGTATTTTTGTAAACATTCATTCATTTCACTTAAGTTGTCCGATTTATTGGCATACAATACAGTTCAGCAAAGTAGCTCTCAATTATCTCTTTGATGCCCTCATTGGTGATTAGTTCACACTTTTCATTTTTGATTATGGTAATTTGGTTATTTTCTTTCTTTTTTTTTAAAACAGATTAATTAGATATTTGTCTATTTTATTGGCTTTTTTTAATCTTAGTTTTATTTATGAGATCAATGGTTTTCTTGCTCTCCATTTTATTAATCTCTCCCTTGATTTTCAGAATTCCTATTTTGGTATTTAATTGGGAAAGTTTAATTTGATCTTTTTCTAGCTTTTTTAGATGCATACCCTCTTTCTCTATTTTATTCACATAGGTATTTAGAGATATAAAGTTTCCCCTCAAAACTGCCTTGACTGCATCCCATAAATTTTGGTATGTCTTATTATTATCATTTTCTTTGATATAATTATTATTTCTCTTATTTGCTGTTTGATCCACCTATTATTTAAGATAGTTATTTAATTTCAATTAGTTCTTGCTTTATCTTTCCCTGACCCTTTATAATATGTAATTTTTATTGCATCATGGTCTAAGAAGTGTGTATTATTTCTGCCTTTCTGTATTTGATTTTAAGGTTTTTGTGCCCTAGTACATGGTCAGTTTTAGTGAAGATGCCATGTACTACTGAGAAAAAGGTATATTCTTTTATATCCCCCATTAAGTTTTTCTCAGAGGTCTATCATATCTGAGTTTTTCTAAGATTTTGTTCACCTTCTTAACTTCCTTCTTGTTTATTTTGTTGTTAGATTTGTCTAGTTCTGAGAGAGGGAGAATGAGGCCTCCCATTATTAAAGTTTTGCTGTCTATTTCCCCTTATAATTCAATCAGCTTTTCCTCTAGGAATCTGCATGATAAACCACTAGGTACATACATGTTTAGTAATGATATACCTTCATTTCTTATGGTGCCTTTTAAGAAGATGTAGTTTTGGAGGGCAGCTAGGTGGCACAGTGCACCTAGAGCACCAGCCCTGGAGTCAGGAGGATCTGAGTTCAAATCCAGCTTCAGACACTTAATAATTACCTAGCTGTGTGACCTTGGGCAAGTCACTTAACCCCATTCATTGCCTTGCAAACAAAACAAAACAAACAAAGAAGGTGTAGTTTCAGAAGGGGAGGTTTGATAAAGAATTTGAATTCAAGTGGGGAGAGAATTGGATACTTCAGATAGGGTCATTGATTTTGGCAATATCTAGCCAACTGGGACTTGAGTTGCTAGACAGGAGATAAAAGGCCCTAATCTGATATGACATGTGTGCCCATTTCTATTATGGACACCTGTCCTTAAGGATGTTTTAATAAAAGGATTTTCTTTGATCCACTTATGACAGTTCTGAGTTCTTGTTAAGGTGCTTGTTTCTTATATCCCTGATTGCTTGGAGGGCAGCCTGCTCTGGGGAAGCATGATCCCCTAAATAACCTCTCATACCCCTATGCCATTCCCCTCATTATTTTCCTTTGGGAGAGTAGCCCTCTCTGATTCAGAAGAAATTTGGGGACAAAAAAGTTTATTTAAGAATTGTTGTAGTATCTGAGATAAGGCAGAAGCTAAGAAAAACTAAAGGCAGGAAACCACTGATCTCTAAGCAACCTAAGTAGTCTAAGATGCCATGAGAAGATGAGCATAAGGAAAGGTATAGGAGAATGAAAGGCTACTTGGGGAATCATGCTCCCCAAGAGTGGGCTAGCTTCACCAGAAGACAAGAAGGGTTTAGGGGCATGAGAGGTTACTTGGGTGTTCACGCACTCCCAGAGCAGGTTGCTCTTCCAAAAGAAGATGAACAATCAGGGAATATGCAGTAAAGGGCATTAGGGGCATGAGAGGGTATTTGGGGGAATCACACTCCCCCAGAGAGGGTTTTGGTACCAAATGAAAGGTCAAAAGGTGAACCTCCACTCCCCCATACCCCCAGTAAAAAGGAAGATGGCACTATAAATGGAAATAAATTCAAAACTGTTTATTGAAAGAAGTCATAATGGGCTGAATTTAAGCAGACTCCAGCAATGGGTAGTGGGGCAAATCTTTTTATGGGGTATTGGATATAGGAGGCAGGTTTCTATATGACCTGGGAGTCGTAGGGTCTCCTTGGAGGATTTGGTTTGTTTAGGGGTTCACCAAGGTAGATTATGCATTGTTTTGAGTTTCTATGGAAGTTAAGGTTCATGTCTTTAGGAAAGGATAATTAATGGGGATTTACTGGGCAACAATGAAACCCAGGCCTGGATCCAACATTGCCTTCCCAAAGGAAAACTATGAGGGGAAGGGCATGGGGGGGGGGGGGTAAGAGGTTATTTGGGGGGCCACACTTCCCCAGAGCAGGCTGGGTTCCAAAGGAAGAGAAGCAATCAGGGAAAAGGTAGTTTAAAAAAGGGGGGCATAGGAGAAAGAGGTTATGTAGGGAACTGCATTTCCCAAGAACAGCTTCAAGTTAAGACAAGTAATCAGAAATACATGAAAAAAAGGACCTAGGTGTGTAAGAGGTAATTTTGAGGGCTCATGCTCCCCTAGAGCAGGCAGTCTTTCAAAAGGAAACAACTCAACAGAGGAGTTGCTTTATGAGTAAGCTTTTAAAGGGACCGGAACAGTAGCTAGGGACATGTAGATAAGGGGTA